>NW_028125964.1:0-424954 GCF_965194825.1 Balaenoptera physalus | reverse complement strand
TAACGCTAACACATACCCTACGCCGTGCCCGAACCTCTCCCCGAACCCATACCCTAAGCCGTACCCTAACCCTACCCTAAGCCTAACCCTAACCCTAGGCTACCCTTGACTGCTTCTGCCTCCAATAGATTTCCTAAGCACTAGTGTTTTAAGGAACAGCTTAAAAAGAGAATCCTAATGTGATTTCTTTATAATGAGTGTGTTCCTTATCTTATCCTAGTGTCTAAACTCTTCTCCATGGCTGGACACCCAAATAATATTCCTTTACGTGCAAAGGGGTATCTAGAGAGTGGGATAGTCCAACCTAATCCGAGCCCTAACCCTAACACTAACCCTAACCCTAACCTTAACCCATACCCTTCGCCGTACCCGAAGCCCTCCCCGAACCCGTACCCTAAGCCGTACCCTAAGCCTAACCCTAAGCCTAACCCTAACCCTAGACTACCCTTGACTGCTTCTGCCTCCAATAGATTTCCTAAGCACTAGTGTTTTAAGGAACAGATTAAAAAGAGTATCCTAATGTGATTTCTTTATAATGTGTGTGTTCCTTATATTATCTTAGTGTCTAAACTCTTCTCCATGGCTGGACCCCCAAGTAATATTCCTTTACGTGCTAAGGGGTAACTAGAGAGGCGATAGGTTTAATAACTACCCTAACCCTAACACGTATCCTAACCCTAACCCCTACCCTAACACTAACACATACCCTAATTCTAAAACGTACCCTAAACCGAGCCCTAACCCTAACACTAACCCTAACCCTAACCCTAACCCTTACCCTACGCCGTACCCGAAGCCCTCACCGAACCCGTACCCTAAGCCGTACCCGACTGCTTCTGCCTCCAATAGATTTTTAAGCACTAGTGTTTTAAGGAACAGCTTAAAAAGAGAATCCTAATGTGATTTCTTTATAATGTGTGTGTTCCTTATATTATCTTAGTGTCTAAACTCTTCTCCATTGGATGGACCCCCAAATAATATTGCTTTACGTGCTAAGGGGTATCTAGAGAGTGGGATAGGTTTAATAACTACCCTAACCCTAAATAACCCTAACACTACCTAACCCTAACCCTAGGCTACCCTTGACTGCTTCTGCCTCCAATAGATTTCCTAAGCACTAGTGTTTTAAGGAACAGCTTAAAAAGAGAATCCTAATGTGATTTCTTTATAATGGGTGTGTTCCTTATCTAATCCTAGTGTCTAAACTCTTCTCCATGGCTGGACACCCAAATAATATTCCTTTACGTGCAAAGGGGTATCTAGAGAGTGGGATAGGTTTAATAACTACCCTAACCCTAACGCGTACCCTAACCCTAACCCCTACCCTAACCCTGACACGTACCCTAATCCTAACCCATAACCTAATTCGAGCCCTAACCCTAACACTAACCCTAACCCTAACACCCTTCGCCGTACCCGAAGCCCTCCCCGAACCCGTACCCTAAGCCGTACCCTAAGCCTAACCCTAAGCCTAACCCTAACCCTAGGCTACCCTTGACTGCTTCTGCCTCCAATAGATTTCCTAAGCACTAGTGTTTTAAGGAACAGCTTAAAAAGAGTAACCTAATGTGATTTCTTTATAATGGGTGTGTTCCTTATCTTATCCTAGTGTCTAAACTCTTCTCCATGGCTGGACCCCCAAATAATATTCCTTTACGTGCTAAGGGGTATCTAGAGAGTGGGATAGGTTTAATAACTACCCTAACCCTAACGCGTAACCTAACCCTAACCCCTACCCTAACCCTAACACGTACCTAATCCTAACCCGTAACCTAAACGGAGCCCTAACCCTAACACTAACCCAAACCCTAACCATAACCCATACGCTACGCCGTACCCAAACCCCTCCCCGAACCCGTATCCTAAGCCGTACCCTAAGCCTAACCCCAAGCCTCAACCTAAACCTAGGCTACCCTTGACTGCTTCTGCCTCCAATAGATTTCCTAAGCACTAGTGTTTTAAGGAACAGCTTAAAAGAGAATCCTAATGTGATTTCTTTATAATGTGTGTGTTCCTTATATTATCTTAGTGTCTAAACTCTTCTCCATGGCTGGACCCCCAAGTAATATTCCTTTACGTGCTAAGGGGTAACTAGAGAGGCGATAGGTTTAATAACTACCCTAACCCTAACACGTACCCTAACCCTAACCCCTACCCTAACCCTAACACGTACCCTAATTCTAAAACGTACCCTAAACCGAGCCCTAACCCTAACACTAACCCTAACCCTAACCCTAACCCATACCTTACGCCGTACCCGAAGCCCTCACCGAACCCGTAACCTAAGCCGTACCCTAAGCCTAACCCCTACCCTAACCCTAACATGTAAGCTAATCCTAACCCGTACACTAAAGCGAGCCCTAACCCTAACACTAACCATAACCCTAACCCTAACCCATAACATACGCCGTACCCGAAGCCCTCCCCGAACCCGTACCTTAAGCCGTACCCTAAGCCTAACCCTAACCCTAGGCTACCCTTGACTGCTTCTGCCTCCAATAGATTTACTAAGCACTAGTGTTTTAAGGAACAGCTTAAAAAGAGAATCCTAATGTGATTTCTTTATAATGGGTGTGTTCTTTATCTTATCCTAGTGTCTAAACTCTTCTCCATGGCTGGACCCCCAAATAATATTCCTTTACGTGCTAAGGGGTATCTAGAGAGTGGGATAGGTTTAATAACTACCCTAACCCTAACGCGTACCCTAAACCTAACCCCTACCCTAACCCTAACACGTACCCTAATCCTAACCCGTACCCTAAACCGAGCCCTAACCCTAACACTAACCCTAACCCTAACCCTAACCCATACCCTACGCCGTGCCCGAACCTCTCCCCGAACCCATACCCTAAGCCGTACCCTAACCCTAACCCTAAGCCTAACCCTAACCCTAGGCTACCCTTGACTGCTTCTGCCTCCAATAGATTTCCTAAGCACTAGTGTTTTAAGGAACAGCTTAAAAAGAGAATCCTAATGTGATTTCTTTATAATGAGTGTGTTCCTTATCTTATCCTAGTGTCTAAACTCTTCTCCATGGCTGGACACCCAAATAATATTCCTTTACGTGCAAAGGGGTATCTAGAGAGTGGGATAGGTTTAATAACTACCGTAACCCTAACGCGTACCCTAACCCTAATCCCTACCCTAACCCTAACACGTACCCTAATCCTAACCCATAACCTAATCCGAGCCCTAACCCTAACACTAACCCTAACCCTAACCTTAACCCATACCCTTCGCCGTACCCGAAGCCCTCCCCGAACCCGTACCCTAAGCCATACCCTAAGCCTAACCCTAAGCCTAACCCTAACCCTAGGCTACCCTTGACTGCTTCTGCCTCCAATAGATTTCCTAAGCACTAGTGTTTTAAGGAACAGCTTAAAAAGAGTATCCTAATGTGATTTCTTTATAATGTGTGTGTTCCTTATATTATCTTAGTGTCTAAACTCTTCTCCATGGCTGGACCACCAAGTAATATTCCTTTACGTGCTAAGGGGTAACTAGAGAGGCGATAGGTTTAATAACTACCCTAACCCTAACACGTACCCTAACCCTAACCCCTACCCTAACCCTAACACGTACCCTAATTCTAAAACGTACCCTAAACCGAGCCCTAACCCTAACACTAACCCTAACCCTAACCCTAACCCATACCCTACGCCGTACCCGAAGCCCTCACCGAACCCGTACCCTAAGCCGTACCCTAAGCCTAACCCTAAGCCTAACCCTAACCCTAGGCTACCCTTGACTGCTTCAGCCTCCAATAGATTTTTAAGCACTAGTGTTTTAAGGAACAGCTTAAAAAGAGAATCCTAATGTGATTTCTTTATAATGTGTGTGTTCCTTATATTATCTTAGTGTCTAAACTCTTCTCCATTGGATGGACCCCCAAATAATATTGCTTTACGTGCTAAGGGGTATCTAGAGAGTGGGATAGGTTTAATAACTACCCTAACCCTAACGCGTACCCTAACCCTAACCCCTACCCTAACCCTAACACGTACCCTAATCCTAACCCGTACCCTAAACCGAGCCCTAACCCTAACACTAACCCAAAACCTAACCCTAACACATACCCTACGCCGTACCCGAAGCCCTCCCCGAACCCGTACCCTAAGCCGTACCCTAAGCCTAACCCTAAGCCTAACCCTAACCCTAGACTACCCTTGACTGCTTCTGCCTCCAATAGATTTCCTAAGCACTAGTGTTTTAAGGAACAGATTAAAAAGAGTATCCTAATGTGATTTCTTTATAATGTGTGTGTTCCTTATATTATCTTAGTGTCTAAACTCTTCTCCATGGCTGGACCCCCAAGTAATATTCCTTTACGTGCTAAGGGGTAACTAGAGAGGCGATAGGTTTAATAACTACCCTAACCCTAACACGTAACCTAACCCTAACCCCTACCCTAACACTAACACGTACCCTAATTCTAAAACGTACCCTAAACCGAGCCCTAACCCTAACACTAACCCTAACCCTAACCCTAACCCTTACCCTACGCCGTACCCGAAGCCCTCACCGAACCCGTACCCTAAGCCGTACCCTAAGCCTAACCCTAAGCCTAACCCTAACCCTAGGCTACCCTTGACTGCTTCTGCCTCCAATAGATTTTTAAGCACTAGTGTTTTAAGGAACAGCTTAAAAAGAGAATCCTAATGTGATTTCTTTATAATATGTGTGTTCCTTATATTATCTTAGTGTCTAAACTCTTCTCCATTGGATGGACCCCCAAATAATATTGCTTTACGTGCTAAGGGGTATCTAGAGAGTGGGATAGGTTTAATAACTACCCTAACCCTAATGCGTACCCTAACCCTAACCCCTACCCTAACCCTAACACGTACCCTAATCCTAACCCGTACCCTAAACCGAGCCCTAACCCTAACACTAACCCTAACCCTATCCCTAACCCATACCCTACGCCGTACCCGAAGCCCTCCCCGAACCCGTACCCTAAGCCGTACCCTAAACCTAACCCTAAGCCTAACCCTAACCCTAGGCTACCCTTGACTGCTTCTGCCTCCAATAGATTTCCTAAGCACTAGTGTTTTAAGGAACAGCTTAAAAAGAGAATCCTAATGTGATTTCTTACTAATGGGTGTGTTCCTTATATTATCTTAGTGTCTAAACTCTTCTCCATGGATGGACCTCCAAATAATATTGCTTTACGTGCTAAGGGGTATCTAGAGAGTGGGATAGGTTTAATAACTACCCTAACCCTAACTCATACCCTAACCCTAACCCCTACCCTAACCGCAACACGTACACTAATCCTAACCCGTACCCTAAACCGAGCCCTAACCCTAACACTAACCATAACCCTAACCCTAACCCATACCCTACGCCGTACCCGAAGCCCTCCCCGAACACGTACCCTAAGCCGTACCCTAAGCCTAACCCTAAGCCTAACCCTAACCCTAGACTACCCTTGACTGCTTCTGCCTCCAATAGATTTCCAAAGCACTAGTGTTTTAAGGAACAGCTTAAAAAGAGAATCCTAATGTGATTTCTTTATAATGGGTGTGTTCCTTATCTAATCCTAGTGTCTAAACACTTTTCCATGGCTGGAACCCCAAATAATATTCCTTTACGTGCTAAGGGGTATCTAGAGAGTGGGATAGTTTTAATAACTACCCTAACCCTAACGCGTACCCTAAACCTAACCCCTACCCTAACCCTAACATGTACCCTAATCCTAACCCGTAACCTAAACCGAGCCCTAACCCTAACACTAACCCTAACCCTAACGCTAACCCATACCCTACGCCGTGCCCGAACCTCTCCCCGAACCCATACCCTAAGCCGTACCCTAACCCTAACCCTAAGCCTAACCCTAACCCTAGGCTACCCTTGACTGCTTCTGCCTCCAATAGATTTCCTAAGCACTAGTGTTTTAAGGAACAGCTTAAAAAGAGAATCCTAATGTGATTTCTTTATAATGAGTGTGTTCCTTATCTTATCCTAGTGTCTAAACTCTTCTCCATGGCTGGACACCAAAATAATATTCCTTTACGTGCAAAGGGGTATCTAGAGAGTGGGATAGGTTTAATAACTACCCTAACCCTAACGCGTACCCTAACCCTAACCCCTACCCTAACCCTAACACGTACCCTAATCCTAACCCATAACCTAATCCGAGCCCTAACCCTAACACTAACCCTAACCCTAACCTTAACCCATACCCTTCGCCGTACCCGAAGCCCTCCCCGAACCCGTAACATAAGCCGTACCCTAAGCCTAACCCTAAGCCTAACCCTAACCCTAGACTACCCTTGACTGCTTCTGCCTCCAATAGATTTCCTAAGCACTAGTGTTTTAAGGAACAGCTTAAAAAGAGTATCCTAATGTGATTTCTTTATAATGTGTGTGTTCCTTATATTATCTTAGTGTCTAAACTCTTCTCCATGGCTGGACCCCCAAGTAATATTCCTTTACGTGCTAAGGGGTAACTAGAGAGGCGATAGGTTTAATAACTACCCTAACCCTAACACGTACCCTAACCCTAACCCCTACCCTAACACTAACACGTACCCTAATTCTAAAACGTACCCTAAACCGAGCCCTAACCCTAACACTAACCCTAACCCTAACCCTAACCCATACCCCAAGCCGTACCCGAAGCCCTCACCGAACCCGTACCCTAAGCCGTACCCTAAGCCTAACCCTAAGCCTAACCCTAACCCTAGGCTACCCTTCACTGCTTCTGCCTCCAATAGATTTTTAAGCACTAGTGTTTTAAGGAACAGCTTAAAAAGAGAATCCTAATGTGATTTCTTTATAATGTGTGTGTTCCTTATATTATCTTAGTGTCTAAACTCTTCTCCATTGGATGGACCCCCAAATAATATAGCTTTACGTGCTAAGGGGTATCTAGAGAGTGGGATAGGTTTAATAACTACCCTAACCCTAATGCGTACCCTAACCCTAACCCCTACCCTAACCCTAACACGTACCCTAATCCTAACCCGTAACCTAAACCGAGCCCTAACCCTAACACTAACCCTAACCCTATCCCTAACCCATAACCTACGCCGTACCCGAAGCCCTCCCCGAACCCGTACCCTAAGCCGTACCCTAAACCTAACCCTAAGCCTAACCCTAACCCTAGGCTACCCTTGACTGCTTCTGCCTCCAATAGATTTCTTAAGCACTAGTGTTTTAAGGAACAGCTTAAAAAGAGAATCCTAATGTGATTTCTTTATAATGGGTGTGTTCCTTATCTAATCCTAGTGTCTAAACTCTTTTCCATGGCTGGAACCCCAAATAATATTCCTTTACGTGCTAAGGGGGATCTAGAGAATGGGATAGGTTTAATTACTACCCTAACCCTAACTCATACCCTAACCCTAACCCCTACCCTAACCGTAACACGTACACTAATCCTAACCCGTACCCTAAACAGAGCCCTAACCCTAACACTAACCCTAACCCTAACCCTAACCAATACCTTACGCCGTACCCGAAGCCCTCCCCGAACCCGTACCTTAAGCCGTACCCTAAGCCTAACCCTAACCCTAGGCTACCCTTGACTGCTTCTGCCTCCAATAGATTTCCTAAGCACTAGTGTTTTAAGGAACAGCTTAAAAAGAGAATCCTAATGTGATTTCTTACTAATGGGTGTGTTCCTTATATTATCTTAGTGTCTAAACTCTTCTCCATGGATGGACCTCCAAATAATATTGCTTTACGTGCTAAGGGGTATCTAGAGAGTGGGATAGGTTTAATAACTACCCTAACCCTAACTCATACCCTAACCCTAACCCCTACCCTAACCGTAACACGTACACTAATCCTAACCCGTACCCTAAACCGAGCCCTAACCCTAACACTAACCCTAACCCTAACCCTAACCCATACCCTACGCCGTACCCGAAGCCCTCCCCGAACACGTACCCTAAGCCGTACCCTAAGCCTAACCCTAAGCCTAACCCTAACCCTAGGCTACCCTTGACTGCTTCTGCCTCCAATAGATTTCCAAAGCACTAGTGTTTTAAGGAACAGCTTAAAAAGAGAATCCTAATGTGATTTCTTTATAATGGGTGTGTTCCTTATCTAATCCTAGTGTCTAAACTCTTTTCCATGGCTGGAACCCCAAATAATATTCCTTTACGTGCTAAGGGGTATCTAGAGAGTGGGATAGGTTTAATTACTACCCTAACCCTAATGGGTACCCTAACACTAACCCCTACCCTAACCCTAACACGTACCCTAATCCTAACCCGTACCCTAAACGGAGCCCTAACCCTAACACTAACCCTAACCCTAACCCTAACCCATACCCTACGCCGTGCCCGAACCTCTCCCCGAACCCATACCCTAAGCCGTACCCTAACCCTAACCCTAAGCCTAACCCTAACCCTAGGCTACCCTTGACTGCTTCTGCCTCCAATAGATTTTTAAGCACTAGTGTTTTAAGGAACAGCTTAAAAAGAGAATCCTAATGTGATTTCTTAATAATGGGTGTGTTCCTTATCTTCTCCTACTGTCTAAATGCTTCTCCATGGCTGGACCCCCAAATAATATTCCTTTAGGTGCTAAGGGGTATCTAGAGAGTGGGATAGTTTTAATAACTACCCTAACCCTAACGCGTACCCTAAACCTAACCCCTACCCTAACCCTAACATATACCCTAATCCTAACCCGTAACCTAAACCGAGCCCTAACCCTAACACTAACCCTAACTCTAACGCTAACCCATACCCTACGCCGTGCCCGAACCTCTCCCCGAACCCATACCCTAAGCCGTACCCTAACCCTAACCCTAAGCCTAACCCTAACCCTAGGCTACCCTTGACTGCTTCTGCCTCCAATAGATTTCCTAAGCACTAGTGTTTTAAGGAACAGCTTAAAAAGAGAATCCTAATGTGATTTCTTTATAATGAGTGTGTTCCTTATCTTATCCTAGTGTCTAAACTCTTCTCCATGGCTGGACACCCAAATAATATTCCTTTACGTGCAAAGGGGTATCTAGAGAGTGGGATAGGTTTAATAACTACCCTAACCCTAATGCGTACCCTAACCCTAACCCCTACCCTAACCCTAACACGTACCCTATTCCTAACCCATAACCTAATCCGAGCCCTAACCCTAACACTAACCCTAACCCTAACCTTAACCCATACCCTTCGCCGTACCCGAAGCCCTCCCCGAACCCGTACCCTAAGCCGTACCCTAAGCCTAACCCTAAGCCTAACCCTAACCCTAGACTACCCTTGACTGCTTCTGCCTCCAATAGATTTCCTAAGCACTAGTGTTTTAAGGAACAGATTAAAAAGAGTATCCTAATGTGATTTCTTTATAATGTGTGTGTTCCTTATATTATCTTAGTGTCTAAACTCTTCTCCATGGCTGGACCCCCAAGTAATATTCCTTTACGTGCTAAGGGGTAACTAGAGAGGCGATAGGTTTAATAACTACCCTAACCCTAACACGTATCCTAACCCTAACCCCTACCCTAACACTAACACATACCCTAATTCTAAAACGTACCCTAAACCGAGCCCTAACCCTAACACTAACCCTAACCCTAACCCTAACCCTTACCCTACGCCGTACCCGAAGCCCTCACCGAACCCGTACCCTAAGCCGTACCCTAAGCCTAACCCTAAGCCTAACCCTAACCCTAGGCTACCCTTGACTGCTTCTGCCTCCAATAGATTTTTAAGCACTAGTGTTTTAAGGAACAGCTTAAAAAGAGAATCCTAATGTGATTTCTTTATAATGTGTGTGTTCCTTATATTATCTTAGTGTCTAAACTCTTCTCCATTGGATGGACCCCCAAATAATATTGCTTTACGTGCTAAGGGGTATCTAGAGAGTGGGATAGGTTTAATAACTACCCTAACCCTAATGCGTACCCTAACCCTAACCCCTACCCTAACCCTAACACGTACCCTAATCCTAACCCGTACCCTAAACCGAGCCCTAACCCTAACACTAACCCTAACCCTATCCCTAACCCATACCCTACGCCGTACCCGAAGCCCTCCCCGAACCCGTACCCTAAGCCGTACCCTAAACCTAACCCTAAGCCTAACCCTAACCCTAGGCTACCCTTGACTGCTTCTGCCTCCAATAGATTTCCTAAGCACTAGTGTTTTAAGGAACAGCTTAAAAAGAGAATCCTAATGTGATTTCTTTATAATGGGTGTGTTCCTTATCTAATCCTAGTGTCTAAACTCTTCTCCATGGCTGGACACCCAAATAATATTCCTTTACGTGCAAAGGGGTATCTAGAGAGTGGGATAGGTTTAATAACTACCCTAACCCTAACGCGTACCCTAACCCTAACCCCTACCCTAACCCTGACACGTACCCTAATCCTAACCCATAACCTAATTCGAGCCCTAACCCTAACACTAACCCTAACCCTAACCTTAACCCATACCCTTCGCCGTACCCGAAGCCCTCCCCGAACCCGTACCCTAAGCCGTACCCTAAGCCTAACCCTAAGCCTAACCCTAACCCTAGGCTACCCTTGACTGCTTCTGCCTCCAATAGATTTCCTAAGCACTAGTGTTTTAAGGAACAGCTTAAAAAGAGTAACCTAATGTGATTTCTTTATAATGGGTGTGTTCCTTATCTTATCCTAGTGTCTAAACTCTTCTCCATGGCTGGACCCCCAAATAATATTCCTTTACGTGCTAAGGGGTATCTAGAGAGTGGGATAGGTTTAATAACTACCCTAACCCTAACGCGTAACCTAACCCTAACCCCTACCCTAACCCTAACACGTACCCTAATCCTAACCCGTAACCTAAACGGAGCCCTAACCCTAACACTAACCCAAACCCTAACCATAACCCATACTCCTACGCCGTACCCAAACCCCTCCCCGAACCCGTATCCTAAGCCGTACCCTAAGCCTAACCCCAAGCCTCAACCTAAACCTAGGCTACCCTTGACTGCTTCTGCCTCCAATAGATTTCCTAAGCACTAGTGTTTTAAGGAACAGCTTAAAAAGAGAATCCTAATGTGATTTCTTTATAATGTGTGTGTTCCTTATATTATCTTAGTGTCTAAACTCTTCTCCATGGCTGGACCCCCAAGTAATATTCCTTTACGTGCTAAGGGGTAACTAGAGAGGCGATAGGTTTAATAACTACCCTAACCCTAACACGTACCCTAACCCTAACCCCTACCCTAACCCTAACACGTACCCTAATTCTAAAACGTACCCTAAACCGAGCCCTAACCCTAACACTAACCCTAACCCTAACCCTAACCCATACCTTACGCCGTACCCGAAGCCCTCACCGAACCCGTACCCTAAGCCGTACCCTAAGCCTAACCCCTACCCTAACCCTAACATGTAAGCTAATCCTAACCCGTACACTAAAGCGAGCCCTAACCCTAACACTAACCATAACCCTAACCCTAACCCATAACATACGCCGTACCCGAAGCCCTCCCCGAACCCGTACCTTAAGCCGTACCCTAAGCCTAACCCTAACCCTAGGCTACCCTTGACTGCTTCTGCCTCCAATAGATTTACTAAGCACTAGTGTTTTAAGGAACAGCTTAAAAAGAGAATCCTAATGTGATTTCTTTATAATGGGTGTGTTCTTTATCTTATCCTAGTGTCTAAACTCTTCTCCATGGCTGGACCCCCAAATAATATTCCTTTACGTGCTAAGGGGTATCTAGAGAGTGGGATAGGTTTAATAACTACCCTAACCCTAACGCGTACCCTAAACCTAACCCCTACCCTAACCCTAACACGTACCCTAATCCTAACCCGTACCCTAAACCGAGCCCTAACCCTAACACTAACCCTAACCCTAACCCTAACCCATACCCTACGCCGTGCCCGAACCTCTCCCCGAACCCATACCCTAAGCCGTACCCTAACCCTAACCCTAAGCCTAACCCTAACCCTAGGCTACCCTTGACTGCTTCTGCCTCCAATAGATTTCCTAAGCACTAGTGTTTTAAGGAACAGCTTAAAAAGAGAATCCTAATGTGATTTCTTTATAATGAGTGTGTTCCTTATCTTATCCTAGTGTCTAAACTCTTCTCCATGGCTGGACACCCAAATAATATTCCTTTACGTGCAAAGGGGTATCTAGAGAGTGGGATAGGTTTAATAACTACCGTAACCCTAACGCGTACCCTAACCCTAATCCCTACCCTAACCCTAACACGTACCCTAATCCTAACCCATAACCTAATCCGAGCCCTAACCCTAACACTAACCCTAACCCTAACCTTAACCCATACCCTTCGCCGTACCCGAAGCCCTCCCCGAACCCGTACCCTAAGCCATACCCTAAGCCTAACCCTAAGCCTAACCCTAACCCTAGGCTACCCTTGACTGCTTCTGCCTCCAATAGATTTCCTAAGCACTAGTGTTTTAAGGAACAGCTTAAAAAGAGTATCCTAATGTGATTTCTTTATAATGTGTGTGTTCCTTATATTATCTTAGTGTCTAAACTCTTCTCCATGGCTGGACCACCAAGTAATATTCCTTTACGTGCTAAGGGGTAACTAGAGAGGCGATAGGTTTAATAACTACCCTAACCCTAACACGTACCCTAACCCTAACCCCTACCCTAACCCTAACACGTACCCTAATTCTAAAACGTACCCTAAACCGAGCCCTAACCCTAACACTAACCCTAACCCTAACCCTAACCCATACCCTACGCCGTACCCGAAGCCCTCACCGAACCCGTACCCTAAGCCGTACCCTAAGCCTAACCCTAAGCCTAACCCTAACCCTAGGCTACCCTTGACTGCTTCAGCCTCCAATAGATTTTTAAGCACTAGTGTTTTAAGGAACAGCTTAAAAAGAGAATCCTAATGTGATTTCTTTATAATGTGTGTGTTCCTTATATTATCTTAGTGTCTAAACTCTTCTCCATTGGATGGACCCCCAAATAATATTGCTTTACGTGCTAAGGGGTATCTAGAGAGTGGGATAGGTTTAATAACTACCCTAACCCTAACGCGTACCCTAACCCTAACCCCTACCCTAACCCTAACACGTACCCTAATCCTAACCCGTACCCTAAACCGAGCCCTAACCCTAACACTAACCCAAAACCTAACCCTAACACATACCCTACGCCGTACCCGAAGCCCTCCCCGAACCCGTACCCTAAGCCGTACCCTAAGCCTAACCCTAAGCCTAACCCTAACCCTAGACTACCCTTGACTGCTTCTGCCTCCAATAGATTTCCTAAGCACTAGTGTTTTAAGGAACAGATTAAAAAGAGTATCCTAATGTGATTTCTTTATAATGTGTGTGTTCCTTATATTATCTTAGTGTCTAAACTCTTCTCCATGGCTGGACCCCCTAGTAATATTCCTTTACGTGCTAAGGGGTAACTAGAGAGGCGATAGGTTTAATAACTACCCTAACCCTAACACGTAACCTAACCCTAACCCCTACCCTAACACTAACACGTACCCTAATTCTAAAACGTACCCTAAACCGAGCCCTAACCCTAACACTAACCCTAACCCTAACCCTAACCCTTACCCTACGCCGTACCCGAAGCCCTCACCGAACCCGTACCCTAAGCCGTACCCTAAGCCTAACCCTAAGCCTAACCCTAACCCTAGGCTACCCTTGACTGCTTCTGCCTCCAATAGATTTTTAAGCACTAGTGTTTTAAGGAACAGCTTAAAAAGAGAATCCTAATGTGATTTCTTTATAATATGTGTGTTCCTTATATTATCTTAGTGTCTAAACTCTTCTCCATTGGCTGGACCCCCAAATAATATTGCTTTACGTGCTAAGGGGTATCTAGAGAGTGGGATAGGTTTAATAACTACCCTAACCCTAATGCGTACCCTAACCCTAACCCCTACCCTAACCCTAACACGTACCCTAATCCTAACCCGTACCCTAAACCGAGCCCTAACCCTAACACTAACCCTAACCCTATCCCTAACCCATACCCTACGCCGTACCCGAAGCCCTCCCCGAACCCGTACCCTAAGCCGTACCCTAAACCTAACCCTAAGCCTAACCCTAACCCTAGGCTACCCTTGACTGCTTCTGCCTCCAATAGATTTCCTAAGCACTAGTGTTTTAAGGAACAGCTTAAAAAGAGAATCCTAATGTGATTTCTTACTAATGGGTGTGTTCCTTATATTATCTTAGTGTCTAAACTCTTCTCCATGGATGGACCTCCAAATAATATTGCTTTACGTGCTAAGGGGTATCTAGAGAGTGGGATAGGTTTAATAACTACCCTAACCCTAACTCATACCCTAACCCTAACCCCTACCCTAACCGCAACACGTACACTAATCCTAACCCGTACCCTAAACCGAGCCCTAACCCTAACACTAACCATAACCCTAACCCTAACACATACCCTACGCCGTACCCGAAGCCCTCCCCGAACACGTACCCTAAGCCGTACCCTAAGCCTAACCCTAAGCCTAACCCTAACCCTAGACTACCCTTGACTGCTTCTGCCTCCAATAGATTTCCAAAGCACTAGTGTTTTAAGGAACAGCTTAAAAAGAGAATCCTAATGTGATTTCTTTATAATGGGTGTGTTCCTTATCTAATCCTAGTGTCTAAACACTTTTCCATGGCTGGAACCCCAAATAATATTCCTTTACGTGCTAAGGGGTATCTAGAGAGTGGGATAGGTTTAATTACTACCCTAACCCTAACGGGTACCCTAACACTAACCCCTACCCTAACCCTAACACGTACCCTAATCCTAACCCGTACCCTAAACCGAGCCCTAACCCTAACACTAACCCTAACCCTAACCCTAACCCATACCCTACGCCGTGCCCGAACCTCTCCCCGAACCCATACCCTAAGCCGTACCCTAACCCTAACCCTAAGCCTAACCCTAACCCTAGGCTACCCTTGACTGCTTCTGCCTCCAATAGATTTTTAAGCACTAGTGTTTTAAGGAACAGCTTAAAAAGAGAATCCTAATGTGATTTCTTAATAATGGGTGTGTTCCTTATCTTCTCCTACTGTCTAAATGCTTCTCCATGGCTGGACCCCCAAATAATATTCCTTTAGGTGCTAAGGGGTATCTAGAGAGTGGGATAGTTTTAATAACTACCCTAACCCTAACGCGTACCCTAAACCTAACCCCTACCCTAACCCTAACATGTACCCTAATCCTAACCCGTAACCTAAACCGAGCCCTAACCCTAACACTAACCCTAACCCTAATGCTAACCCATACCCTACGCCGTGCCCGAACCTCTCCCCGAACCCATACCCTAAGCCGTACCCTAACCCTAACCCTAAGCCTAACCCTAACCCTAGGCTACCCTTGACTGCTTCTGCCTCCAATAGATTTCCTAAGCACTAGTGTTTTAAGGAACAGCTTAAAAAGAGAATCCTAATGTGATTTCTTTATAATGAGTGTGTTCCTTATCTTATCCTAGTGTCTAAACTCTTCTCCATGGCTGGACACCAAAATAATATTCCTTTACGTGCAAAGGGGTATCTAGAGAGTGGGATAGGTTTAATAACTACCCTAACCCTAACGCGTACCCTAACCCTAACCCCTACCCTAACCCTAACACGTACCCTAATCCTAACCCATAACCTAATCCGAGCCCTAACCCTAACACTAACCCTAACCCTAACCTTAACCCATACCCTTCGCCGTACCCGAAGCCCTCCCCGAACCCGTAACATAAGCCGTACCCTAAGCCTAACCCTAAGCCTAACCCTAACCCTAGACTACCCTTGACTGCTTCTGCCTCCAATAGATTTCCTAAGCACTAGTGTTTTAAGGAACAGCTTAAAAAGAGTATCCTAATGTGATTTCTTTATAATGTGTGTGTTCCTTATATTATCTTAGTGTCTAAACTCTTCTCCATGGCTGGACCCCCAAGTAATATTCCTTTACGTGCTAAGGGGTAACTAGAGAGGCGATAGGTTTAATAACTACACTAACCCTAACACGTACCCTAACCCTAACCCCTACCCTAACACTAACACGTACCCTAATTCTAAAACGTACCCTAAACCGAGCCCTAACCCTAACACTAACCCTAACCCTAACCCTAACCCATACCCCAAGCCGTACCCGAAGCCCTCACCGAACCCGTACCCTAAGCCGTACCCTAAGCCTAACCCTAATCCTAACCCTAACCCTAGGCTACCCTTCACTGCTTCTGCCTCCAATAGATTTTTAAGCACTAGTGTTTTAAGGAACAGCTTAAAAAGAGAATCCTAATGTGATTTCTTTATAATGTGTGTGTTCCTTATATTATCTTAGTGTCTAAACTCTTCTCCATTGGATGGACCCCCAAATAATATTGCTTTACGTGCTAAGGGGTATCTAGAGAGTGGGATAGGTTTAATAACTACCCTAACCCTAATGCGTACCCTAACCCTAACCCCTACCCTAACCCTAACACGTACCCTAATCCTAACCCGTACCCTAAACCGAGCCCTAACCCTAACACTAACCCTAACCCTATCCCTAACCCATACCCTACGCCGTACCCGAAGCCCTCTCCGAACCCGTACCCTAAGCCGTACCCTAAACCTAACCCTAAGCCTAACCCTAACCCTAGGCTACCCTTGACTGCTTCTGCCTCCAATAGATTTCTTAAGCACTAGTGTTTTAAGGAACAGCTTAAAAAGAGAATCCTAATGTGATTTCTTTATAATGGGTGTGTTCCTTATCTAATCCTAGTGTCTAAACTTTTTTCCATGGCTGGAACCCCAAATAATATTCCTTTACGTGCTAAGGGGGATCTAGAGAGTGGGATAGGTTTAATTACTACCCTAACCCTAACTCATACCCTAACCCTAACCCCTACCCTAACCGTAACACGTACACTAATCCTAACCCGTACCCTAAACAGAGCCCTAACCCTAACACTAACCCTAACCCTAACCCTAACCCATACCCTACGCCGTACCCGAAGCCCTCCCCGAACCCGTACCTTAAGCCGTACCCTAAGCCTAACCCTAACCCTAGGCTACCCTTGACTGCTTCTGCCTCCAATAGATTTCCTAAGCACTAGTGTTTTAAGGAACAGCTTAAAAAGAGAATCCTAATGTGATTTCTTACTAATGGGTGTGTTCCTTATATTATCTTAGTGTCTAAACTCTTCTCCATGGATGGACCTCCAAATAATATTGCTTTACGTGCTAAGGGGTATCTAGAGAGTGGGATAGGTTTAATAACTACCCTAACCCTAACTCATACCCTAACCCTAACCCCTACCCTAACCGTAACACGTACACTAATCCTAACCCGTACCCTAAACCGAGCCCTAACCCTAACACTAACCCTAACCCTAACCCTAACCCATACCCTACGCCGTACCCGAAGCCCTCCCCGAACACGTACCCTAAGCCGTACCCTAAGCCTAACCCTAAGCCTAACCCTAACCCTAGGCTACCCTTGACTGCTTCTGCCTCCAATAGATTTCCAAAGCACTAGTGTTTTAAGGAACAGCTTAAAAAGAGAATCCTAATGTGATTTCTTTATAATGGGTGTGTTCCTTATCTAATCCTAGTGTCTAAACTCTTTTCCATGGCTGGAACCCCAAATAATATTCCTTTACGTGCTAAGGGGTATCTAGAGAGTGGGATAGGTTTAATTACTACCCTAACCCGAACGGGTACCATAACACTAACCCCTACCCTAACCCTAACACGTACCCTAATCCTAACCCGTACCCTAAACCGAGCCCTAACCCTAACACTAACCCTAACCCTAACCCTAACCCATACCCTACGCCGTGCCCGAACCTCTCCCCGAACCCATACCCTAAGCCGTACCCTAACCCTAACCCTAAGCCTAACCCTAACCCTAGGCTACCCTTGACTGCTTCTGCCTCCAATAGATTTCCTAAGCACTAGTGTTTTAAGGAACAGCTTAAAAAGAGAATCCTAATGTGATTTCTTTATAATGAGTGTGTTCCTTATCTTATCCTAGTGTCTAAAGTCTTCTCCATGGCTGGACACCCAAATAATATTCCTTTACGTGCAAAGGGGTATCTAGAGAGTGGGATAGGTTTAATAACTACCCTAACCCTAATGCGTACCCTAACCCTAACCCCTACCCTAACCCTAACACGTACCCTAATCCTAACCCATAACCTAATCCGAGCCCTAACCCTAACACTAACCCTAACCCTAACCTTAACCCATACCCTTCGCCGTACCCGAAGCCCTCCCCGAACCCGTACCCTAAGCCGTACCCTAAGCCTAACCCTAAGCCTAACCCTAACCCTAGACTACCCTTGACTGCTTCTGCCTCCAATAGATTTCCTAAGCACTAGTGTTTTAAGGAACAGATTAAAAAGAGTATCCTAATGTGATTTCTTTATAATGTGTGTGTTCCTTATATTATCTTAGTGTCTAAACTCTTCTCCATGGCTGGACCCCCAAGTAATATTCCTTTACGTGCTAAGGGGTAACTAGAGAGGCGATAGGTTTAATAACTACCCTAACCCTAACACGTACCCTAACCCTAACCCCTACCCTAACACTAACACGTACCCTAATTCTAAAACGTACCCTAAACCGAGCCCTAACCCTAACACTAACCCTAACCCTAACCCTAACCCATACCCTACGCCGTACCCGAAGCCCTCACCGAACCCGTACCCTAAGCCGTACCCTAAGCCTAACCCTAAGCCTAACCCTAACCCTAGGCTACCCTTGACTGCTTCTGCCTCCAATAGATTTCCTAAGCACTAGTGTTTTAAGGAACAGCTTAAAAAGAGAATCCTAATGTGATTTCTTTATAATGTGTGTGTTCCTTATATTATCTTAGTGTCTAAACTCTTCTCCATTGGATGGACCCCCAAATAATATTGCTTTACGTGCTAAGGGGTATCTAGAGAGTGGGATAGGTTTAATAACTATCCTAACCCTAACGCGTACCCTAACCCTAACCCCTACCCTAACCCTAACACATACCCTAATCCTAACCCGTACCCTAAACCGAGCCCTAACCCTAACACTAACCCTAACCCTATCCCTAACCCATACCCTACGCCGTACCCGAAGCCCTCCCCGAACCCGTACCCTAAGCCGTACCGTAAGCCTAACCCTAAGCCTAACCCTAACCCTAGGCTACCCTTGACTGCTTCTGCCTCCAATAGATTTCCTAAGCACTAGTGTTTTAAGGAACAGCTTAAAAAGAGAATCCTAATGTGATTTCTTTATAATGGGTGTGTTCCTTATCTTATCCTAGTGTCTAAACTCTTCTCCATGGCTGGACCCCCAAATAATATTCCTTTACGTGCTAAGGGGTATCTAGAGAGTGGGATAGGTTTAATAACTACCCTAACCATAACGCATACCCTAACACTAACCCCTACCCTAACCCTAACACGTACCCTAATCCTAACCCGTACCCTAAACCGAGCCCTAACCCTAACACTAACCCAAAACCTAACCCTAACACATACCCTACGCCGTACCCGAAGCCCTCCCCGAACACGTACCCTAAGCCGTACCCTAAGCCTAACACTAAGCCTAACCCTAACCCTAGCCTACCCTTGACTGCTTCTGCCTCCAATAGATTTCCTAAGCACTAGTGTTTTAAGGAACAGCTTAAAAAGAGAATCCTAATGTGATTTCTTTATAATGGGTGTGTTCCTTATCTAATCCTAGTGCCTAAACTCTTTTCCATGGCTGGAACCCCAAATAATATTCCTTTACGTGCTAAGGGTTATGTAGAGAGTGGGATAGGTTTAATTACTACCCTAACCCTAACGGGTACCCTAACACTAACCCATACCCTAACCCTAACATGTACCCTAATCCTAACCCGTACCCTAAACCGAGCCCTAACCCTAACACTAACCCTAACCCTAACCCTAACCCATACCCTACACCGTACCCGAAGCCCTCCCCGAACCCGTACCCTAAGCCGTACCCTAAGCCTAACCCTAAGCCTAACCCTAACCCTACGCTACCCTTGACTGCTTCTGCCTCCAATAGATTTCCTAAGCACTAGTGTTTTAAGGAACAGCTTAAAAAGACAATCTTAATGTGATTTCTTTATAATGGGTGTGTTCCTTATATTATCCTAGTGTCTAAACTCTTCTCCATGGCTGGACCACCAAATAATATTCCTTTACGTGCTAAGGGGTATCTAGAGAGTGGGATAGGTTTAATCACTACCCTAACCCTAACGCGTACCCTAACCCTAACCCCTAACCTAACCCTAACATGTACCCTAATCCTAACCCGTACACTAAAGCGAGCCCTAACCCTAACACTAACCATAACCCTAAACCTAACCCATAATATACGCCGTACCCGAAGCCCTCCCCGAACCCGTACCTTAAGCCGTACCCTAAGCCTAACCCTAACCCTAGGCTACCCTTGACTGCTTCTGCCTCCAATAGATTTCCTAAGCACTAGTGTTTTAAGGAACAGCTTAAAAAGAGAATCCTAATGTGATTTCTTACTAATGGGTGTGTTCCTTATATTATCTTAGTGTCTAAACTCTTCTCCATGGATGGACCTCCAAATAATATTGCTTTACGTGCTAAGGGGTATCTAGAGAGTGGGATAGGTTTAATAACTACCCTAACCCTAACTCGTACCCTAACCCTAACCCCTACCCTAACCCTAACACGTACACTAATCCTAACCCGTACCCTAAACCGAGCCCTAACCCTAACACTAACCCTAACCCTAACCCTAACCCATACCCTACGCCGTACCCGAAGCCCTCCCCGAACACGTAACCTAAGCCGTACCCTAAGCCTAACCCTAAGCCTAACCCTAACCCTAGGCTACCCTTGACTTCTTCTGCCTCCAATAGATTTCCAAAACACTAGTGTTTTAAGGAACAGCTTAAAAAGAGAATCCTAATGTGATTTCTTTATAATGGGTGTGTTCCTTATCTAATCCTAGTGTCTAAACTCTTTTCCATGGCTCGAACCCCAAATAATATTCCTTTACGTGCTAAGGGATATCTAGAGAGTGGGATAGGTTTAATTACTACCCTAACCCTAACGGGTATCCTAACACTAATACCTACCCTAACCCTAACACGTACCCTAATCCTAACCCATACCCTAAACCGAGCCCTAATCCTAACACTAACCCTAACCCTAACCCTAACCCATACCCTACGCCGTACCCGAAGCCCTCCCCGAACCCGTACCCTAAGCCGTACCCTAAACCTAACCCTAAGCCTAACCCTAACCCTAGGCTACCCTTGACTGCTTCTGCCTCCAATAGATTTCCTAAGCACTAGTGTTTTAAGGAACAGCTTAAAAAGAGAATCCTAATGTGATTTCTTTATAATGGGTGTGTTCCTTATCTAATCCTAGTGTCTAAACTCTTCTCCATGGCTGGACACCCAAATAATATTCCTTTACGTGCAAAGGGGTATCTAGAGAGTGGGATAGGTTTAATAACTACCCTAACCCTAACGCGTACCCTAACCCTAACCCCTACCCTAACCCTAACACGTACCCTAATCCTAACCCATAACCTAATTCGAGCCCTAACCCTAACACTAACCCTAACCCTAACCTTAACCCATACCCTTCGCCGTACCCGAAGCCCTCCCCGAACCCGTACCCTAAGCCGTACCCTAAGCCTAACCCTAAGCCTAACCCTAACCCTAGGCTACCCTTGACTGCTTCTGCTTCCAATAGATTTCCTAAGCACTAGTGTTTTAAGGAACAGCTTAAAAAGAGTATCCTAATGTGATTTCTTTATAATGTGTGTGTTCCTTATATTATCTTAGTGTCTAAACTCTTCTCCATGGCTGGACCCCCAAGTAATATTCCTTTACGTGCTAAGGGGTAACTAGAGAGGCGATAGGTTTAATAACTACCCTAACCCTAACACGTACCCTAAGCCTAACCCCTACCCTAACACTAACACGTACCCTAATTCTAAAACGTACCCTAAACCGAGCCCTAACCCTAACACTAACCCTAAACCTAACCCTAACCCATACCCTACGCCGTACCCGAAGCCCTCACCGAACCCTTACCCTAAGCCGTACCCTAAGCCTAACCCTAAGCCTAACCCTAACCCTAGGCTACCCTTGACTGCTTCTGCCTCCAATAGATTTTTAAGCACTAGTGTTTTAAGGAACAGCTTAAAAAGAGAATCCTAATGTGATTTCTTTATAATGTGTGTGTTCCTTATATTATCTTAGTGTCTAAACTCTTCTCCATTGGATGGACCCCCAAATAATATTGCTTTACGTGCTAAGGGGTATCTAGAGAGTGGGATAGGTTTAATAACTACCCTAACCCTAACGCGTACCCTAACCCTAACCCCTACCCTAACCCTAACACATACCCTAATCCTAACCCGTACCCTAAACCGAGCCCTAACCCTAACACTAACCCTAACCCTATCCCTAACCCATACCCTACGCCGTACCCGAAGCCCTCCCCGAACCCGTACCCTAAGCCGTACCATAAACCTAACCCTAAGCCTAACCCTAACCCTAGGTACCCTTGACTGCTTCTGCCTCCAATAGATTTCCTAAGCACTAGTGTTTTAAGGAACAGCTTAAAAAGAGAATCCTAATGTGATTTCTTTATAATGGGTGTGTTCCTTATCTTATCCTAGTGTCTAAACTCTTCTCCATGGCTGGACCCCCAAATAATATTCCTTTACGTGCTAAGGGGTATCTAGAGAGTGGGATAGGTTTAATAACTACACTAACCATAACGCATACCCTAACACTAACCCCTACCCTAACCCTAACACGTACCCTAATCCTAACCCGTACCCTAAACCGAGCCCTAACCCTAACACTAACCCAAAACCTAACCCTAACACATACCCTACGCCGTACCCGAAGCCCTCCCCGAACCCGTACCCTAAGCCGTACCCTAAGCCTAACCCTAAGCCTAACCCTAACCCTAGGCTACCCTTGACTGCTTCTGCCTCCAATAGATTTCCTAAGCACTAGTGTTTTAAGGAACAGCTTAAAAAGAGAATCCTAATGTGATTTCTTTATAATGGGTGTGTTCCTTATCTAATCCTAGTGCCTAAACTCTTTTCCATGGCTGGAACCCCAAATAATATTCCTTTACGTGCTAAGGGTTATCTAGAGAGTGGGATAGGTTTAATTACTACCCTAACCCTAACGGGTACCCTAACACTAACCCATAACCTATCCCTAACATGTACCCTAATCCTAACCCGTACCCTAAACCGAGCCCTAACCCTAACACTAACCCTAACCCTAACCCTAACCCATACCCTACACCGTACCCGAAGCCCTCCCCGAACCCGTACCCTAAGCCGTACCCTAAGCCTAACCCTAAGCCTAACCCTAACCCTACGCTACCCTTGACTGCTTCTGCCTCCAATAGATTTCCTAAGCACTAGTGTTTTAAGGAACAGCTTAAAAAGACAATCCTAATGTGATTTCTTTATAATGGGTGTGTTCCTTATATTATCCTAGTGTCTAAACTCTTCTCCATGGCTGGACCACCAAATAATATTCCTTTACGTGCTAAGGGGTATCTAGAGAGTGGGATAGGTTTAATCACTACCCTAACCCTAACGCGTACCCTAACCCTAACCCCTAACCTAACCCTAACATGTACCCTAATCCTAACCCGTACACTAAAGCGAGCCCTAACCCTAACACTAACCATAACCCTAAACCTAACCCATAATATACGCCGTACCCGAAGCCCTCCCCGAACCCGTACCTTAAGCCGTACCCTAAGCCTAACCCTAACCCTAGGCTACCCTTGACTGCTTCTGCCTCCAATAGATTTCCTAAGCACTAGTGTTTTAAGGAACAGCTTAAAAAGAGAATCCTAATGTGATTTCTTACTAATGGGTGTGTTCCTTATATTATCTTAGTGTCTAAACTCTTCTCCATGGATGGACCTCCAAATAATATTGCTTTACGTGCTAAGGGGTATCTAGAGAGTGGGATAGGTTTAATAACTACCCTAACCCTAACTCGTACCCTAACCCTAACCCCTACCCTAACCCTAACACGTACACTAATCCTAACCCGTACCCTAAACCGAGCCCTAACCCTAACACTAACCCTAACCCTAACCCTAACCCATACCCTACGCCGTACCCGAAGCCCTCCCAGAACACGTAACCTAAGCCGTACCCTAAGCCTAACCCTAAGCCTAACCCTAACCCTAGGCTACCCTTGACTGCTTCTGCCTCCAATAGATTTCCAAAACACTAGTGTTTTAAGGAACAGCTTAAAAAGAGAATCCTAATGTGATTTCTTTATAATGGGTGTGTTCCTTATCTAATCCTAGTGTCTAAACTCTTTTCCATGGCTGGAACCCCAAATAATATTCCTTTACGTGCTAAGGGGTATCTAGAGAGTGGGATAGGTTTAATTACTACCCTAACCCTAACGGGTATCCTAACACTAATCCCTACCCTAACCCTAACACGTACCCTAATCCTAACCCATACCCTAAACCGAGCCCTAATCCTAACACTAACCCTAACCCTAACCCTAACCCATACCCTACGCCGTACCCGAAGCCCTCCCCGAACCCGTACCCTAAGCCGTACCCTAAACCTAACCCTAAGCCTAACCCTAACCCTAGGCTACCCTTGACTGCTTCTGCCTCCAATAGATTTCCTAAGCACTAGTGTTTTAAGGAACAGCTTAAAAAGAGAATCCTAATGTGATTTCTTTATAATGGGTGTGTTCCTTATCTAATCCTAGTGTCTAAACTCTTCTCCATGGCTGGACACCCAAATAATATTCCTTTACGTGCAAAGGGGTATCTAGAGAGTGGGATAGGTTTAATAACTACCCTAACCCTAACGCGTACCCTAACCCTAACCCCTACCCTAACCCTAACACGTACCCTAATCCTAACCCATAACCTAATTCGAGCCCTAACCCTAACACCAACCCTAACCCTAACCTTAACCCATACCCTTCGCCGTACCCGAAGCCCTCCCCGAACCCGTACCCTAAGCCGTACCCTAAGCCTAACCCTAACCCTAACCCTAACCCTAGGCTACCCTTGACTGCTTCTGCTTCCAATAGATTTCCTAAGCACTAGTGTTTTAAGGAACAGCTTAAAAAGAGTATCCTAATGTGATTTCTTTATAATGTGTGTGTTCCTTATATTATCTTAGTGTCTAAACTGTTCTCCATGCCTGGACCCCCAAGTAATATTCCTTTACGTGCTAAGGGGTAACTAGAGAGGCGATAGGTTTAATAACTACCCTAACCCTAACACGTACCCTAAGCCTAACCCCTACCCTAACACTAACACGTACCCTAATTCTAAAACGTACCCTAAACCGAGCCCTAACCCTAACACTAACACTAACCCTAACCCTAACCCATACCCTACGACGTACCCGAAGCCCTCACCGAACCCGTACCCTAAGCCGTACCCTAAGCCTAACCCTAAGCCTAACCCTAACCCTAGGCTACCCTTGACTGCTTCTGCCTCCAATAGATTTTTAAGCACTAGTGTTTTAAGGAACAGCTTAAAAAGAGAATCCTAATGTGATTTCTTTATAATGGGTGTGTTCCTTACCTTATCCTAGTGTCTAAACTCTTCTCCATGGCTGGACCCCCAAATAATATTCCTTTACGTGCTAAGGGGTATCTAGAGAGTGGGATAGGTTTAATAACTACCCTAACCATAACGCATACCCTAACACTAACCCCTACCCTAACCCTAACACGTACCCTAATCCTAACCCGTACCCTAAACCGAGCCCTAACCCTAACACTAACCCAAAACCTAACCCTAACACATACCCTACGCCGTACCCGAAGCCCTCCCCGAACCCGTACCCTAAGCCGTACCCTAAGCCTAACCCTAAGCCTAACCCTAACCCTAGGCTACCCTTGACTGCTTCTGCCTCCAATAGATTTCCTAAGCACTAGTGTTTTAAGGAACAGCTTAAAAAGAGAATCCTAAAGTGATTTCTTTATAATGGGTGTGTTCCTTATCTAATCCTAGTGCCTAAACTCTTTTCCATGGCTGGAACCCCAAATAATATTCCTTTACGTGCTAAGGGTTATCTAGAGAGTGGGATAGGTTTAATTACTACCCTAACCCTAACGGGTACCCTAACACTAACCCATAACCTATCCCTAACATGTACCCTAATCCTAACCCGTACCCTAAACCGAGCCCTAACCCTAACACTAACCCTAACCCTAACCCTAACCCATACCCTACACCGTACCCGAAGCCCTCCCCGAACCCGTACCCTAAGCCGTACCCTAAGCCTAACCCTAAGCCTAACCCTAACCCTACGCTACCCTTGACTGCTTCTGCCTCCAATAGATTTCCTAAGCACTAGTGTTTTAAGGAACAGCTTAAAAAGACAATCCTAATGTGATTTCTTTATAATGGGTGTGTTCCTTATATTATCCTAGTGTCTAAACTCTTCTCCATGGCTGGACCACCAAATAATATTCCTTTACGTGCTAAGGGGTATCTAGAGAGTGGGATAGGTTTAATCACTACCCTAACCCTAACGCGTACCCTAACCCTAACCCCTAACCTAACCCTAACATGTACCCTAATCCTAACCCGTACACTAAAGCGAGCCCTAACCCTAACACTAACCATAACCCTAAACCTAACCCATAATATACGCCGTACCCGAAGCCCTCCCCGAACCCGTACCTTAAGCCGTACCCTAAGCCTAACCCTAACCCTAGGCTACCCTTGACTGCTTCTGCCTCCAATAGATTTCCTAAGCACTAGTGTTTTAAGGAACAGCTTAAAAAGAGAATCCTAATGTGATTTCTTACTAATGGGTGTGTTCCTTATATTATCTTAGTGTCTAAACTCTTCTCCATGGATGGACCTCCAAATAATATTGCTTTACGTGCTAAGGGGTATCTAGAGAGTGGGATAGGTTTAATAACTACCCTAACCCTAACTCGTACCCTAACCCTAACCCCTACCCTAACCCTAACACGTACACTAATCCTAACCCGTACCCTAAACCGAGCCCTAACCCTAACACTAACCCTAACCCTAACCCTAACCCATACCCTACGCTGTACCCGAAGCCCTCCCAGAACACGTAACCTAAGCCGTACCCTAAGCCTAACCCTAAGCCTAACCCTAACCCTAGGCTACCCTTGACTGCTTCTGCCTCCAATAGATTTCCAAAACACTAGTGTTTTAAGGAACAGCTTAAAAAGAGAATCCTAATGTGATTTCTTTATAATGGGTGTGTTCCTTATCTAATCCTAGTGTCTAAACTCTTTTCCATGGCTGGAACCCCAAATAATATTCCTTTACGTGCTAAGGGGTATCTAGAGAGTGGGATAGGTTTAATTACTACCCTAACCCTAACGGGTATCCTAACACTAATCCCTACCCTAACCCTAACACGTACCCTAATCCTAACCCATACCCTAAACCGAGCCCTAATCCTAACACTAACCCTAACCCTAACCCTAACCCATACCCTACGCCGTACCCGAAGCCCTCCCCGAACCCGTACCCTAAGCCGTACCCTAAACCTAACCCTAAGCCTAACCCTAACCCTAGGCTACCCTTGACTGCTTCTGCCTCCAATAGATTTCCTAAGCACTAGTGTTTTAAGGAACAGCTTAAAAAGAGAATCCTAATGTGATTTCTTTATAATGGGTGTGTTCCTTATCTAATCCTAGTGTCTAAACTCTTCTCCATGGCTGGACACCCAAATAATATTCCTTTACGTGCAAAGGGGTATCTAGAGAGTGGGATAGGTTTAATAACTACCCTAACCCTAACGCGTACCCTAACCCTAACCCCTACCCTAACCCTAACACGTACCCTAATCCTAACCCATAACCTAATTCGAGCCCTAACCCTAACACTAACCCTAACCCTAACCTTAACCCATACCCTTCGCCGTACCCGAAGCCCTCCCCGAACCCGTACCCTAAGCCGTACCCTAAGCCTAACCCTAACCCTAACCCTAACCCTAGGCTACCCTTGACTGCTTCTGCTTCCAATAGATTTCCTAAGCACTAGTGTTTTAAGGAACAGCTTAAAAAGAGTATCCTAATGTGATTTCTTTATAATGTGTGTGTTCCTTATATTATCTTAGTGTCTAAACTCTTCTCCATGCCTGGACCCCCAAGTAATATTCCTTTACGTGCTAAGGGGTAACTAGAGAGGCGATAGGTTTAATAACTACCCTAACCCTAACACGTACCCTAAGCCTAACCCCTACCCTAACACTAACACGTACCCTAATTCTAAAACGTACCCTAAACCGAGCCCTAACCCTAACACTAACCCTAACCCTAACCCTAACCCATACCCTACGCCGTACCCGAAGCCCTCACCGAACCCGTACCCTAAGCCGTACCCTAAGCCTAACCCTAAGCCTAACCCTAACCCTAGGCTACCCTTGACTGCTTCTGCCTCCAATAGATTTTTAAGCACTAGTGTTTTAAGGAACAGCTTAAAAAGAGAATCCTAATGTGATTTCTTTATAATGTGTGTGTTCCTTATATTATCTTAGTGTCTAAACTCTTCTCCATTGGATGGACCCCCAAATAATATTGCTTTACGTGCTAAGGGGTATCTAGAGAGTGGGATAGGTTTAATAACTACCCTAACCCTAACGCGTACCCTAACCCTAACCCCTACCCTAACCCTAACACATACCCTAATCCTAACCCGTACCCTAAACCGAGCCCTAACCCTAACACTAACCCTAACCCTATCCCTAACCCATACCCTACGCCGTACCCGAAGCCCTCCCCGAACCCGTACCCTAAGCCGTACCATAAACCTAACCCTAAGCCTAACCCTAACCCTAGGTACCCTTGACTGCTTCTTCCTCCAATAGATTTCCTAAGCACTAGTGTTTTAAGGAACAGCTTAAAAAGAGAATCCTAATGTGATTTCTTTATAATGGGTGTGTTCCTTATCTTATCCTAGTGTCTAAACTCTTCTCCATGGCTGGACCCCCAAATAATATTCCTTTACGTGCTAAGGGGTATCTAGAGAGTGGGATAGGTTTAATAACTACCCTAACCATAACGCATACCCTAACACTAACCCCTACCCTAACCCTAACACGTACCCTAATCCTAACCCGTACCCTAAACCGAGCCCTAACCCTAACACTAACCCAAAACCTAACCCTAACACATACCCTACGCCGTACCCGAAGCCCTACCCGAACCCGTACCCTAAGCCGTACCCTAAGCCTAACCCTAAGCCTAACCCTAACCCTAGGCTACCCTTGACTGCTTCTGCCTCCAATAGATTTCCTAAGCACTAGTGTTTTAAGGAACAGCTTAAAAAGAGAATCCTAATGTGATTTCTTTATAATGGGTGTGTTCCTTATCTAATCCTAGTGCCTAAACTCTTTTCCATGGCTGGAACCCCAAATAATATTCCTTTACGTGCTAAGGGTTATCTAGAGAGTGGGATAGGTTTAATTACTACCCTAACCCTAACGGGTACCCTAACACTAACCCATAACCTATCCCTAACATGTACCCTAATCCTAACCCGTACCCTAAACCGAGCCCTAACCCTAACACTAACCCTAACCCTAACCCTAACCCATACCCTACACCGTACCCGAAGCCCTCCCCGAACCCGTACCCTAAGCCGTACCCTAAGCCTAACCCTAAGCCTAACCCTAACCCTACGCTACCCTTGACTGCTTCTGCCTCCAATAGATTTCCTAAACACTAGTGTTTTAAGGAACAGCTTAAAAAGACAATCCTAATGTGATTTCTTTATAATGGGTGTGTTCCTTATATTATCCTAGTGTCTAAACTCTTCTCCATGGCTGGACCACCAAATAATATTCCTTTACGTGCTAAGGGGTATCTAGAGAGTGGGATAGGTTTAATCACTACCCTAACCCTAACGCGTACCCTAACCCTAACCCCTAACCTAACCCTAACATGTACCCTAATCCTAACCCGTACACTAAAGCGAGCCCTAACCCTAACACTAACCATAACCCTAAACCTAACCCATAATATACGCCGTACCCGAAGCCCTCCCCGAACCCGTACCTTAAGCCGTACCCTAAGCCTAACCCTAACCCTAGGCTACCCTTGACTGCTTCTGCCTCCAATAGATTTCCTAAGCACTAGTGTTTTAAGGAACAGCTTAAAAAGAGAATCCTAATGTGATTTCTTACTAATGGGTGTGTTCCTTATATTATCTTAGTGTCTAAACTCTTCTCCATGGATGGACCTCCAAATAATATTGCTTTACGTGCTAAGGGGTATCTAGAGAGTGGGATAGGTTTAATAACTACCCTAACCCTAACTCGTACCCTAACCCTAACCCCTACCCTAACCCTAACACGTACACTAATCCTAACCCGTACCCTAAACCGAGCCCTAACCCTAACACTAACCCTAACCCTAACCCTAACCCATACCCTACGCCGTACCCTAAGCCCTCCCCGAACACGTAACCTAAGCCGTACCCTAAGCCTAACCCTAAGCCTAACCCTAACCCTAGGCTACCCTTGACTGCTTCTGCCTCCAATAGATTTCCAAAACACTAGTGTTTTAAGGAACAGCTTAAAAAGAGAATCCTAATGTGATTTCTTTATAATGGGTGTGTTCCTTATCTAATCCTAGTGTCTAAACTCTTTTCCATGGCTGGAACCCCAAATAATATTCCTTTACGTGCTAAGGGGTATCTAGAGAGTGGGATAGGTTTAATTACTACCCTAACCCTAACGGGTATCCTAACACTAATCCCTACCCTAACCCTAACACGTACCCTAATCCTAACCCATACCCTAAACCGAGCCCTAATCCTAACACTAACCCTAACCCTAACCCTAACCCATACCCTACGCCATGCCCGAATCTCTCCCCGAACCCATACCCTAAGCCGTACCCTAACCCTAACCCTAAGCCTAACCCTAACCCTAGGCTACCCTTGAATGCTTCTGCCTCCAATAGATTTCCTAAGCACTAGTGTTTTAAGGAACAGCTTAAAAAGAGAATCCTAATGTGATTTCTTTATAATGAGTGTGTTCCTTATCTTATCCTAGTGTCTAAAGTCTTCTCCATGGCTGGACACCCAAATAATATTCCTTTACGTGCAAAGGGGTATCTAGAGAGTGGGATAGGTTTAATAACTACCCTAACCCTAACGCGTACCCTAACCCTAACCCCTACCCTAACCCTAACACGTACCCTAATCCTAACCCATAACCTAATCCGAGCCCTAACCCTAACACTAACCCTAACCCTAACCTTAACCCATACCCTTCGCCGTACCCGAAGCCCTCCCCGAACCCGTACCCTAAGCCGTACCCTAAGCCTAACCCTAAGCCTAACCCTAACCCTAGACTACCCTTGAGTGCTTCTGCCTCCAATAGATTTCCTAAGCACTAGTGTTTTAAGGAACAGCTTAAAAAGAGTATCCTAATGTGATTTCTTTATAATGTGTGTGTTCCTTATATTATCTTAGTGTCTAAACTCTTCTCCATGGCTGGACCCCCAAGTAATATTCCTTTACGTGCTAAGGGGTAACTAGAGAGGCGATAGGTTTAATAACTACCCTAACCCTAACACTTACCCTAACCCTAACCCCTACCCTAACACTAACACGTACCCTAATTCTAAAACGTACCCTAAACCGAGCCCTAACCCTAACACTAACCCTAACCCTAACCCTAACCCTTACCCTACGCCGTACCCGAAGCCCTCACCGAACCCGTACCCTAAGCCGTACCCTAAGCCTAACCCTAAGCCTAACCCTAACCCTAGGCTACCCTTGACTGCTTCTGCCTCCAATAGATTTTTAAGCACTAGTGTTTTAAGGAACAGCTTAAAAAGAGAATCCTAATGTGATTTCTTTATCATGTGTGTGTTCCTTATATTATCTTAGTGTCTAAACTCTTCTCCATTGGATGGACCCCCAAATAATATTGCTTTACGTGCTAAGGGGTATCTAGAGAGTGGGATAGGTTTAATAACTACCCTAACCCTAATGCGTACCCTAACCCTAACCCCTAACCTAACCCTAACACGTACCCTAATCCTAACCCGTACCCTAAACCGAGCCCTAACCCTAACACTAACCCTAACCCTATCCCTAACCCATACCCTACGCCGTACCCGAAGCCCTCCCCGAACCCGTACCCTAAGCCGTACCATAAACCTAACCCTAAGCCTAACCCTAACCCTAGGCTACCCTTGACTGCTTCTGCCTCCAATAGATTTCCTAAGCACTAGTGTTTTAAGGAACAGCTTAAAAAGAGAATCCTAATGTGATTTCTTTATAATGGGTGTGTTCCTTATCTAATCCTAGTGTCTAAACTGTTTTCCATGGCTGGAACCCCAAATAATATTCCTTTACGTGCTAAGGGGTATCTAGAGAGTGGGATAGGTTTAATTACTACCCTAACCCTAACGGGTACCCTAACACTAACCCATACCCTAACCCTAACACGTACCCTAATCCTAACCCGTACCCTAAACAGAGCCCTAACCCTAACACTAACCCTAACCCTAACCCTAACCCATACCCTACGCCGTACCCGAAGCCCTCCCCGAACCCGTACCCTAAGCCGTACCCTAAGCCTAATCCTAAGCCTAACCCTAACCCTACGCTACCCTTGACTGCTTCTGCCTCCAATAGATTTCCTAAGCACTAGTGTTTTAAGGAACAGCTTAAAAAGACAATCCTAATGTGATTTCTTTATAATGGGTGTGTTCCTTATATTATCCTAGTGTCTAAACTCTTCTCCATGGCTGGACCACCAAATAATATTCCTTTACGTGCTAAGGGGTATCTAGAGAGTGGGATAGGTTTAATCACTACCCTAACCCTAACGCGTACCCTAACCCTAACCCCTACCCTAACCCTAACATGTACCCTAATCCTAACCCGTACACTAAAGCGAGCCCTAACCCTAACACTAACCATAACCCTAACCCTAACCCATAACATACGCCGTACCCGAAGCCCTCCCCGAACCCGTACCTTAAGCCGTAACCTAAGCCTAACCCTAACCCTAGGCTACCCTTGACTGCTTCTGCCTCCAATAGATTTCCTAAGCACTAGTGTTTTAAGGAACAGCTTAACAAGAGAATCCTAATGTGATTTCTTACTAATGGGTGTGTTCCTTATATTATCTTAGTGTCTAAACTCTTCTCCATGGATGGACCTCCAAATAATATTGCTTTACGTGCTAAGGGGTATCTAGAGAGTGGGATAGGTTTAATAACTACCCTAACCCTAACTCGTACCCTAACCCTAACCCCTACCCTAACCCTAACACGTACACTAATCCTAACCCGTACCCTAAACCGAGCCCTAACCCTAACACTAACCCTAACCCTAACCCTAACCCATACCCTACGCCGTACCCGAAGCCCTCCCCGAACACGTAACCTAAGCCGTACCCTAAGCCTAACCCTAAGCCTAACCCTAACCCTAGGCTACCCTTGACTTCTTCTGCCTCCAATAGATTTCCAAAACACTAGTGTTTTAAGGAACAGCTTAAAAAGAGAATCCTAATGTGATTTCTTTATAATGGGTGTGTTCCTTATCTAATCCTAGTGTCTAAACTCTTCTCCATGGCTGGACACCCAAATAATATTCCTTTACGTGCAAAGGGGTATCTAGAGAGTGGGATAGGTTTAATAACTACCCTAACCCTAACGCGTACCCTAACCCTAACCCCTACCCTAACCCTAACACGTACCCTAATCCTAACCCATAACCTAATTCGAGCCCTAACCCTAACACTAACCCTAACCCTAACCTTAACCCATACCCTTCGCCGTACCCGAAGCCCTCCCCGAACCCGTACCCTAAGCCGTACCCTAAGCCTAACCCTAAGCCTAACCCTAACCCTAGGCTACCCTTGACTGCTTCTGCTTCCAATAGATTTCCTAAGCACTAGTGTTTTAAGGAACAGCTTAAAAAGAGTATCCTAATGTGATTTCTTTATAATGTGTGTGTTCCTTATATTATCTTAGTGTCTAAACTCTTCTCCATGGCTGGACCCCCAAGTAATATTCCTTTACGTGCTAAGGGGTAACTAGAGAGGCGATAGGTTTAATAACTACCCTAACCCTAACACGTACCCTAAGCCTAACCCCTACCCTAACACTAACACGTACCCTAATTCTAAAACGTACCCTAAACCGAGCCCTAACCCTAACACTAACCCTAACCCTAACCCTAACCCATACCCTACGCCGTACCCGAAGCCCTCACCGAACCCTTACCCTAAGCCGTACCCTAAGCCTAACCCTAAGCCTAACCCTAACCCTAGGCTACCCTTGACTGCTTCTGCCTCCAATAGATTTTTAAGCACTAGTGTTTTAAGGAACAGCTTAAAAAGAGAATCCTAATGTGATTTCTTTATAATGTGTGTGTTCCTTATATTATCTTAGTGTCTAAACTCTTCTCCATTGGATGGACCCCCAAATAATATTGCTTTACGTGCTAAGGGGTATCTAGAGAGTGGGATAGGTTTAATAACTACCCTAACCCTAACGCGTACCCTAACCCTAACCCCTACCCTAACCCTAACACATACCCTAATCCTAACCCGTACCCTAAACCGAGCCCTAACCCTAACACTAACCCTAACCCTATCCCTAACCCATACCCTACGCCGTACCCGAAGCCCTCCCCGAACCCGTACCCTAAGCCGTACCATAAACCTAACCCTAAGCCTAACCCTAACCCTAGGTACCCTTGACTGCTTCTGCCTCCAATAGATTTCCTAAGCACTAGTGTTTTAAGGAACAGCTTAAAAAGAGAATCCTAATGTGATTTCTTTATAATGGGTGTGTTCCTTATCTTATCCTAGTGTCTAAACTCTTCTCCATGGCTGGACCCCCAAATAATATTCCTTTACGTGCTAAGGGGTATCTAGAGAGTGGGATAGGTTTAATAACTACCCTAACCATAACGCATACCCTAACACTAACCCCTACCCTAACCCTAACACGTACCCTAATCCTAACCCGTACCCTAAACCGAGCCCTAACCCTAACACTAACCCAAAACCTAACCCTAACACATACCCTACGCCGTACCCGAAGCCCTCCCCGAACCCGTACCCTAAGCCGTACCCTAAGCCTAACCCTAAGCCTAACCCTAACCCTAGGCTACCCTTGACTGCTTCTGCCTCCAATAGATTTCCTAAGCACTAGTGTTTTAAGGAACAGCTTAAAAAGAGAATCCTAATGTGATTTCTTTATAATGGGTGTGTTCCTTATCTAATCCTAGTGCCTAAACTCTTTTCCATGGCTGGAACCCCAAATAATATTCCTTTACGTGCTAAGGGTTATCTAGAGAGTGGGATAGGTTTAATTACTACCCTAACCCTAACGGGTACCCTAACACTAACCCATAACCTATCCCTAACATGTACCCTAATCCTAACCCGTACCCTAAACCGAGCCCTAACCCTAACACTAACCCTAACCCTAACCCTAACCCATACCCTACACCGTACCCGAAGCCCTCCCCGAACCCGTACCCTAAGCCGTACCCTAAGCCTAACCCTAAGCCTAACCCTAACCCTACGCTACCCTTGACTGCTTCTGCCTCCAATAGATTTCCTAAGCACTAGTGTTTTAAGGAACAGCTTAAAAAGACAATCCTAATGTGATTTCTTTATAATGGGTGTGTTCCTTATATTATCCTAGTGTCTAAACTCTTCTCCATGGCTGGACCACCAAATAATATTCCTTTACGTGCTAAGGGGTATCTAGAGAGTGGGATAGGTTTAATCACTACCCTAACCCTAACGCGTACCCTAACCCTAACCCCTAACCTAACCCTAACATGTACCCTAATCCTAACCCGTACACAAAAGCGAGCCCTAACCCTAACACTAACCATAACCCTAAACCTAACCCATAATATACGCCGTACCCGAAGCCCTCCCCGAACCCGTACCTTAAGCCGTACCCTAAGCCTAACCCTAACCCTAGGCTACCCTTGACTGCTTCTGCCTCCAATAGATTTCCTAAGCACTAGTGTTTTAAGGAACAGCTTAAAAAGAGAATCCTAATGTGATTTCTTACTAATGGGTGTGTTCCTTATATTATCTTAGTGTCTAAACTCTTCTCCATGGATGGACCTCCAAATAATATTGCTTTACGTGCTAAGGGGTATCTAGAGAGTGGGATAGGTTTAATAACTACCCTAACCCTAACTCGTACCCTAACCCTAACCCCTACCCTAACCCTAACACGTACACTAATCCTAACCCGTACCCTAAACCGAGCCCTAACCCTAACACTAACCCTAACCCTAACCCTAACCCATACCCTACGCCGTACCCGAAGCCCTCCCAGAACACGTAACCTAAGCCGTACCCTAAGCCTAACCCTAAGCCTAACCCTAACCCTAGGCTACCCTTGACTGCTTCTGCCTCCAATAGATTTCCAAAACACTAGTGTTTTAAGGAACAGCTTAAAAAGAGAATCCTAATGTGATTTCTTTATAATGGGTGTGTTCCTTATCTAATCCTAGTGTCTAAACTCTTTTCCATGGCTGGAACCCCAAATAATATTCCTTTACGTGCTAAGGGGTATCTAGAGAGTGGGATAGGTTTAATTACTACCCTAACCCTAACGGGTATCCTAACACTAATCCCTACCCTAACCCTAACACGTACCCTAATCCTAACCCATACCCTAAACCGAGCCCTAATCCTAACACTAACCCTAACCCTAACCCTAACCCATACCCTACGCCGTACCCGAAGCCCTCCCCGAACCCGTACCCTAAGCCGTACCCTAAACCTAACCCTAAGCCTAACCCTAACCCTAGGCTACCCTTGACTGCTTCTGCCTCCAATAGATTTCCTAAGCACTAGTGTTTTAAGGAACAGCTTAAAAAGAGAATCCTAATGTGATTTCTTTATAATGGGTGTGTTCCTTATCTAATCCTAGTGTCTAAACTCTTCTCCATGGCTGGACACCCAAATAATATTCCTTTACGTGCAAAGGGGTATCTAGAGAGTGGGATAGGTTTAATAACTACCCTAACCCTAACGCGTACCCTAACCCTAACCCCTACCCTAACCCTAACACGTACCCTAATCCTAACCCATAACCTAATTCGAGCCCTAACCCTAACACTAACCCTAACCCTAACCTTAACCCATACCCTTCGCCGTACCCGAAGCCCTCCCCGAACCCGTACCCTAAGCCGTACCCTAAGCCTAACCCTAACCCTAACCCTAACCCTAGGCTACCCTTGACTGCTTCTGCTTCCAATAGATTTCCTAAGCACTAGTGTTTTAAGGAACAGCTTAAAAAGAGTATCCTAATGTGATTTCTTTATAATGTGTGTGTTCCTTATATTATCTTAGTGTCTAAACTGTTCTCCATGCCTGGACCCCCAAGTAATATTCCTTTACGTGCTAAGGGGTAACTAGAGAGGCGATAGGTTTAATAACTACCCTAACCCTAACACGTACCCTAAGCCTAACCCCTACCCTAACACTAACACGTACCCTAATTCTAAAACGTACCCTAAACCGAGCCCTAACCCTAACACTAACCCTAACCCTAACCTTAACCCATACCCTACGCCGTACCCGAAGCCCTCACCGAACTCGTACCCTAAGCCGTACCCTAAGCCTAACCCTAAGCCTAACCCTAACCCTAGGCTACCCTTGACTGCTTCTGCCTCCAATAGATTTTTAAGCACTAGTGTTTTAAGGAACAGCTTAAAAAGAGAATCCTAATGTGATTTCTTTATAATGGGTGTGTTCCTTACCTTATCCTAGTGTCTAAACTCTTCTCCATGGCTGGACCCCCAAATAATATTCCTTTACGTGCTAAGGGGTATCTAGAGAGTGGGATAGGTTTAATAACTACCCTAACCATAACGCATACCCTAACACTAACCCCTACCCTAACCCTAACACGTACCCTAATCCTAACCCGTACCCTAAACCGAGCCCTAACCCTAACACTAACCCAAAACCTAACCCTAACACATACCCTACGCCGTACCCGAAGCCCTCCCCGAACCCGTACCCTAAGCCGTACCCTAAGCCTAACCCTAAGCCTAACCCTAACCCTAGGCTACCCTTGACTGCTTCTGCCTCCAATAGATTTCCTAAGCACTAGTGTTTTAAGGAACAGCTTAAAAAGAGAATCCTAAAGTGATTTCTTTATAATGGGTGTGTTCCTTATCTAATCCTAGTGCCTAAACTCTTTTCCATGGCTGGAACCCCAAATAATATTCCTTTACGTGCTAAGGGTTATCTAGAGAGTGGGATAGGTTTAATTACTACCCTAACCCTAACGGGTACCCTAACACTAACCCATAACCTATCCCTAACATGTACCCTAATCCTAACCCGTACCCTAAACCGAGCCCTAACCCTAACACTAACCCTAACCCTAACCCTAACCCATACCCTACACCGTACCCGAAGCCCTCCCCGAACCCGTACCCTAAGCCGTACCCTAAGCCTAACCCTAAGCCTAACCCTAACCCTACGCTACCCTTGACTGCTTCTGCCTCCAATAGATTTCCTAAGCACTAGTGTTTTAAGGAACAGCTTAAAAAGACAATCCTAATGTGATTTCTTTATAATGGGTGTGTTCCTTATATTATCCTAGTGTCTAAACTCTTCTCCATGGCTGGACCACCAAATAATATTCCTTTACGTGCTAAGGGGTATCTAGAGAGTGGGATAGGTTTAATCACTACCCTAACCCTAACGCGTACCCTAACCCTAACCCCTAACCTAACCCTAACATGTACCCTAATCCTAACCCGTACACTAAAGCGAGCCCTAACCCTAACACTAACCATAACCCTAAACCTAACCCATAATATACGCCGTACCCGAAGCCCTCCCCGAACCCGTACCTTAAGCCGTACCCTAAGCCTAACCCTAACCCTAGGCTACCCTTGACTGCTTCTGCCTCCAATAGATTTCCTAAGCACTAGTGTTTTAAGGAACAGCTTAAAAAGAGAATCCTAATGTGATTTCTTACTAATGGGTGTGTTCCTTATATTATCTTAGTGTCTAAACTCTTCTCCATGGATGGACCTCCAAATAATATTGCTTTACGTGCTAAGGGGTATCTAGAGAGTGGGATAGGTTTAATAACTACCCTAACCCTAACTCGTACCCTAACCCTAACCCCTACCCTAACCCTAACACGTACACTAATCCTAACCCGTACCCTAAACCGAGCCCTAACCCTAACACTAACCCTAACCCTAACCCTAACCCATACCCTACGCTGTACCCGAAGCCCTCCCAGAACACGTAACCTAAGCCGTACCCTAAGCCTAACCCTAAGCCTAACCCTAACCCTAGGCTACCCTTGACTGCTTCTGCCTCCAATAGATTTCCAAAACACTAGTGTTTTAAGGAACAGCTTAAAAAGAGAATCCTAATGTGATTTCTTTATAATGGGTGTGTTCCTTATCTAATCCTAGTGTCTAAACTCTTTTCCATGGCTGGAACCCCAAATAATATTCCTTTACGTGCTAAGGGGTATCTAGAGAGTGGGATAGGTTTAATTACTACCCTAACCCTAACGGGTATCCTAACACTAATCCCTACCCTAACCCTAACACGTACCCTAATCCTAACCCATACCCTAAACCGAGCCCTAATCCTAACACTAACCCTAACCCTAACCCTAACCCATACCCTACGCCGTACCCGAAGCCCTCCCCGAACCCGTACCCTAAGCCGTACCCTAAACCTAACCCTAAGCCTAACCCTAACCCTAGGCTACCCTTGACTGCTTCTGCCTCCAATAGATTTCCTAAGCACTAGTGTTTTAAGGAACAGCTTAAAAAGAGAATCCTAATGTGATTTCTTTATAATGGGTGTGTTCCTTATCTAATCCTAGTGTCTAAACTCTTCTCCATGGCTGGACACCCAAATAATATTCCTTTACGTGCAAAGGGGTATCTAGAGAGTGGGATAGGTTTAATAACTACCCTAACCCTAACGCGTACCCTAACCCTAACCCCTACCCTAACCCTAACACGTACCCTAATCCTAACCCATAACCTAATTCGAGCCCTAACCCTAACACTAACCCTAACCCTAACCTTAACCCATACCCTTCGCCGTACCCGAAGCCCTCCCCGAACCCGTACCCTAAGCCGTACCCTAAGCCTAACCCTAACCCTAACCCTAACCCTAGGCTACCCTTGACTGCTTCTGCTTCCAATAGATTTCCTAAGCACTAGTGTTTTAAGGAACAGCTTAAAAAGAGTATCCTAATGTGATTTCTTTATAATGTGTGTGTTCCTTATATTATCTTAGTGTCTAAACTCTTCTCCATGCCTGGACCCCCAAGTAATATTCCTTTACGTGCTAAGGGGTAACTAGAGAGGCGATAGGTTTAATAACTACCCTAACCCTAACACGTACCCTAAGCCTAACCCCTACCCTAACACTAACACGTACCCTAATTCTAAAACGTACCCTAAACCGAGCCCTAACCCTAACACTAACCCTAACCCTAACCCTAACCCATACCCTACGCCGTACCCGAAGCCCTCACCGAACCCGTACCCTAAGCCGTACCCTAAGCCTAACCCTAAGCCTAACCCTAACCCTAGGCTACCCTTGACTGCTTCTGCCTCCAATAGATTTTTAAGCACTAGTGTTTTAAGGAACAGCTTAAAAAGAGAATCCTAATGTGATTTCTTTATAATGTGTGTGTTCCTTATATTATCTTAGTGTCTAAACTCTTCTCCATTGGATGGACCCCCAAATAATATTGCTTTACGTGCTAAGGGGTATCTAGAGAGTGGGATAGGTTTAATAACTACCCTAACCCTAACGCGTACCCTAACCCTAACCCCTACCCTAACCCTAACACATACCCTAATCCTAACCCGTACCCTAAACCGAGCCCTAACCCTAACACTAACCCTAACCCTATCCCTAACCCATACCCTACGCCGTACCCGAAGCCCTCCCCGAACCCGTACCCTAAGCCGTACCATAAACCTAACCCTAAGCCTAACCCTAACCCTAGGTACCCTTGACTGCTTCTGCCTCCAATAGATTTCCTAAGCACTAGTGTTTTAAGGAACAGCTTAAAAAGAGAATCCTAATGTGATTTCTTTATAATGGGTGTGTTCCTTATCTTATCCTAGTGTCTAAACTCTTCTCCATGGCTGGACCCCCAAATAATATTCCTTTACGTGCTAAGGGGTATCTAGAGAGTGGGATAGGTTTAATAACTACCCTAACCATAACGCATACCCTAACACTAACCCCTACCCTAACCCTAACACGTACCCTAATCCTAACCCGTACCCTAAACCGAGCCCTAACCCTAACACTAACCCAAAACCTAACCCTAACACATACCCTACGCCGTACCCGAAGCCCTACCCGAACCCGTACCCTAAGCCGTACCCTAAGCCTAACCCTAAGCCTAACCCTAACCCTAGGCTACCCTTGACTGCTTCTGCCTCCAATAGATTTCCTAAGCACTAGTGTTTTAAGGAACAGCTTAAAAAGAGAATCCTAATGTGATTTCTTTATAATGGGTGTGTTCCTTATCTAATCCTAGTGCCTAAACTCTTTTCCATGGCTGGAACCCCAAATAATATTCCTTTACGTGCTAAGGGTTATCTAGAGAGTGGGATAGGTTTAATTACTACCCTAACCCTAACGGGTACCCTAACACTAACCCATAACCTATCCCTAACATGTACCCTAATCCTAACCCGTACCCTAAACCGAGCCCTAACCCTAACACTAACCCTAACCCTAACCCTAACCCATACCCTACACCGTACCCGAAGCCCTCCCCGAACCCGTACCCTAAGCCGTACCCTAAGCCTAACCCTAAGCCTAACCCTAACCCTACGCTACCCTTGACTGCTTCTGCCTCCAATAGATTTCCTAAACACTAGTGTTTTAAGGAACAGCTTAAAAAGACAATCCTAATGTGATTTCTTTATAATGGGTGTGTTCCTTATATTATCCTAGTGTCTAAACTCTTCTCCATGGCTGGACCACCAAATAATATTCCTTTACGTGCTAAGGGGTATCTAGAGAGTGGGATAGGTTTAATCACTACCCTAACCCTAACGCGTACCCTAACCCTAACCCCTAACCTAACCCTAACATGTACCCTAATCCTAACCCGTACACTAAAGCGAGCCCTAACCCTAACACTAACCATAACCCTAAACCTAACCCATAATATACGCCGTACCCGAAGCCCTCCCCGAACCCGTACCTTAAGCCGTACCCTAAGCCTAACCCTAACCCTAGGCTACCCTTGACTGCTTCTGCCTCCAATAGATTTCCTAAGCACTAGTGTTTTAAGGAACAGCTTAAAAAGAGAATCCTAATGTGATTTCTTACTAATGGGTGTGTTCCTTATATTATCTTAGTGTCTAAACTCTTCTCCATGGATGGACCTCCAAATAATATTGCTTTACGTGCTAAGGGGTATCTAGAGAGTGGGATAGGTTTAATAACTACCCTAACCCTAACTCGTACCCTAACCCTAACCCCTACCCTAACCCTAACACGTACACTAATCCTAACCCGTACCCTAAACCGAGCCCTAACCCTAACACTAACCCTAACCCTAACCCTAACCCATACCCTACGCCGTACCCTAAGCCCTCCCCGAACACGTAACCTAAGCCGTACCCTAAGCCTAACCCTAAGCCTAACCCTAACCCTAGGCTACCCTTGACTGCTTCTGCCTCCAATAGATTTCCAAAACACTAGTGTTTTAAGGAACAGCTTAAAAAGAGAATCCTAATGTGATTTCTTTATAATGGGTGTGTTCCTTATCTAATCCTAGTGTCTAAACTCTTTTCCATGGCTGGACCCCCAAGTAATATTCCTTTACGTGCTAAGGGGTAACTAGAGAGGCGATAGGTTTAATAACTACCCTAACCCTAACACTTACCCTAACCCTAACCCCTACCCTAACACTAACACGTACCCTAATTCTAAAACGTACCCTAAACCGAGCCCTAACCCTAACACTAACCCTAACCCTAACCCTAACCCTTACCCTACGCCGTACCCGAAGCCCTCACCGAACCCGTACCCTAAGCCGTACCCTAAGCCTAACCCTAAGCCTAACCCTAACCCTAGGCTACCCTTGACTGCTTCTGCCTCCAATAGATTTTTAAGCACTAGTGTTTTAAGGAACAGCTTAAAAAGAGAATCCTAATGTGATTTCTTTATCATGTGTGTGTTCCTTATATTATCTTAGTGTCTAAACTCTTCTCCATTGGATGGACCCCCAAATAATATTGCTTTACGTGCTAAGGGGTATCTAGAGAGTGGGATAGGTTTAATAACTACCCTAACCCTAATGCGTACCCTAACCCTAACCCCTAACCTAACCCTAACACGTACCCTAATCCTAACCCGTACCCTAAACCGAGCCCTAACCCTAACACTAACCCTAACCCTATCCCTAACCCATACCCTACGCCGTACCCGAAGCCCTCCCCGAACCCGTACCCTAAGCCGTACCCTAAACCTAACGTTAAGCCTAACCCTAACCCTAGGCTACCCTTGACTGCTTCTGCCTCCAATAGATTTCCTAAGCACTAGTGTTTTAAGGAACAGCTTAAAAAGAGAATCCTAATGTGATTTCTTTATAATGGGTGTGTTCCTTATCTAATCCTAGTGTCTAAACTGTTTTCCATGGCTGGAACCCCAAATAATATTCCTTTACGTGCTAAGGGGTATCTAGAGAGTGGGATAGGTTTAATTACTACCCTAACCCTAACGGGTACCCTAACACTAACCCATACCCTAACCCTAACACGTACCCTAATCCTAACCCGTACCCTAAACAGAGCCCTAACCCTAACACTAACCCTAACCCTAACCCTAACCCATACCCTACGCCGTACCCGAAGCCCTCCCCGAACCCGTACCCTAAGCCGTACCCTAAGCCTAATCCTAAGCCTAACCCTAACCCTACGCTACCCTTGACTGCTTCTGCCTCCAATAGATTTCCTAAGCACTAGTGTTTTAAGGAACAGCTTAACAAGAGAATCCTAATGTGATTTCTTACTAATGGGTGTGTTCCTTATATTATCTTAGTGTCTAAACTCTTCTCCATGGATGGACCTCCAAATAATATTGCTTTACGTGCTAAGGGGTATCTAGAGAGTGGGATAGGTTTAATAACTACCCTAACCCTAACTCGTACCCTAACCCTAACCCCTACCCTAACCCTAACACGTACACTAATCCTAACCCGTACCCTAAACCGAGCCCTAACCCTAACACTAACCCTAACCCTAACCCTAACCCATACCCTACGCCTTACCCGATGCCCTCCCCGAACACGTACCCTAAGCCGTACCCTAAGCCTAACCCTAAGCCTAACCCTAACCCTAGGCTACCCTTGACTGCTTCTGCCTCCAATAGATTTCCAAAGCACTAGTGTTTTAAGGAACAGCTTAAAAAGAGAATCCTAATGTGATTTCTTTATAATGTGTGTGTTCCTTATCTAATCCTAGTGTCTAAACGCTTTTCCATGGCTGGAACCCCAAATAATATTCCTTTACGTGCTAAGGGGTATCTAGAGAGTGGGATAGGTTTAATTACTACCCTAACCCTAACGGGTACCCTAACACTAACCCCTACCCTAACCCTAACACGTACCCTAATCCTAACCCGTACCCTAAACCGAGCCCTAACCCTAACACTAACCCTAACCCTAACCCTAACCCATACCCTACGCCGTGCCCGAACCTCTCCCCGAACCCATACCCTAAGCCGTACCCTAACCCTAACCCTAAGCCTAACCCTAACCCTAGGCTACCCTTGACTGCTTCTGCCTCCAATAGATTTCCTAAGCACTAGTGTTTTAAGGAACAGCTTAAAAAGACAATCCTAATGTGATTTCTTTATAATGGGTGTGTTCCTTATCTAATCCTAGTGTCTAAACGCTTTTCCATGGCTGGAACCCCAAATAATATTCCTTTACGTGCTAAGGGGTATCTAGAGAGTGGGATAGGTTTAATTACTACCCTAACCCTAACGGGTACCCTAACACTAACCCCTACCCTAACCCTAACACGTACCCTAATCCTAACCCGTACCCTAAACCGAGCCCTAACCCTAACACTAACCATAACCCTAACCCTAACCCATACCCTACGCCGTGCCCGAACCTCTCCCCGAACCCATACCCTAAGCCGTACCCTAACCCTAACCCTAAGCCTAACCCTAACCCTAGACTACCCTTGACTGCTTCTGCCTCCAATAGATTTCCTAAGCACTAGTGTTTTAAGGAACAGATTAAAAAGAGTATCCTAATGTGATTTCTTTATAATGTGTGTGTTCCTTATATTATCTTAGTGTCTAAACTCTTCTCCATGGCTGGACCCCCAAGTAATATTCCTTTACGTGCTAAGGGGTAACTAGAGAGGCGATAGGTTTAATAACTACCCTAACCCTAACACTTACCCTAACCCTAACCCCTACCCTAACACTAACACGTACCCTAATTCTAAAACGTACCCTAAACCGAGCCCTAACCCTAACACTAACCCTAACCCTAACCCTAACCCTTACCCTACGCCGTACCCGAAGCCCTCACCGAACCCGTACCCTAAGCCGTACCCTAAGCCTAACCCTAAGCCTAACCCTAACCCTAGGCTACCCTTGACTGCTTCTGCCTCCAATAGATTTTTAAGCACTAGTGTTTTAAGGAACAGCTTAAAAAGAGAATCCTAATGTGATTTCTTTATAATGTGTGTGTTCCTTATATTATCTTAGTGTCTAAACTCTTCTCCATTGGATGGACCCCCAAATAATATTGCTTTACGTGCTAAGGGGTATCTAGAGAGTGGGATAGGTTTAATAACTACCCTAACCCTAATGCGTACCCTAACCCTAACCCCTAACCTAACCCTAACACGTACCCTAATCCTAACCTATACCCTAAACCGAGCCCTAACCCTAACACTAACCCTAACCCTAACCCTAACCCATACCATACGCCGTACCCGAAGCCCTCCCCGAACCCGTACCCTAAGCCGTACCCTAAGCCTAATCCTAAGCCTAACCCTAACCCTACGCTACCCTTGACTGCTTCTGCCTCCAATAGATTTCCTAAGCACTAGTGTTTTAAGGAACAGCTTAAAAAGACAATCCTAATGTGATTTCTTTATAATGGGTGTGTTCCTTATATTATCCTAGTGTCTAAACTCTTCTCCATGGCTGGACCACCAAATAATATTCCTTTACGTGCTAAGGGGTATCTAGAGAGTGGGATAGGTTTAATCACTACCCTAACCCTAACGCGTACCCTAACCCTAACCCCTACCCTAACCCTAACATGTACCCTAATCCTAACCCGTACACTAAAGCGAGCCCTAACCCTAACACTAACCATAACCCTAACCCTAACCCATAACATACGCCGTACCCGAAGCCCTCCCCGAACCCGTACCTTAAGCCGTACCCTAAGCCTAACCCTAACCCTAGGCTACCCTTGACTGCTTCTGCCTCCAATAGATTTCCTAAGCACTAGTGTATTAAGGAACAGCTTAACAAGAGAATCCTAATGTGATTTCTTACTAATGGGTGTGTTCCTTATATTATCTTAGTGTCTAAACTCTTCTCCATGGATGGACCTCCAAATAATATTGCTTTACGTGCTAAGGGGTATCTAGAGAGTGGGATAGGTTTAGTAACTACCCTAACCCTAACTCGTACCCTAACCCTAACCCCTACCCTAACCCTAACACGTACACTAATCCTAACCCGTACCCTAAACCGAGCCCTAACCCTAACACTAACCCTAACCCTAACCCTAACCCATACCCTACGCCTTACCCGATGCCCTCCCCGAACACGTACCCTAAGCCGTACCCTAAGCCTAACCCTAAGCCTAACCCTAACCCTAGGCTACCCTTGACTGCTTCTGCCTCCAATAGATTTCCAAAGCACTAGTGTTTTAAGGAACAGCTTAAAAAGAGAATCCTAATGTGATTTCTTTATAATGTGTGTGTTCCTTATCTAATCCTAGTGTCTAAACGCTTTTCCATGGCTGGAACCCCAAATAATATTCCTTTACGTGCTAAGGGGTATCTAGAGAGTGGGATAGGTTTAATTACTACCCTAACCCTAACGGGTACCCTAACACTAACCCCTAACCTAACCCTAACACGTACCCTAATCCTAACCCGTACCCTAAACCGAGCCCTAACCCTAACACTAACCCTAACCCTAACCCTAACCCATACCCTACGCCGTGCCCGAACCTCTCCCCGAACCCATACCCTAAGCCGTACCCTAACCCTAACCCTAAGCCTAACCCTAACCCTAGGCTACCCTTGACTGCTTCTGCCTCCAATAGATTTTTAAGCACTAGTGTTTTAAGGAACAGCTTAAAAAGAGAATCCTAATGTGATTTCTTAATAATGGGTGTGTTCCTTACCTTCTCCTACTGTCTAAATGCTTCTCCATGGCTGGACCCCCAAATAATATTCCTTTAGGTGCTAAGGGGTATCTAGAGAGTGGGATAGTTTTAATATCTACCCTAACCCTAACGCGTATCCTAAACCTAACCCCTACCCTAACCCTAACATGTACCCTAATCCTAACCCGTAACCTAAACCGAGCCCTAACCCTAACACTAACCCTAACCCTAACGCTAACCCATACCCTACGCCGTGCCCGAACCTCTCCCCGAACCCATACCCTAAGCCGTACCCTAACCCTAACCCTAAGCCTAACCCTAACCCCAGGCTACCCTTGACTGCTTCTGCCTCCAATAGATTTCCTAAGCACTAGTGTTTTAAGGAACAGCTTAAAAAGAGAATCCTAATGTGATTTCTTTATAATGAGTGTGTTCCTTATCTTATCCTAGTGTCTAAACTCTTCTCCATGGCTGGACACCCAAATAATATTCCTTTACGTGCAAAGGGGTATCTAGAGAGTGGGATAGGTTTAATAACTACCCTAACCCTAATGCGTACCCTAACCCTAACCCCTACCCTAACCCTAACACGTACCCTAATCCTAACCCATAACCTAATCCGAGCCCTAACCCTAACACTAACCCTAACCCTAACCTTAACCCATACCCTTCGCCGTACCCGAAGCCCTCCCCGAACCCGTACCCTAAGCCGTACCCTAAGCCTAACCCTAAGCCTAACCCTAACCCTAGACTACCCTTGACTGCTTCTGCCTCCAATAGATTTCCTAAGCACTAGTGTTTTAAGGAACAGATTAAAAAGAGTATCCTAATGTGATTTCTTTATAATGTGTGTGTTCCTTATATTATCTTAGTGTCTAAACTCTTCTCCATGGCTGGACCCCCAAGTAATATTCCTTTACGTGCTAAGGGGTAACTAGAGGGGCGATAGGTTTAATAACTACCCTAACCCTAACACGTACCCTAACCCTAACCCCTACCCTAACACTAACACGTACCCTAATTCTAAAACGTACCCTAAACCGAACCCTAACCCTAACACTAACCCTAACCCTAACCCTAACCCATACCCGAAGCCCTCACCGAACCCGTACCCTAAGCCGTACCCTAAGCCTAACCCTAAGCCTAACCCTAACCCTAGGCTACCCTTGACTGCTTCTGCCTCCAATAGATTTTTAAGCACTAGTGTTTTAAGGAACAGCTTAAAAAGAGAATCCTAATGTGATTTCTTTATAATGTGTGTGTTCCTTATATTATCTTAGTGTCTAAACTCTTCTCCATTGGATGGACCCCCATATAATATTGCTTTACGTGCTAAGGGGTATCTAGAGAGTGGGATAGGTTTAATAACTACCCTAACCCTAATGCGTACCCTAACCCTAACCCCTACCCTAACCCTAACACGTACCCTAATCCTAACCCGTACCCTAAACCGAGCCCTAACCCTAACACTAACCCTAACCCTATCCCTAACCCATACCCTACGCCGTACCCGAAGCCCTCCCCGAACCCGTACCCTAAGCCGTACCCTAAACCTAACCCTAAGCCTAACACTAACCCTAGGCTACCCTTGACTGCTTCTGCCTCCAATAGATTTCCTAAGCACTAGTGTTTTAAGGAACAGCTTAAAAAGAGAATCCTAATGTGATTTCTTTATAATGGGTGTGTTCCTTATCTTATCCTAGTGTCTAAACTCTTTTCCATGGCTGGAAGCCCAAATAATATTCCTTTACGTGCTAAGGGGTATCTAGAGAGTGGGATAGGTTTAATTACTACCCTAACCCTAACGGGTACCCTAACACTAACCCATACCCTAAACCTAACACGTACCCTAATCCTAACCCGTACCCTAAACCGAGCCCTAACCCTAACACTAACCCTAACCCTAACCCTAACCCATACCCTACGCCGTACCCGAAGCCCTCCCCGAACCCGTACCCTAAGCCGTACCCTAAGCCTAACCCTAAGCCTAACCCTAACCCTACGCTACCCTTGACTGCTTCTGCCTCCAATAGATTTCCTAAGCACTAGTGTTTTAAGGAACAGCTTAAAAAGACAATCCTAATGTGATTTCTTTATAATGGGTGTGTTCCTTATATTATCCTAGTGTCTAAACTCTTCTCCATGGCTGGACCACCAAATAATATTCCTTTACGTGCTAAGGGGTATCTAGAGAGTGGGATAGGTTTAATCACTACCCTAACCCTAACGCGTACCCTAACCCTAACCCCTACCCTAACCCTAACATGTACCATAATCCTAACCCGTACACTAAAGCGAGCCCTAACCCTAACACTAACCATAACCCTAACCCTAACCCATAACATACGCCGTACCCGAAGCCCTCCCCGAACCCGTACCTTAAGCCGTACCCTAAGCCTAACCCTAACCCTAGGCTACCCTTGACTGCTTCTGCCTCCAATAGATTTCCTAAGCACTAGTGTTTTAAGGAACAGCTTAAAAAGAGAATCCTAATGTGATTTCTTACTAATGGGTGTGTTCCTTATATTATCTTAGTGTCTAAACTCTTCTCCATGGATGGACCTCCAAATAATATTGCTTTACGTGCTAAGGGGTATCTAGAGAGTGGGATAGGTTTAATAACTACCCTAACCCTAACTCATACCCTAACCCTAACCCCTACCCTAACCCTAACACGTACACTAATCCTAACCCGTACCCTAAACCGAGCCCTAACCCTAACACTAACCCTAACCCTAACCCTAACCCATACCCTACGCCGTACCCGAAGCCCTCCCCGAACACGTACCCTAAGCCGTACCCTAAGCCTAACCCTAAGCCTAACCCTAACCCTAGGCTACCCTTGACTGCTTCTGCCTCCAATAGATTTCCAAAGCACTAGTGTTTTAAGGAACAGCTTAAAAAGAGAATCCTAATGTGATTTCTTTATAATGGGTGTGTTCCGTATCTAATCCTAGTGTCTAAACTCTTTTCCATGGCTGGAACCCCAAATAATATTCCTTTACGTGCTAAGGGGTATCTAGAGAGTGGGATAGGTTTAATTACTACCCTAACCCTAACGGGTACCCTAACACTAACCCCTACCCTAACCCTAACACGTACCCTAATCCTAACCCGTAACCTAAACCGAGCCCTAACCCTAACACTAACCATAACCCTAACCCTAACCCATACCCTACGCCGTGCCCGAACCTCTCCCCGAACCCATACCCTAAGCCGTACCCTAACCCTAACCCTAAGCCTAACCCTAACCCTAGACTACCCTTGACTGCTTCTGCCTCCAATAGATTTCCTAAGCACTAGTGTTTTAAGGAACAGATTAAAAAGAGTATCCTAATGTGATTTCTTTATAATGTGTGTGTTCCTTATATTATCTTAGTGTCTAAACTCTTCTCCATGGCTGGACCCCCAAGTAATATTCCTTTACGTGCTAAGGGGTAACTAGAGAGGCGATAGGTTTAATAACTACCCTAACCCTAACACGTACCCTAACCCTAACCCCTACCCTAACACTAACACGTACCCTAATTCTAAAATGTACCCTAAACCGAGCCCTAACCCTAACACTAACCCTAACCCTAACCCTAACCCTTACCCTACGCCGTACCCGAAGCCCTCACCGAACCCGTACCCTAAGCTGTACCCTAAGCCTAACCCTAAGCCTAACCCTAACCCTAGGCTACCCTTGACTGCTTCTGCCTCCAATAGATTTTTAAGCACTAGTGTTTTAAGGAACAGCTTAAAAAGAGAATCCTAATGTGATTTCTTTATAATGTGTGTGTTCCTTATATTATCTTAGTGTCTAAACTCTTCTCCATTGGATGGACCCCCAAATAATATTGCTTTACGTGCTAAGGGGTATCTAGAGAGTGGGATAGGTTTAATAACTACCCTAACCCTAATGCGTACCCTAACCCTAACCCCTACCCTAACCCTAACACGTACCCTAATCCTAACCCGTACCATAAACCGAGCCCTAACCCTAACACTAACCCTAACCCTATCCCTAACCCATACCCTACGCCGTACCCGAAGCCCTCCCCGAACCCGTACCCTAAGCCGTACCCTAAACCTAACCCTAAGCCTAACCCTAACCCTAGGCTACCCTTGACTGCTTCTGCCTCCAATAGATTTTTAAGCACTAGTGTTTTAAGGAACAGCTTAAAAAGAGAATCCTAATGTGATTTCTTTATAATGTGTGTGTTCCTTATATTATCTTAGTGTCTAAACTCTTCTCCATTGGATGGACCCCAAAATAATATTGCTTTACGTGCTAAGGGGTATCTAGAGAGTGGGATAGGTTTAATAACTACCCTAACCCTAATGCGTACCCTAACCCTAACCCCTACCCTAACCCTAACACGTACCCTAATCCTAACCCGTACCCTAAACCGAGCCCTAACCCTAACACTAACCCTAACCCTATCCCTAACCCATACCCTACGCCGTACCCGAAGCCCTCCCCGAACCCGTACCCTAAGCCGTACCCTAAACCTAACCCTAAGCCTAACCCTAACCCTAGGCTACCCTTGACGGCTTTTGCCTCCAATAGATTTCCTAAGCACTAGTGTTTTAAGGAACACCTTAAAAAGAGAATCCTAATGTGATTTCTTTATAATGGGTGTGTTCCTTATCTAATCCTAGTGTCTAAACTGTTTTCCATGGCTGGAACCCCAAATAATATTCCTTTACGTGCTAAGGGGTATCTAGAGAGTGGGATAGGTTTAATTACTACCCTATCCCTAACGGGTACCCTAACACTAACCCATACCCTAACCCTAACACGTACCCTAATCCTAACCCGTACCCTAAACAGAGCCCTAACCCTAACACTAACCCTAACCCTAACCCTAACCCATACCCTACGCCGTACCCGAAGCCCTCCCCGAACCCGTACCCTAAGCCGTACCCTAAGCCTAATCCTAAGCCTAACCCTAACCCTACGCTACCCTTGACTGCTTCTGCCTCCAATAGATTTCCTAAGCACTAGTGTTTTAAGGAACAGCTTAAAAAGACAATCCTAATGTGATTTCTTTATAATGGGTGTGTTCCTTATATTATCCTAGTGTCTAAACTCTTCTCCATGGCTGGACCACCAAATAATATTCCTTTACGTGCTAAGGGGTATCTAGAGAGTGGGATAGGTTTAATCACTACCCTAACCCTAACGCGTACCCTAACCCTAACCCCTACCCTAACCCTAACATGTACCCTAATCCTAACCCGTACACTAAAGCGAGCCCTAACCCTAACACTAACCATAACCCTAACCCTAACCCATAACATACGCCGTACCCGAAGCCCTCCCCGAACCCGTACCTTAAGCCGTACCCTAAGCCTAACCCTAACCCTAGGCTACCCTTGACTGCTTCTGCCTCCAATAGATTTCCTAAGCACTAGTGTTTTAAGGAACAGCTTAACAAGAGAATCCTAATGTGATTTCTTACTAATGGGTGTGTTCCTTATATTATCTTAGTGTCTAAACTCTTCTCCATGGATGGACCTCCAAATAATATTGCTTTACGTGCTAAGGGGTATCTAGAGAGTGGGATAGGTTTAATAACTACCCTAACCCTAACTCGTACCCTAACCCTAACCCCTACCCTAACCCTAACACGTACACTAATCCTAACCCGTACCCTAAACCGAGCCCTAACCCTAACACAAACCCTAACCCTAACCCTAACCCATACCCTACGCCTTACCCGATGCCCTCCCCGAACACGTACCCTAAGCCGTACCCTAAGCCTAACCCTAAGCCTAACCCTAACCCTAGGCTACCCTTGACTGCTTCTGCCTCCAATAGATTTCCAAAGCACTAGTGTTTTAAGGAACAGCTTAAAAAGAGAATCCTAATGTGATTTCTTTATAATGTGTGTGTTCCTTATCTAATCCTAGTGTCTAAACTCTTTTCCATGGCTGGAACCCCAAATAATATTCCTTTACGTGCTAAGGGGTATCTAGAGAGTGGGATAGGTTTAATTACTACCCTAACCCTAACGGGTACCCTAACACTAACCCCTACCCTAACCCTAACACGTACCCTAATCCTAACCCGTACCCTAAACCGAGCCCTAACCCTAACACTAACCCTAACCCTAACCCTAACCCATACCCTACGCCGTGCCCGAACCTCTCCCCGAACCCATACCCTAAGCCGTACCCTAACCCTAACCCTAAGCCTAACCCTAACCCTAGGCTACCCTTGACTGCTTCTGCCTCCAATAGATTTTTAAGCACTAGTGTTTTAAGGAACAGCTTAAAAAGAGAATCCTAATGTGATTTCTTAATAATGGGTGTGTTCCTTACCTTCTCCTACTGTCTAAATGCTTCTCCATGGCTGGACCCCCAAATAATATTCCTTTAGGTGCTAAGGGGTATCTAGAGAGTGGGATAGTTTTAATAACTACCCTAACCCTAACGCGTATCCTAAACCTAACCCCTACCCTAACCCTAACATGTACCCTAATCCTAACCCGTAACCTAAACCGAGCCCTAACCCTAACACTAACCCTAACCCTAACGCTAACCCATACCCTACGCCGTGCCCGAACCTCTCCCCGAACCCATACCCTAAGCCGTACCCTAACCCTAACCCTAAGCCTAACCCTAACCCCAGGCTACCCTTGACTGCTTCTGCCTCCAATAGATTTCCTAAGCACTAGTGTTTTAAGGAACAGCTTAAAAAGAGAATCCTAATGTGATTTCTTTATAATGAGTGTGTTCCTTATCTTATCCTAGTGTCTAAACTCTTCTCCATGGCTGGACACCGAAATAATATTCCTTTACGTGCAAAGGGGTATCTAGAGAGTGGGATAGGTTTAATAACTACCCTAACCCTAATGCGTACCCTAACCCTAACCCCTACCCTAACCCTAACACGTACCCTAATCCTAACCCATAACCTAATCCGAGCCCTAACCCTAACACTAACCCTAACCCTAACCTTAACCCATACCCTTCGCCGTACCCGAAGCCCTCCCCGAACCCATACCCTAAGCCGTACCCTAAGCCTAACCCTAAGCCTAACCCTAACCCTAGACTACCCTTGACTGCTTCTGCCTCCAATAGATTTCCTAAGCACTAGTGTTTTAAGGAACAGATTAAAAAGAGTATCCTAATGTGATTTCTTTATAATGTGTGTGTTCCTTATATTATCTTAGTGTCTAAACTCTTCTCCATGGCTGGACCCCCAAGTAATATTCCTTTACGTGCTAAGGGGTAACTAGAGGGGCGATAGGTTTAATAACTACCCTAACCCTAACACGTACCCTAACCCTAACCCCTACCCTAACACTAACACGTACCCTAATTCTAAAACGTACCCTAAACCGAACCCTAACCCTAACACTAACCCTAACCCTAACCCTAACCCATACCCCAAGCCGTACCCGAAGCCCTCACCGAACCCGTACCCTAAGCCGTACCCTAAGCCTAACCCTAAGCCTAACCCTAACCCTAGGCTACCCTTGACTGCTTCTGCCTCCAATAGATTTTTAAGCACTAGTGTTTTAAGGAACAGCTTAAAAAGAGAATCCTAATGTGATTTCTTTATAATGTGTGTGTTCCTTATATTATCTTAGTGTCTAAACTCTTCTCCATTGGATGGACCCCCATATAATATTGCTTTACGTGCTAAGGGGTATCTAGAGAGTGGGATAGGTTTAATAACTAACCTAACCCTAATGCGTACCCTAACCCTAACCCCTACCCTAACCCTAACACGTACCCTAATCCTAACCCGTACTCTAAACCGAGCCCTAACCCTAACACTAACCCTAACCCTATCCCTAACCCATACCCTACGCCGTACCCGAAGCCCTCCCCGAACCCGTACCCTAAGCCGTACCCTAAACCTAACCCTAAGCCTAACACTAACCCAAGGCTACCCTTGACTGCTTCTGCCTCCAATAGATTTCCTAAGCACTAGTGTTTTAAGGAACAGCTTAAAAAGAGAATCCTAATGTGATTTCTTTATAATGGGTGTGTTCCTTATCTAATCCTAGTGTCTAAACTCTTTTCCATGGCTGGAACCCCAAATAATATTCCTTTACGTGCTAAGGGGTATCTAGAGAGTGGGATAGGTTTAATTACTACCCTAACCCTAACGGGTACCCTAACACTAACCCATACCCTAACCCTAACACGTACCCTAATCCTAACCCGTACCCTAAACCGAGCCCTAACCCTAACACTAACCCTAACCCTAACCCTAACCCATACCCTACGCCGTACCCGAAGCCCTCCCCGAACCCGTACCCTAAGCCGTACCCTAAGCCTAACCCTAAGCCTAACCCTAACCCTACGCTACCCTTGACTGCTTCTGCCTCCAATAGATTTCCTAAGCACTAGTGTTTTAAGGAACAGCTTAAAAAGACAATCCTAATGTGATTTCTTTATAATGGGTGTGTTCCTTATATTATCCTAGTGTCTAAACTCTTCTCCATGGCTGGACCACCAAATAATATTCCTTTACGTGCTAAGGGGTATCTAGAGAGTGGGATAGGTTTAATCACTACCCTAACCCTAACGCGTACCCTAACCCTAACCCCTACCCTAACCCTAACATGTACCATAATCCTAACCCGTACACTAAAGCGAGCCCTAACCCTAACACTAACCATAACCCTAACCCTAACCCATAACATACGCCGTACCCGAAGCCCTCCCCGAACCCGTACCTTAAGCCGTACCCTAAGCCTAACCCTAACCCTAGGCTACCCTTGACTGCTTCTGCCTCCAATAGATTTCCTAAGCACTAGTGTTTTAAGGAACAGCTTAAAAAGAGAATCCTAATGTGATTTCTTACTAATGGGTGTGTTCCTTATATTATCTTAGTGTCTAAACTCTTCTCCATGGATGGACCTCCAAATAATATTGCTTTACGTGCTAAGGGGTATCTAGAGAGTGGGATAGGTTTAATAACTACCCTAACCCTAACTCATACCCTAACCCTAACCCCTACCCTAACCCTAACACGTACACTAATCCTAACCCGTACCCTAAACCGAGCCCTAACCCTAACACTAACCCTAACCCTAACCCTAACCCATACCCTACGCCGTACCCGAAGCCCTCCCCGAACACGTACCCTAAGCCGTACCCTAAGCCTAACCCTAAGCCTAACCCTAACCCTAGGCTACCCTTGACTGCTTCTGCCTCCAATAGATTTCCAAAGCACTAGTGTTTTAAGGAACAGCTTAAAAAGAGAATCCTAATGTGATTTCTTTATAATGGGTGTGTTCCTTATCTAATCCTAGTGTCTAAACTCTTTTCCATGGCTGGAACCCCAAATAATATTCCTTTACGTGCTAAGGGGTATCTAGAGAGTGGGATAGGTTTAATTACTACCCTAACCCTAACGGGTACCCTAACACTAACCCCTACCCTAACCCTAACACGTACCCTAATCCTAACCCGTACCCTAAACCGAGCCCTAACCCTAACACTAACCATAACCCTAACCCTAACCCATACCCTACGCCGTGCCCGAACCTCTCCCCGAACCCATACCCTAAGCCGTACCCTAACCCTAACCCTAAGCCTAACCCTAACCCTAGACTACCCTTGACTGCTTCTGCCTCCAATAGATTTCCTAAGCACTAGTGTTTTAAGGAACAGATTAAAAAGAGTATCCTAATGTGATTTCTTTATAATGTGTGTGTTCCTTATATTATCTTAGTGTCTAAACTCTTCTCCATGGCTGGACCCCCAAGTAATATTCCTTTACGTGCTAAGGGGTATCTAGAGAGTGGGATAGGTTTAATAACTACCCTAACCCTAATGCGTACCCTAACCCTAACCCCTACCCTAACCCTAACACGTACCCTAATCCTAACCCGTACCCTAAACCGAGCCCTAACCCTAACACTAACCCTAACCCTATCCCTAACCCATACCCTACGCCGTACCCGAAGCCCTCCCCGAACCCGTACCCTAAGCCGTACCCTAAACCTAACCCTAAGCCTAACCCTAACCCTAGGCTACCCTTGACTGCTTCTGCCTCCAATAGATTTTTAAGCACTAGTGTTTTAAGGAACAGCTTAAAAAGAGAATCCTAATGTGATTTCTTTATAATGTGTGTGTTCCTTATATTATCTTAGTGTCTAAACTCTTCTCCATTGGATGGACCCCAAAATAATATTGCTTTACGTGCTAAGGGGTATCTAGAGAGTGGGATAGGTTTAATAACTACCCTAACCCTAATGCGTACCCTAACCCTAACCCCTACCCTAACCCTAACACGTACCCTAATCCTAACCCGTACCCTAAACCGAGCCCTAACCCTAACACTAACCCTAACCCTATCCCTAACCCATACCCTACGCCGTACCCGAAGCCCTCCCCGAACCCGTACCCTAAGCCGTACCCTAAACCTAACCCTAAGCCTAACCCTAACCCTAGGCTACCCTTGACTGCTTTTGCCTCCAATAGATTTCCTAAGCACTAGTGTTTTAAGGAACAGCTTAAAAAGAGAATCCTAATGTGATTTCTTTATAATGGGTGTGTTCCTTATCTAATCCTAGTGTCTAAACTGTTTTCCATGGCTGGAACCCCAAATAATATTCCTTTACGTGCTAAGGGGTATCTAGAGAGTGGGATAGGTTTAATTACTACCCTATCCCTAACGGGTACCCTAACACTAACCCATACCCTAACCCTAACACGTACCCTAATCCTAACCCGTACCCTAAACAGAGCCCTAACCCTAACACTAACCCTAACCCTAACCCTAACCCATACCCTACGCCGTACCCGAAGCCCTCCCCGAACCCGTACCCTAAGCCGTACCCTAAGCCTAATCCTAAGCCTAACCCTAACCCTACGCTACCCTTGACTGCTTCTGCCTCCAATAGATTTCCTAAGCACTAGTGTTTTAAGGAACAGCTTAAAAAGACAATCCTAATGTGATTTCTTTATAATGGGTGTGTTCCTTATATTATCCTAGTGTCTAAACTCTTCTCCATGGCTGGACCACCAAATAATATTCCTTTACGTGCTAAGGGGTATCTAGAGAGTGGGATAGGTTTAATCACTACCCTAACCCTAACGCGTACCCTAACCCTAACCCCTACCCTAACCCTAACATGTACCCTAATCCTAACCCGTACACTAAAGCGAGCCCTAACCCTAACACTAACCATAACCCTAACCCTAACCCATAACATACGCCGTACCCGAAGCCCTCCCCGAACCCGTACCTTAAGCCGTACCCTAAGCCTAACCCTAACGCTAGGCTACCCTTGACTGCTTCTGCCTCCAATAGATTTCCTAAGCACTAGTGTTTTAAGGAACAGCTTAACAAGAGAATCCTAATGTGATTTCTTACTAATGGGTGTGTTCCTTATATTATCTTAGTGTCTAAACTCTTCTCCATGGATAGACCTCCAAATAATATTGCTTTACGTGCTAAGGGGTATCTAGAGAGTGGGATAGGTTTAATAACTACCCTAACCCTAACTCGTACCCTAACCCTAACCCCTACCCTAACCCTAACACGTACACTAATCCTAACCCGTACCCTAAACCGAGCCCTAACCCTAACACTAACCCTAACCCTAACCCTAACCCATACCCTACGCCTTACCCGATGCCCTCCCCGAACACGTACCCTAAGCCGTACCCTAAGCCTAACCCTAAGCCTAACCCTAACCCTAGGCTACCCTTGACTGCTTCTGCCTCCAATAGATTTCCAAAGCACTAGTGTTTTAAGGAACAGCTTAAAAAGAGAATCCTAATGTGATTTCTTTATAATGTGTGTGTTCCTTATCTAATCCTAGTGTCTAAACTCTTTTCCATGGCTGGAACCCCAAATAATATTCCTTTACGTGCTAAGGGGTATCTAGAGAGTGGGATAGGTTTAATTACTACCCTAACCCTAACGGGTACCCTAACACTAACCCCTACCCTAACCCTAACACGTACCCTAATCCTAACCCGTACCCTAAACCGAGCCCTAACCCTAACACTAACCCTAACCCTAACCCTAACCCATACCCTACGCCTTACCCGATGCCCTCCCCGAACACGTACCCTAAGCCGTACCCTAAGCCTAACCCTAAGCCTAACCCTAACCCTAGGCTACCCTTGACTGCTTCTGCCTCCAATAGATTTCCAAAGCACTAGTGTTTTAAGGAACAGCTTAAAAAGAGAATCCTAATGTGATTTCTTTATAATGTGTGTGTTCCTTATCTAATCCTAGTGTCTAAACTCTTTTCCATGGCTGGAACCCCAAATAATATTCCTTTACGTGCTAAGGGGTATCTAGAGAGTGGGATAGGTTTAATTACTACCCTAACCCTAACGGGTACCCTAACACTAACCCCTACCCTAACCCTAACACGTACCCTAATCCTAACCCGTACCCTAAACCGAGCCCTAACCCTAACACTAACCCTAACCCTAACCCTAACCCATACCCTAAGCCGTACCCTAACCCTAACCCTAAGCCTAACCCTAACCCTAGGCTACCCTTGACTGCTTCTGCCTCCAATAGATTTTTAAGCACTAGTGTTTTAAGGAACAGCTTAAAAAGAGAATCCTAATGTGATTTCTTAATAATGGGTGTGTTCCTTACCTTCTCCTACTGTCTAAATGCTTCTCCATGGCTGGACCCCCAAATAATATTCCTTTAGGTGCTAAGGGGTATCTAGAGAGTGGGATAGTTTTAATAACTACCCTAACCCTAACGCGTATCCTAAACCTAACCCCTAACCTAACCCTAACATGTACCCAAATCCTAAACCGTAACCTAAACCGAGCCCTAACCCTAACACTAACCCTAACCCTAACGCTAACCCATACCCTATGCCGTGCCCGAACCTCTCCCCGAACCCATACCCTAAGCCGTACCCTAACCCTAACCCTAAGCCTAACCCTAACCCCAGGCTACCCTTGACTGCTTCTGCCTCCAATAGATTTCCTAAGCACTAGTGTTTTAAGGAACAGCTTAAAAAGAGAATCCTAATGTGATTTCTTTATACTGGGTGTGTTCCTTATCTTATCCTAGTGTCTAAACTCTTCTCCATGGCTGGACCCCCAAATAATATTCCTTGACGTGCTAAGGGGTATCTAGAGAGGGGATAGGTTTAATAACTACCCTAACCCTAACACGTACCCTAACCCTAACCACTACCCTAACCCTAACACGTACCCTAATACTAAACCGTACCCTAAACCGAGCCCTAACCCTAACACTAACCCTAACACTAACCCATACTCTACGCCATATCCGAAGCCCTCCCCGAACCCGTACCCTAAGCCATACCCTAAGCCTAACCCTAAGCCTAACCCTAACCCTAGGCTACCCTTGACTGCTTCTGCCTCCAATAGATTTCCTAAGCACTAGTGTTTTAAGGAACAGCTTAAAAAGAGAATCCTAATGTGATTTCTTTATAATGGGTGTGTTCCTTATCTTATCCTAGTGTCTAAACTCTTCTCCAGGGCTGGACCCCCAAATAATATTCCTTTACGTGCTAAGGGGTATCTAGAGAGTGGGATAGGTTTAATAACTACCCTAACCATAACGCATACCCTAACACTAACCCCTACCCTAACCCTAACACGTACCCTAATCCTAACCCGTACCCTAAACGGAGCCATAACCCTAACACTAACCCATACCCTAACCCTAACCCATACGCTATGCCGTACCCAAACCCCTCCCCGAACCCATTCCCTAAGCCGTACCCTAAGCCTAACCCCAAGCCTCAACCTAAACCTAGGCTACCCTTGACTGCTTCTGCCTCCAATAGATTTCCTAAGCACTAGTGTTTTAAGGAACAGCTTAAAAAGAGAATCCTAATGTGATTTCTTTATAATGTGTGTGTTCCTTATATTATCTTAGTGTCTAAACTCTTCTCCATGGATGGACCCCCAAATAATACTGCTTTACGTTCTAAGGGGTATCTAGAGAGTGGGATAGGTTTAATAACTACCCTAACCCTAACGCGTACCCTAACCCTAACCCCTACCCTAAACCTAACACTTACCCTAATCCTAACCCGTACCCTAAACCGAGCCCTAACCCTAACACTAACCCTAACCCTATCCCTAACCCATACCCTACGCCGTACCCGAAGCCCTCCCCGAACCCGTACCCTAAGCCGTACCCTAAGCCTAACCCTAAGCCTAAACCTAACCCTAGGCTACCCTTGACTGCTTCTGCCTCCAATAGATTTCCTAAGCACTAGTGTTTTAAGGAACAGCTTAAAAAGAGAATCCTAATGTGATTTCTTTATACTGGGTGTGTTCCTTATCTTATCCTAGTGTCTAAACTCTTCTCCATGGCTGGACCCCCAAATAATATTCCTTGACGTGCTAAGGGGTATCTAGAGAGGGGATAGGTTTAATAACTACCCTAACCCTAACACGTACCCTAACCCTAACCACTACCCTAACCCTAACACGTACCCTAATACTAAACCGTACCCTAAACCGAGCCCTAACCCTAACACTAACCCTAACACTAACCCTAACCCATACCCTTCGCCGTACCCGAAGCCTTCCCCGAACCCGTAACCTAAGCCGTACCCTAAGCCTAACCCTAAGCCTAACCCTAACCCTAGGCTACCCTTGACTGCTTCTGCCTCCAATAGATTTCCTAAGCACTAGTGTTTTAAGGAACAGCTTAAAAAGAGAATCCTAATGTGATTTCTTTATAATGAGTGTGTTCCTTATCTTATCCTAGTGTCTAAACTCTTCTCCATGGCTGGACACCCAAATAATATTCCTTTACGTGCAAAGGGGTATCTAGAGAGTGGGATAGGTTTAATAACTACCCTAACCCTAACGCGTACCCTAACCCAAACCCCTACCCTAACCCTAACACGTACCCTAATCCTAACCCATAACCTAATCCGAGCCCTAACCCTAACACTAACCCTAACCCTAACCTTAACCCATACCCTTCGCCGTATCCGAAGCCCTCCCCGAACCCGTACCCTAAGCCGTACCCTAAGCCTAACCCTAAGCCTAACCCTAACCCTAGGCTACCCTTGACTGCTTTTGCCTCCAATAGATTTCCTAAGCACTAGTGTTTTAAGGAACAGCTTAAAAAGAGTATCCTAATGTGATTTCTTTATAATGTGTGTGTTCCTTATATTATCTTAGTGTCTAAACTCTTCTCCATGGCTGGACCCCCAAGTAATATTCCTTTACGTGCTAAGGGGTAACTAGAGAGGCGATAGGTTTAATAACTACCCTAACCCTAACACGTTCCCTAACCCTAACCCCTACCCTAACCCTAACACGTACCCTAATTCTAAAACGTACCCTAAACCGAGCCCTAACCCTAACACTAACCCTAACCCTAACCCTAACCCATACCCTACGCCGTACCCGAAGCCCTCACCGAACCCGTACCCTAAGCCGTACCCTAAGCCTAACCCTAATCCTAACCCTAACCCTAGGCTACCCTTGACTGCTTCTGCCTCCAATAGATTTTTAAGCACTAGTGTTTTAAGGAACAGCTTAAAAAGAGAATCCTAATGTGATTTCTTAATAATGGGTGTGTTCCTTATCTTCTCCTACTGTCTAAATGCTTCTCCATGGCTGGACCCCCCAAATAATATTCCTTTAGGTGCTAAGGGGTATCTAGAGAGTGGGATAGTTTTAATAACTACCCTAACCCTAATGCGTACCCTAAACCTAACCCCTACCCTAACCCTAACATGTACCCTAATCCTAACCCGTACCCTAAACCGAGCCCTAACCCTAACATTAACCCTAACCCTAACGCTAACCCATACCCTACGCCGTGCCCGAACCTCTCCCCGAACCCATACCCTAAGCCGTACCCTAACCCTAACCCTAAGCCTAACCCTAACCCTAGGCTACCCTTGACTGCTTCTGCCTCCAATAGATTTCCTAAGCACTAGTGTTTTAAGGAACAGCTTAAAAAGAGAATCCTAATGTGATTTCTTTATAATGAGTGTGTTCCTTATCTTATCCTAGTGTCTAAACTCTTCTCCATGGCTGGAACCCCAAATAATATTCCTTTACATGATAAGGGGTATCTAGAGAGTGGGATAGGTTTAATAACTACCCTAACCCTAACGCGTACCCTAACCCTAACCCCTACCCTAACCCTAACACGTACCCTAATCGTAACCCATAACCTAATCAGAGCCCTAACCCTAACACTAACCGTAACCCTAACCTTAACCCATACCCTTCGCCGTACCCGAAGCCCTCCCCGAACCCGTACCCTAAGCCGTACCCTAAGCCTAACCCTAAGCCTAACCCTAACCCTAGGCTACCCTTGACTGCTTCTGCCTCCAATAGATTTCCTAAGCACTAGTGTTTTAAGGAACAGCTTAAAAAGTGTATCCTAATGTGATTTCTTTATAATGGGTGTATTCCTTATCTTATCCTAGTGTCTAAACTCTTCTCCATGGCTGGACCCCCAAATAATATTCCTTTCCGTGCTAAGGGGTATCTAGATAGTGGGATAGGTTTAATAACTACCCTAACCCTAACGCGTACCCTAACCCTAACCCTTACCCTAACACTAACACTTACCCTAATCCTAACCCGTACCCTAAACCGAGCCCTAACCCTAACACTAACCCTAACCCTATCCCTAACCCATACCCTACGCCGTACCCGAAGCCCTCCCCGAACCCGTACCCTAAGCCGTACCCTAAGCCTAACCCTAAGCCTAAACCTAACCCTAGGCTACCCTTGAGTGCTTCTGCCTCCAATAGATTTCCTAAGCACTAGTGTTTTAAGGAACAGCTTAAAAAGAGAATCCTAATGTGATTTCTTTATACTGGGTGTGTTCCTTATCTTATCCTAGTGTCTAAACTCTTCTCCATGGCTGGACCCCCGAATAATATTCCTTGACGTGCTAAGGGGTATCTAAAGAGGGGATAGGTTTAATAACTACCCTAACCCTAACACGTACCCTAACCCTAACCACTACCTTAACCCTAACACGTACCCTAATCCTAAACCGTACCCTAAACCGAGCCCTAACCCTAACACTAACCCTAACACTAACCCTAACCCATACCCTTCGCCGTACCCGAAGCCCTCCCCGAACCCGTAACCTAAGCCGTACCCTAAGCCTAACCCTAAGCCTAACCCTAACCCTAGGCTACCCTTGACTGCTTCTGCCTCCAATAGATTTCCTAAGCACTAGTGTTTTAAGGAACAGCTTAAAAAGAGAATCCTAATGTGATTTCTTTATAATGAGTGTGTTCCTTATCTTATCCTAGTGTCTAAACTCTTCTCCATGGCTGGACACCCAAATAATATTCCTTTACGTGCAAAGGGGTATCTAGAGAGTGGGATAGGTTTAATTACTACCCTAACCCTAACGCGTACCCTAAACCTAACCCCTACCCTAACCCTAACACGTATCCTAATCCTAACCCATAACCTAATCAGAGCCCTAACCCTAACACTAACCCTAACCCTAACCTTAACCCATACCCTTCGCCGTACCCGAAGCCCTCCCCGAACCCGTACCCTAAGCCGTACCCTAAGCCTAACCCTAAGCCTAACCCTAACCCTAGGCTACCCTTGACTGCTTCTGCCTCCAATAGATTTCCTAAGCACTAGTGTTTTAAGGAACAGCTTAAAAAGTGTATCCTAATGTGATTTCTTTATAATGGGTGTATTCCTTATCTTATCCTAGTGTCTAAACACTTCTCCATGGCTGGACCCCCAAATAATATTCCTTTCCGTGCTAAGGGGTATCTAGATAGTGGGATAGGTTTAATAACTACCCTAACCCTAACGCGTACCCTAACCCTAACCCCTACCCTAACCCTAACACGTACCCTAATCCTAACCCGTACCCTAAACGGAGCCCTAACCCTAACACTAACCCATACCCTAACCCTAACCCATACGCTATGCCGTACCCAAACCCCTCCCCGTACCCATACCCTAAGCCGTACCCTAAGCCTAACCCCAAGCCTCAACCTAAACCTAGGCTACCCTTGACTGCTTCTGCCTCCAATAGATTTCCTAAGCACTAGTGTTTTAAGGAACAGCTTAAAAAGAGAATCCTAATGTGATTTCTTTATAATGTGTGTGTTCCTTATATTATCTTAGTGTCTAAACTCTTCTCCATGGATGGACCCCCAAATAATACTGCTTTACGTTCTAAGGGGTATCTAGAGAGTGGGATAGGTTTAATAACTACCCTAACCCTAACGCGTACCCTAACCCTAACCCCTACCCTAACCCTAACACTTACCCTAATCCTAACCCGTACCCTAAACCGAGCCCTAACCCTAACACTAACCCTAACCCTATCCCTAACCCATACCCTACGCCGTACCCGAAGCCCTCCCCGAACCCGTACCCTAAGTCTAACCCTAAGCCTAAACCTAACCCTAGGCTACCCTTGACTGCTTCTGCCTCCAATAGATTTCCTAAGCACTAGTGTTTTAAGGAACAGCTTAAAAAGAGAATCCTAATGTGATTTCTTTATACTGGGTGTGTTCCTTATCTTATCCTAGTGTCTAAACTCTTCTCCATGGCTGGACCCCCAAATAATATTCCTTGACGTGCTAAGGGGTATCTAGAGAGGGGATAGGTTTAATAACTACCCTAACCCTAACACGTACCCTAACCCTAACCACTACCCTAACCCTAACACGTACCCTAATACTAAACCGTACCCTAAACCGAGCCCTAACCCTAACACTAACCCTAACACTAACCCTAACCCATACCCTTCGCCGTACCCGAAGCCTTCCCCGAACCCGTAACCTAAGCCGTACCCTAAGCCTAACCCTAAGCCTAACCCTAACCCTAGGCTACCCTTGACTGCTTCTGCCTCCAATAGATTTCCTAAGCACTAGTGTTTTAAGGAACAGCTTAAAAAGAGAATCCTAATGTGATTTCTTTATAATGAGTGTGTTCCTTATCTTATCCTAGTGTCTAAACTCTTCTCCATGGCTGGACACCCAAATAATATTCCTTTACGTGCAAAGGGGTATCTAGAGAGTGGGATAGGTTTAATAACTACCCTAACCCTAACGCGTACCCTAACCCAAACCCCTACCCTAACCCTAACACGTACCCTAATCCTAACCCATAACCTAATCCGAGCCCTAACCCTAACACTAACCCTAACCCTAACCTTAACCCATACCCTTCGCCGTATCCGAAGCCCTCCCCGAACCCGTACCCTAAACCGTACCCTAAGCCTAACCCTAAGCCTAACCCTAACCCTAGGCTACCCTTGACTGCTTTTGCCTCCAATAGATTTCCTAAGCACTAGTGTTTTAAGGAACAGCTTAAAAAGAGTATCCTAATGTGATTTATTTATAATGTGTGTGTTCCTTATATTATCTTAGTGTCTAAACTCTTCTCCATGGCTGGACCCCCAAGTAATATTCCTTTACGTGCTAAGGGGTAACTAGAGAGGCGATATGTTTAATAACTACCCTAACCCTAACACGTTCCCTAACCCTAACCCCTACCCTAACCCTAACACGTACCCTAATTCTAAAACGTACCCTAAACCGAGCCCTAACCCTAACACTAACCCTAACCCTAACCCTAACCCATACCCTACGCCGTACCCGAAGCCCTCACCGAACCCGTACCCTAAGCCGTACCCTAAGCCTAACCCTAAGCCTAACCCTAACCCTAGGCTACCCTTGACTGCTTCTGCCTCCAATAGATTTTTAAGCACTAGTGTTTTAAGGAACAGCTTAAAAAGAGAATCCTAATGTGATTTCTTAATAATGGGTGTGTTCCTTATCTTCTCCTACTGTCTAAATGCTTCTCCATGGCTGGACCCCCCAAATAATATTCCTTTAGGTGCTAAGGGGTATCTAGAGAGTGGGATAGTTTTAATAACTACCCTAACCCTAATGCGTACCCTAAACCTAACCCCTACCCTAACCCTAACATGTACCCTAATCCTAACCCGTACCCTAAACCGAGCCCTAACCCTAACACTAACCCTAACCCTAACGCTAACCCATACCCTACGCCGTGCCCGAACCTCTCCCCGAACCCATACCCTAAGCCGTACCCTAACCCTAACCCTAAGCCTAACCCTAACCCTAGGCTACCCTTGACTGCTTCTGCCTCCAATAGATTTCCTAAGCACTAGTGTTTTAAGGAACAGCTTAAAAAGAGAATCCTAATGTGATTTCTTTATAATGAGTGTGTTCCTTATCTTATCCTAGTGTCTAAACTCTTCTCCATGGCTGGAACCCCAAATAATATTCCTTTACATGATAAGGGGTATCTAGAGAGTGGGATAGGTTTAATAACTACCCTAACCCTAACGCGTACCCTAACCCTAACCCCTACCCTAACCCTAACACGTACCCTAATCCTAACCCATAACCTAATCAGAGCCCTAACCCTAACACTAACCGTAACCCTAACCTTAACCCATACCCTTCGCCGTACCCGAAGCCCTCCCCGAACCCGTACCCTAAGCCGTACCCTAAGCCTAACCCTAAGCCTAACCCTAACCCTAGGCTACCCTTGACTGCTTCTGCCTCCAATAGATTTCCTAAGCACTAGTGTTTTAAGGAACAGCTTAAAAAGTGTATCCTAATGTGATTTCTTTATAATGGGTGTATTCCTTATCTTATCCTAGTGTCTAAACTCTTCTCCATGGCTGGACCCCCAAATAATATTCCTTTCCGTGCTAAGGGGTATCTAGATAGTGGGATAGGTTTAATAACTACCCTAACCCTAACGCGTACCCTAACCCTAACCCCTACCCTAACACTAACACTTACCCTATTCCTAACCCGTACCCTAAACCGAGCCCTAACCCTAACACTAACACTAACCCTAACCCATACCCTACGCCGTACCCGAAGCCCTCCCCGAACCCGTACCCTAAGCCGTACCCTAAGCCTAACCCTAAGCCTAAACCTAACCCTAGGCTACCCTTGACTGCTTCTGCCTCCAATAGATTTCCTAAGCACTAGTGTTTTAAGGAACAGCTTAAAAAGAGAATCCTAATGTGATTTCTTTATACTGGGTGTGTTCCTTATCTTATCCTAGTGTCTAAACTCTTCTCCATGGCTGGACCCCCAAATAATATTCCTTGACGTGCTAAGGGGTATCTAGAGAGGGGATAGGTTTAATAACTACCCTAACCCTAACACGTACCCTAACCCTAACCACTACCCTAACCCTAACACGTACCCTAATCCTAAACCGTACCCTAAACCGAGCCCTAACCCTAACACTAACCCTAACACTAACCCTAACCCATACCCTTCGCCGTACCCGAAGCCCTCCCCGAACCCGTAACCTAAGCCGTACCCTAAGCCTAACCCTAAGCCTAACCCTAACCCTAGGCTACCCTTGACTGCTTCTGCCTCCAATAGATTTCCTAAGCACTAGTGTTTTAAGGAACAGCTTAAAAAGAGAATCCTAATGTGATTTCTTTATAATGAGTGTGTTCCTTATCTTATCCTAGTGTCTAAACTCTTCTCCATGGCTGGACACCCAAATAATATTCCTTTACGTGCAAAGGGGTATCTAGAGAGTGGGATAGGTTTAATAACTACCCTAACCCTAACGCGTACCCTAACCCAAACCCCTACCCTAACCCTAACACGTACCCTAATCCTAACCCATAACCTAATCCGAGCCCTAACCCTAACACTAACCCTAACCCTAACCTTAACCCATACCCTTCGCCGTATCCGAAGCCCTCCCCTACCCCGTACCCTAAGCCGTACCCTAAGCCTAACCCTAAGCCTAACCCTAACCCTAGGCTACCCTTGACTGCTTCTGCCTCCAATAGATTTCCTAAGCACTAGTGTTTTAAGGAACAGCTTAAAAAGAGTATCCTAATGTGATTTCTTTATAATGTGTGTGTTCCTTATATTATCTTAGTGTCTAAACTCTTCTCCATGGCTGGACCCCCAAGTAATATTCCTTTACGTGCTAAGGGGTAACTAGAGAGGCGATAGTTTTAATAACTACCCTAACCCTAACACGTTCCCTAACCCTAACCCCTACCCTAACCCTAACACGTACCCTAATTCTAAAACGTACCCTAAACCGAGCCCTAACCCTAACACTAACCCTAAACCTAACCCTAACCCATACCCTACGCCGTACCCGAAGCCCTCACCGAACCTGTACCCTAAGCCGTACCCTAAGCCTAACCCTAAGCCTAACCCTAACCCTAACCCTAACCCGTACCCTAAACGGAGCCCTAACCCTAACACTAACCCATACCCTAACCCTAACCCATACGCTATGCCGTACCCAAACCCCTCCCCGAACCCATACCCTAAGCCGTACCCTAAGCCTAACCCCAAGCCTCAACCTAAACCTAGGCTACCCTTGACTGCTTCTGCCTCCAATAGATTTCCTAAGCACTAGTGTTTTAAGGAACAGCTTAAAAAGAGAATCCTAATGTGATTTCTTTATAATGTGTGTGTTCCTTATATTATCTTAGTGTCTAAACTCTTCTCCATGGATGGACCCCCAAATAATACTGCTTTACGTTCTAAGGGGTATCTAGAGAGTGGGATAGGTTTAATAACTACCCTAACCCTAACGCGTACCCTAACCCTAACCCCTACCCTAACCCTAACACTTACCCTAATCCTAACCCGTACCCTAAACCGAGCCCTAACCCTAACACTAACCCTAACCCTATCCCTAACCCATACCCTACGCCGTACCCGAAGCCCTCCCCGAACCCGTACCCTAAGCCTAACCCTAAGCCTAAACCTAACCCTAGGCTACCCTTGACTGCTTCTGCCTCCAATAGATTTCCTAAGCACTAGTGTTTTAAGGAACAGCTTAAAAAGAGAATCCTAATGTGATTTCTTTATACTGGGTGTGTTCCTTATCTTATCCTAGTGTCTAAACTCTTCTCCATGGCTGGACCCCCAAATAATATTCCTTGACGTGCTAAGGGGTATCTAGAGAGGGGATAGGTTTAATAACTACCCTAACCCTAACACGTACCCTAACCCTAACCACTACCCTAACCCTAACACGTACCCTAATACTAAACCGTACCCTAAACCGAGCCCTAACCCTAACACTAACCCTAACACTAACCCTAACCCATACCCTTCGCCGTACCCGAAGCCTTCCCCGAACCCGTAACCTAAGCCGTACCCTAAGCCTAACCCTAAGCCTAACCCTAACCCTAGGCTACCCTTGACTGCTTCTGCCTCCAATAGATTTCCTAAGCACTAGTGTTTTAAGGAACAGCTTAAAAAGAGAATCCTAATGTGATTTCTTTATAATGAGTGTGTTCCTTATCTTATCCTAGTGTCTAAACTCTTCTCCATGGCTGGACACCCAAATAATATTCCTTTACGTGCAAAGGGGTATCTAGAGAGTGGGATAGGTTTAATAACTACCCTAACCCTAACGCGTACCCTAACCCAAACCCCTACCCTAACCCTAACACGTACCCTAATCCTAACCCATAACCTAATCCGAGCCCTAACCCTAACACTAACCCTAACCCTAACCTTAACCCATACCCTTCGCCGTATCCGAAGCCCTCCCCGAACCCGTACCCTAAACCGTACCCTAAGCCTAACCCTAAGCCTAACCCTAACCCTAGGCTACCCTTGACTGCTTTTGCCTCCAATAGATTTCCTAAGCACTAGTGTTTTAAGGAACAGCTTAAAAAGAGTATCCTAATGTGATTTATTTATAATGTGTGTGTTCCTTATATTATCTTAGTGTCTAAACTCTTCTCCATGGCTGGACCCCCAAGTAATATTCCTTTACGTGCTAAGGGGTAACTAGAGAGGCGATATGTTTAATAACTACCCTAACCCTAACACGTTCCCTAACCCTAACCCCTACCCTAACCCTAACACGTACCCTAATTCTAAAACGTACCCTAAACCGAGCCCTAACCCTAACACTAACCCTAACCCTAACCCTAACCCATACCCTACGCCGTACCCGAAGCCCTCACCGAACCCGTACCCTAAGCCGTACCCTAAGCCTAACCCTAAGCCTAACCCTAACCCTAGGCTACCCTTGACTGCTTCTGCCTCCAATAGATTTTTAAGCACTAGTGTTTTAAGGAACAGCTTAAAAAGAGAATCCTAATGTGATTTCTTAATAATGGGTGTGTTCCTTATCTTCTCCTACTGTCTAAATGCTTCTCCATGGCTGGACCCCCCAAATAATATTCCTTTAGGTGCTAAGGGGTATCTAGAGAGTGGGATAGTTTTAATAACTACCCTAAACCTAATGCGTACCCTAAACCTAACCCCTACCCTAACCCTAACATGTACCCTAATCCTAACCCGTACCCTAAACCGAGCCCTAACCCTAACACTAACCCTAACCCTAACGCTAACCCATACCCTACGCCGTGCCCGAACCTCTCCCCGAACCCATACCCTAAGCCGTACCCTAACCCTAACCCTAAGCCTAACCCTAACCCTAGGCTACCCTTGACTGCTTCTGCCTCCAATAGATTTCCTAAGCACTAGTGTTTTAAGGAACAGCTTAAAAAGAGAATCCTAATGTGATTTCTTTATAATGAGTGTGTTCCTTATCTTATCCTAGTGTCTAAACTCTTCTCCATGGCTGGAACCCCAAATAATATTCCTTTACATGATAAGGGGTATCTAGAGAGTGGGATAGGTTTAATAACTACCCTAACCCTAACGCGTACCCTAACCCTAACCCCTACCCTAACCCTAACACGTACCCTAATCCTAACCCATAACCTAATCAGAGCCCTAACCCTAACACTAACCGTAACCCTAACCTTAACCCATACCCTTCGCCGTACCCGAAGCCCTCCCCGAACCCGTACCCTAAGCCGTACCCTAAGCCTAACCCTAAGCCTAACCCTAACCCTAGGCTACCCTTGACTGCTTCTGCCTCCAATAGATTTCCTAAGCACTAGTGTTTTAAGGAACAGCTTAAAAAGTGTATCCTAATGTGATTTCTTTATAATGGGTGTATTCCTTATCTTATCCTAGTGTCTAAACTCTTCTCCATGGCTGGACCCCCAAATAATATTCCTTTCCGTGCTAAGGGGTATCTAGATAGTGGGATAGGTTTAATAACTACCCTAACCCTAACGCGTACCCTAACCCTAACCCCTACCCTAACACTAACACTTACCCTAATCCTAACCCGTACCCTAAACCGAGCCCTAACCCTAACACTAACACTAACCCTAACCCATACCCTACGCCGTACCCGAAGCCCTCCCCGAACCCGTACCCTAAGCCGTACCCTAAGCCTAACCCTAAGCCTAAACCTAACCCTAGGCTACCCTTGACTGCTTCTGCCTCCAATAGATTTCCTAAGCACTAGTGTTTTAAGGAACAGCTTAAAAAGAGAATCCTAATGTGATTTCTTTATACTGGGTGTGTTCCTTATCTTATCCTAGTGTCTAAACTCTTCTCCATGGCTGGACCCCCAAATAATATTCCTTGACGTGCTAAGGGGTATCTAGAGAGGGGATAGGTTTAATAACTACCCTAACCCTAACACGTACCCTAACCCTAACCACTACCCTAACCCTAACACGTACCCTAATCCTAAACCGTACCCTAAACCGAGCCCTAACCCTAACACTAACCCTAACACTAACCCTAACCCATACCCTTCGCCGTACCCGAAGCCCTCCCCGAACCCGTAACCTAAGCCGTACCCTAAGCCTAACCCTAAGCCTAACCCTAACCCTAGGCTACCCTTGACTGCTTCTGCCTCCAATAGATTTCCTAAGCACTAGTGTTTTAAGGAACAGCTTAAAAAGAGAATCCTAATGTGATTTCTTTATAATGAGTGTGTTCCTTATCTTATCCTAGTGTCTAAACTCTTCTCCATGGCTGGACACCCAAATAATATTCCTTTACGTGCAAAGGGGTATCTAGAGAGTGGGATAGGTTTAATAACTACCCTAACCCTAACGCGTACCCTAACCCAAACCCCTACCCTAACCCTAACACGTACCCTAATCCTAACCCATAACCTAATCCGAGCCCTAACCCTAACACTAACCCTAACCCTAACCTTAACCCATACCCTTCGCCGTATCCGAAGCCCTCCCCTACCCCGTACCCTAAGCCGTACCCTAAGCCTAACCCTAAGCCTAACCCTAACCCTAGGCTACCCTTGACTGCTTCTGCCTCCAATAGATTTCCTAAGCACTAGTGTTTTAAGGAACAGCTTAAAAAGAGTATCCTAATGTGATTTCTTTATAATGTGTGTGTTCCTTATATTATCTTAGTGTCTAAACTCTTCTCCATGGCTGGACCCCCAAGTAATATTCCTTTACGTGCTAAGGGGTAACTAGAGAGGCGATAGTTTTAATAACTACCCTAACCCTAACACGTTCCCTAACCCTAACCCCTACCCTAACCCTAACACGTACCCTAATTCTAAAACGTACCCTAAACCGAGCCCTAACCCTAACACTAACCCTAAACCTAACCCTAACCCATACCCTACGCCGTACCCGAAGCCCTCACCGAACCTGTACCCTAAGCCGTACCCTAAGCCTAACCCTAAGCCTAACCCTAACCCTAGGCTACCCTTGACTGCTTCTGCCTCCAATAGATTTCCTAAGCACTAGTGTTTTAAGGAACAGCTTAAAAAGTGTATCCTAATGTGATTTCTTTATAATGGGTGTATTCCTTATCTTATCCTAGTGTCTAAACTCTTCTCCATGGCTGGACCCCCAAATAATATTCCTTTCCGTGCTAAGGGGTATCTAGATAGTGGGATAGGTTTAATAACTACCCTAACCCTAACGCGTACCCTAACCCTAACCCCTACCCTAACCCTAACACGTACCCTAATCCTAACCCGTACCCTAAACGCAGCCCTAACCCTAACACTAACCCAAACCCTAACCCTAACCCATACGCTACGCCGAACCCAAACCCCTCCCCGAACCCATACCCTAAGCCGTACCCTAAGCCTAACCCCAAGCCTCAACCTAAACCTAGGCTACCCTTGACTGCTTCTGCCTCCAATAGATTTCCTAAGCACTAGTGTTTTAAGGAACAGCTTAAAAAGAGAATCCTAATGTGATTTCTTTATAATGTGTGTGTTCCTTATATTATCTTAGTGTCTAAACTCTTCTCCATGGATGGACCCCCAAATAATACTGCTTTACGTTCTAAGGGGTATCTAGAGAGTGGGATAGGTTTAATAACTACCCTAACCCTAACGCGTACCCTAATCCTAACCCCTACCCTAACCCTGACACTTACCCTAATCCTAACCCGTACCCTAAACCGAGCCCTAACCCTAACACTAACCCTAACCCTATCCCTAACCCATACCCTACGCCGTACCCGAAGCCCTCCCCGAACCCGTACCCTAAGCCGTACCCTAAGCCTAACCCTAAGCCTAACCCTAACCCTAGGCTACCCTTGACTGCTTCTGCCTCCAATAGATTTCCTAAGCACTAGTGTTTTAAGGAACAGCTTAAAAAGAGTATCCTAATGTGATTTCTTTATAATGTGTGTGTTCCTTATATTATCTTAGTGTCTAAACTCTTCTCCATGGCTGGACCCCCAAGTAATATTCCTTTACGTGCTAAGGGGTAACTAGAGAGGCGATAGGTTTAATAACTACCCTAACCCTAACACGTTCCCTAACCCTAACTCCTACCCTAACCCTAACACGTACCCTAATTCTAAAACGTACCCTAAACCGAGCCCTAACCCTAACACTAACCCTAACCCTAACCCTAACCCATACCCTACGCCGTACCCGAAGCCCTCACCGAACCCGTACCCTAAGCCGTACCCTAAGCCTAACCCTAAGCCTAACCCTAACCCTAGGCTACCCTTGACTGCTTCTGCCTCCAATAGATTTTTAAGCACTAGTGTTTTAAGGAACAGCTTAAAAAGAGAATCCTAATGTGATTTCTTAATAATGGGTGTGTTCCTTGTCTTCTCCTACTGTCTAAATGCTTCTCCATGGCTGGACCCCCAAATAATATTCCTTTAGGTGCTAAGGGGTATCTAGAGAGTGGGATAGTTTTAATAACTACCCTAACCCTAACGCGTACCCTAAACCTAACCCCTACCCTAACCCTAACATGTACACTAATCCTAACCCGTACCCTAAACCGAGCCCTAACCCTAACACTAACCCTAACCCTAACGCTAACCCATACCCTACGCCGTGCCCGAACCTCTCCCCGAACCCATACCCTAAGCCGTACCCTAACCCTAACCCTAAGCCTAACCCTAACCCTAGGCTACCCTTGACTGCTTCTGCCTCCAATAGATTTCCTAAGCACTAGTGTTTTAAGGAACAGCTTAAAAAGAGAATCCTAATGTGATTTCTTTATAATGAGTGTGTTCCTTATCTTATTCTAGTGTCTAAACTCTTCTCCATGGCTGGAACCCCAAATAATATTCCTTTACATGCTAAGGGGTATCTAGAGAGTGGGATAGGTTTAATAACTATCCTAACCCTAACGCGTACCCTAACCCTAACCCCTACCCTAACCATAACACGAACCCTAATCCTAACCCATAACCTAATCAGAGCCCTAACCCTAACACTAACCCTAACCCTAACCTTAACCCATACCCTTCGCCGTACCCGAAGCCCTCCCCGAACCCGTACCCTAAGCCGTACCCTAAACCTAACCCTAAGCCTAACCCTAACCCTAGGCTACCCTTGACTGCTTCTGCCTCCAATAGATTTCCTAAGCACTAGTGTTTTAAGGAACAGCTTAAAAAGTGTATCCTAATGTGATTTCTTTATAATGGGTGTATTCCTTATCTTATCCTAGTGTCTAAACTCTTCTCCATGGCTGGACCCCCAAATAATATTCCTTTCCGTGCTAAGGGGTATCTAGATAGTGGGATAGGTTTAATAACTACCCTAACCCTAACGCGTACCCTAACCCTAACCCCTACCCTAACCCTAACACGTACCCTAATCCTAACCCGTACCCTAAACGGAGCCCTAACCCTAACACTAACCCAAACCCTAACCCTAACCCATACGCTACGCCGTACCCAAACCCCTCCCCGAACCCATACCCTAAGCCGTACCCTAAGCCTAACCCCAAGCCTCAACCTAAACCTAGGCTACCCTTGACTGCTTCTGCCTCCAATAGATTTCCTAAGCACTAGTGTTTTAAGGAACAGCTTAAAAAGAGAATCCTAATGTGATTTCTTTATAATGTGTGTGTTCCTTATATTATCTTAGTGTCTAAACTCTTCTCCATGGATGGACCCCCAAATAATACTGCTTTACGTTCTAAGGGGTATCTAGAGAGTGGGATAGGTTTAATAACTACCCTAACCCTAATGCGTACCCTAACCCTAACCCCTACCCTAACCCTAACACTTACCCTAATCCTAACCCGTACCCTAAACCGAGCCCTAACCCTAACACTAACCCTAACCCTATCCCTAACCCATACCCTACGCCGTACCCGAAGCCCTCCCCGAACCCGTACCCTAAGCCGTACCCTAAGCCTAACCCTAAGCCTAACCCTAACCCTAGGCTACCCTTGACTGCTTCTGCCTCCAATAGATTTCCTAAGCACTAGTGTTTTAAGGAACAGCTTAAAAAGAGTATCCTAATGTGATTTCTTTATAATGTGTGTGTTCCTTATATTATCTTAGTGTCTAAACTCTTCTCCATGGCTGGACCCCCAAGTAATATTCCTTTACGTGCTAAGGGGTAACTAGAGAGGCGATAGGTTTAATAACTACCCTAATCCTAACACGTTCCCTAACCCTAACCCCTACCCTAACCCTAACACGTACCCTAATTCTAAAACGTACCCTAAACCGAGCCCTAACCCTAACACTAACCCTAACCCTAACCCTAACCCATACCCTACGCCGTACCCGAAGCCCTCACCGAACCCGTACCCTAAGCCTAACCCTAAGCCTAACCCTAACCCTAGGCTACCCTTGACTGCTTCTGCCTCCAATAGATTTTTAAGCAGTAGTGTTTTAAGGAACAGCTTAAAAAGAGAATCCTAATGTGATTTCTTAATAATGGGTGTGTTCCTTATCTTCTCCTACTGTCTAAATGCTTCTCCATGGCTGGACCCCCAAATAATATTCCTTTAGGTGCTAAGGGGTATCTAGAGAGTGGGATAGTTTTAATAACTACCCTAACCCTAACGCGTACCCTAAACCTAACCCCTACCCTAACCCTAACATGTACCCTAATCCTAACCCGTACCCTAAACCGAGCCCTAACCCTAACACTAACCCTAAGCCTAACGCTAACCCATACCCTACGCCGTGCCCGAACCTCTCCCCGAACCCATACCCTAAGCCGTACCCTAACCCTAACCCTAAGCCTAACCCTAACCCTAGGCTACCCTTGACTGCTTCTGCCTCCAATAGATTTCCTAAGCACTAGTGTTTTAAGGAACAGCTTAAAAAGAGAATCCTAATGTGATTTCTTTATAATGAGTGTGTTCCTTATCTTATCCTAGTGTCTAAACTCTTCTCCATGGCTGGAACCCCAAATAATATTCCTTTACATGCTAAGGGGTATCTAGAGAGTGGGATAGGTTTAATAACTATCCTAACCCTAACGCGTACCCTAACCCTAACCCCTACCCTAACCATAACACGAACCCTAATCCTAACCCATAACCTAATCAGAGCCCTAACCCTAACACTAACCCTAACCCTAACCTTAACCCATACCCTTCGCCGTACCCGAAGCCCTCCCCGAACCCGTACCCTAAGCCGTACCCTAAGCCTAACCCTAAGCCTAACCCTAACCCTAGGCTACCCTTGACTGCTTCTGCCTCCAATAGATTTCCTAAGCACTAGTGTTTTAAGGAACAGCTTAAAAAGTGTATCCTAATGTGATTTCTTTATAATGGGTGTATTCCTTATCTTATCCTAGTGTCTAAACTCTTCTCCATGGCTGGACCCCCAAATAATATTCCTTTCCGTGCTAAGGGGTATCTAGATAGTGGGATAGGTTTAATAACTACCCTAACCCTAACGCGTACCCTAACCCTAACCCCTACCCTAACCCTAACACGTACCCTAATCCTAACCCGTACCCTAAACGGAGCCCTAACCCTAACACTAACCCAAACCCTAACCCTAACCCATACGCTACGCCGTACCCAAACCCCTCCCCGAACCCATACCCTAAGCCGTACCCTAAGCCTAACCCCAAGCCTCAACCTAAACCTAGGCTACCCTTGACTGCTTCTGCCTCCAATAGATTTCCTAAGCACTAGTGTTTTAAGGAACAGCTTAAAAAGAGAATCCTAATGTGATTTCTTTATAATGTGTGTGTTCCTTATATTATCTTAGTGTCTAAACTCTTCTCCATGGATGGACCCCCAAATAATACTGCTTTACGTTCTAAGGGGTATCTAGAGAGTGGGATAGGTTTAATAACTACCCTAACCCTAACGCGTACCCTAACCCTAACCCCTACCCTAACCCTAACACGTACCCTAATCCTAACCCATAACCTAATCAGAGCCCTAACCCTAACACTAACCCTAACCCTAACCTTAACCCATACCCTTCGCCGTACCCGAAGCCCTCCCCGAACCCGTACCCTAAGCCGTACCCTAACCCTAACCCCTACCCTAACGCTAACATGTACCCTAATCCTAACCCGTACACTAAAGCGAGCCCTAACCCTAACACTAACAATAACCCTAACCCTAACCCATAACATACGCCGTACCCGAAGCCCTCCCCGAACCCGTACCTTAAGCCGTACCCTAAGCCTAACCCTAACCCTAGGCTACCCTTGACTGCTTCTGCCTCCAATAGATTTCCTAAGCACTAGTGTTTTAAGGAACAGCTTAAAAAGAGAATCCTAATGTGATTTCTTACTAATGGGTGTGTTCCTTATCTTATCCTACTGTCTAAACGCTTCTCCATGGCCGGACCCCCAAATAATATTCCTTTACGTGCTAAGGGGTATCTAGAGAGTGTGATAGGTTTAATAACTACCCTAACCCTAACGCGTACCCTAACCCTAACCCCTACCCTAACCCTAACACGTACCCTAATCCTAACCCGTACCCTAAACGGAGCCCTAACCCTAACACTAAGCCAAACCCTAACCCTAACCCATACGCTACGCCATACCAAACCCCTCACCGAACCCGTACCCTAAGCCGTACCCTAAGCCTAACCCCATGCCTCAACCTAAACCTAGGCTACCCTTGACTGCTTCTGCCTCCAATAGATTTCCAAAGCACTAGTGTTTTAAGGAACAGCTTAAAAAGAGAATCCTAATGTGATTTCTTTATAATGGGTGTGTTCCTTATCTAATCCTAGTGTCTAAACTCTTTTCCATGGCTGGAACCCCAAATAATATTCCTTTACGTGCTAAGGGGTATCTAGAGAGTGGGATAGGTTTAATTACTACCCTAATCCTAACGGGTACCCTAACACTAACCCCTAACCTAACCCTAACACGTACCCTAATCCTAACCCGTACCCTAAACCGAGCCCTAACCCTAACACTAATCCTAACCCTAACCCTAACCCATACCCTACGCCGTGCCCGAACCTCTCCCCGAACCCATACCCTAAGCCGTACCCTAACCCTAACCCCAAGCCTAACCCTATCCCTAGGCTACCCTTGACTGCTTCTGCCTCCAATAGATTTCCTAAGCACTAGTGTTTTAAGGAACAGCATAAAAAGAGAATCCTAATGTGATTTCTTTATAATGAGTGTGTTCCTTATCTTATCCTAGTGTCTAAACTCTTCTCCATGGCTGGAACCCCAAATAATATTCCTTTACATGCTAAGGGGTATCTAGAGAGTGGGATAGGTTTAATAACTACCCTAATCCTAACGCGTACCCTAACCCTAACCACTACCCTAACCCTAACACGTACCCTAATCCTAAACCGTACCCTAAACCGAGCCCTAACCCTAACACTAACCCCAAAACTAACCCTAACCCATACCCTTCGCCGTACCCGAAGCCCTCCCCGAACCCGTACCCTAAGCCGTACCCTAAGCCTAACCCTAAGCCTAACCCTAACCCTAGGCTACCCTTGACTGCTTCTGCCTCCAATAGATTTCCTAAGCACTAGTGTTTTAAGGAACAGCTTAAAAAGAGAATCCTAATGTGATTTCTTTATAATGGGTGTGTTCCTTATCTTATCCTAGTGTCTAAACTCTTCTCCATGCCTGGACCCCCAAATAATATTCCTTTATGTGCTAAGGGGTATCTAGAGAGGGGATAGGTTTAATAACTACCCTAACCCTAACACGTACCCTAACCCTAACCCCTACCCTAACCCTAACACGTACCCTAATCCTAACCCTTACCCTAAACCTAGCCCTAACCCTAACACTAACCCTAACCCTAACCCTAACCCATACCCTACGCCGTATTCGAAGCCCTCCCCGAACCCGTACCCTAAACCGTACCCTAAGCCTAACCCTAAGCCTAACCCTAACCCTCTGCTACCCTTGACTGCTTCTGCCTCCAATAGATTTCCTAAGCACTAGTGTTTTAAGGAACAGCTTAAAAAGAGAATCCTAATGTGATTTCTTTATAATGGGTGTGTTCCTTATATTATCCTAGTGTCTAAACTCTTCTCCATGGCTGGACCCCCAAATAATATTCCTTTACGTGCTAAGGGGTATCAAGAGAGTGGGATAGGTTTAATAACGACCCTAACCCTAATGCGTACCCTAACCCTAACCCCTACCCTAACCCTAAAACATACCCTAATCCTAACCCATACCCTAAACCGAGCCCTAACCCTAACACTAACCCAAACCCTAACCCTAACCCATAGCCTACGCCATACCCAAACCCCTCCCCGAACCCATAACCTAAGACGTACCCTAAGCCTAACCCCAAGCCTCAACCTAACCCTAGGCTACCCTTGACTGCTTCTGCCGCCAATAGATTTCCTAAGCACTTGTGTTTTAAGGAACAGCTTAAAAAGAGAATCCTAATGTGATTTCTTTATAATGTGTGTGTTCCTTATATTATCTTAGTGTCTAAACACTTATCCATGGATGGACCCCCAAATAATATTGCTTTACGTGCTAAGGGGTATCTAGAGAGTGGGATAGGTTTAATAACTACCCTAACCCTAACGCGTACCCTATCCCTAACCCCTACCCTAACCCTAACACGTACCCTAATCCTAACCCATACCCTAAACCGAGCCCTAACCCTAACACTAACCCTAACCCTATCCCTAACCCATACCCTGCGCCGAACCCGAAGCCCTCCCCGAACCCGTACCCTAAGCCGCACCCTAAGCCTAACCCTAAGCCTAACCCTAACCCTAGGCTACCCTTGACTGCTTCTGCCTCCAATAGATTTCCTAAGCACTAGTGTTTTAAGGAACAGCTTAAAAAGAGAATCCTAATGTGATTTCTTTATAATGGGTGTGTTCCTTATCTTATCCTAGTGTCTAAACTCTTCTCCATGGCTGGACCTCCAAATAATATTCCTTTACGTGCTAAGGGGTATCTAGAGAGGGGATAGGTTCAATAACTAACCTAACACTAAGACGTACCCTAACCCTAAACCCTACCCTAACACTAACACGTAACCTAATCCTAAACCGTACCCTAAACCGAGCCCTAACCCTAACACTAACCCTAACCCTAACCCTAACCCATACCCTACGCCATACCCGAAGCCCTCCCCGAACCCGTACCCTAAGCCGTACCCTAAGCCTAACCCTAAGCCTAACCCTAACACTAGGCTACTCTTGACTGCTTCTGCCTCCAATAGATTTCCTAAGCACTAGTGTTTGAAGGAATAGCTTAAAAAGAGAATCCTAATGTGATTTCTTAATAATGGGTGTGTTCCTTATCTTATCCTACTGTCTAAACGCTTCTCCATGGCTGGACCCCGAAATAATATTCCTTTACGTGCTAAGGGGTATCTAGAGAGTGGGATAGGTTTAATAACTACCCTAACCCTAACGCGTACCCTAAACCTAACCCCTACCCTAACCCTAACACGTACCCTAATCCTAACCTGTACCCTAAACCGAGACCTAACCCTAACACTAACCCTAACCCTAACCCTATCCCATTCCCTACGCCGTGCCCGAACCTCTCCCCGAACCCATGCCCTAAGCCGTACCCTAACCCTAACCCTAAGCCTAACCCTAACCCTAGGCTACCCTTGACTGCTTCTGCCTCCAATAGATTTCCTAAGCACTAGTGTTTTAAGGAACAGCTTAAAAAGAGAATTCTGATGTGATTTCTTTATAATGGGTGTGTTCCTTATCTTTTCCTAGTGTCTAAACTCTTCTCCATGGCTGGACCCCCAAATAATATTCCTTTACGTTCTAAGGGGTATCTAGAGAGTGGGATAGGTTTAATAACTACCCTAACCCTAACGCGTACCCTAACCCTAACCCCTACCCTAAACCTAACACGTACCCTAATCCTAACCCTTACCCTAAACTGAGCCCTAACCCTAACACTAACCCTAACCCTAACCCTAACCCATACTCTACGCCATATCCGAAGCCCTCCCCGAACCCGTACCCTAAGCCGTACCCTAAGCCTAACCCTAAGCCTAACCCTAACCCTAGGCTACCCTTGACTACTTCTGCCTCCAATAGATTTCCTAAGCACTAGTGTTTTAAGGAACAGCTTAAAAAGAGAATCCTAATGTGATTTCTTTATAATGGGTGTGTTCCTTATCTTATCCTAGTGTCTAAACTCTTCTACATGGCTGGACCCCCAAATAATATTCCTTTACGTGCTAAGGGGTATCTAGAGAGTGGGATAGGTTTAATAACTACCCTAACCCTAATGAGTACCCTAACCCTAACCCCTACCCTAACCCTAACACGTACCCTAATCCTAAACCGTACCCTAAAAGGAGCCCTAACCCTAACACTAACCCAAACACTAACCCTAAACCGTACCCTACGCCGTACCCAAACCCCTCCCCGAACCCATACCCTAAGCCGTACCCTAAGCCTAACCCCAAGCCTCACCCTAACCCTAGGCTACCCTTGACTGCTTCTGCCTCCAATAGATTTCCTAAGCACTAGTGTTTTAAGGAACAGCTTAAAAAGAGAATCCTAATGTGATTTCTTTATAATGTGTGTGTTCCTTATATTATCTTAGTGTCTAAACACTTCTCCATGGATGGACCCCCAAATAATATTGCTTTACGTGCTAAGGGGTATCTAGAGAGTGGGATAGGTTTAATAACTACCCTAACCCTAACGCGTACCCTAACCCTAACCCCTACCCTAACCCTAACACGTACCCTAATCCTAACCCGTACCCTAAACCGAGCCCTAACCCTATCACTAACCCTAACCCTATCCCTAACCCATACCCTACGCCGTACCCGAAGCCCTCCCGGAACCCGTACCCTAAGCCGCACCCTAAGCCTAACCCTAAGCCTACCCCTAACCCTAGGCTACCCTTGACTGCTTCTGCCTCCAATAGATTTCCTAAGCACTAGTGTTTTAAGGAACAGCTTAAAAAGAGAATCCTAATGTGATTTCTTTATAATGGGTGTGTTCCTTAACTTATCCTAGTGTCTAAACTCTTCTCCATGGCTGGACCCCCAAATAATATTCCTTTACGTGCTAAGGGGTATCTAGAGAGTGGGATAGGTTTAATAACTACCCTAACCATAACGCATACCCTAACACTAACCCCTACCCTAACCCTAACACGTACCCTAATCCTAACCCGTACCCTAAACCGAGCCCTAACCCTAACACTAACCCTAACCCTAACCCTAACCCATACCCTACGCCGTACCCGAAGCCCTCCCCGAACACGTACCCTAAGCCGTACCCTAAGCCTAACCCTAAGCCTAACCCTAACCCTAGGCTACCCTTGACTGCTTCTGCCTCCAATAGATTTCCTAAGCACTAGTGTTTTAAGGAACAGCTTAAAAAGAGAATCCTAATGTGATTTCTTTATAATGGGTGTGTTCCTTATCTTATCCTAGTGTCTAAACTCTTCTACATGGCTGGACCCCCAAATAATATTCCTTTACGTGCTAAGGGGTATCTAGAGAGTGGGATAGGTTTAATAACTACCCTAACCCTAATGCGTACCCTAACCCTAACCCCTACCCTAACCCTAACACGTACCCTAATCCTAGACCGTACCCTAAAACTAGCCCTAACCCTAACACTAACCCAAACCCTAAACCTAACCCATACCCTACGCCGTACCCAAACCCCTCCCCGAACCCATACCTTAACCCATACCCTAAGCCTAACCCCAAGCCTCAACCTAACCCTAGGCTACCCTTGACTGCTTCTGCCTCCAATAGATGTCCTAAGCACTAGTGTTTTAAGGAACAGCTTAAAAAGAGAATCCTAATGTGATTTCTTTATAATGTGTGTGTTCCTTATATTATCTTAGTGTCTAAACACTTCTCCATGGATGGACCCCCAAATAATATTGCTTTACGTGCTAAGGGGTATCTAGAGAGTGGGATAGGTTTAATAACTACCCTAACCCTAACGCGTACCCTAACCCTAACCGCTACCCTAACCCTAACACGTACCCTAATCCTAACCCGTACCCTAAACCGAGCCCTAACCCTAACACTAACCCTAACCCTATCCCTAACCCATACCCTACACCGTACACGAAACCTTCCCGAACCCGTACCCTAACCCGCTCCCTAAGCCTAACCCTAAGCCTAACCCTAACCCTAGGCTACCCTTGACTGCTTCTGCCTCCAATAGATTTCCTAAGTACTAGTGTTTTAAGGAACAGCTGAAAAAGAGAATCTTAATGTGATTTCTTTATAATGGGTGTGTTCCTTATTTTATCCTAGTGTCTAAACTCTTCTCCATGGCTGGACCCCCAAATAATATTCCTTTACGTGCGAAGGGGTATCTAGAGAGTGGGATAGGTTTAATAACTACACTAAACCTAATGCGTACCCTAACCCTAACCCCTACCCTAAACCGAGCCCTAACCCTAACACTAACCCTAACCCTATCCCTAACCCATACCCTACGCCGCACCCGAAGCCCTCCACGAACCCGTACCCTAAGCCGCACCCTAAGCCTAACCCTAAGCCTAACCCTAACCCTAGGCTACCCTTGACTGCTTCCGCCTCCAATAGATTTCCTAAGCACTAGTGTTTTAAGGAACAGCTTAAAAAGAGAATCCTAATGTGATTTCTTTATAATGGGTGTGTTCCTTATCTTATCCTAGTGTCTAAACTCTTCTCCATGGCTGGACCTCCAAATAATATTCCTTTACGTGCTAAGGGGTATCTAGAGAGGGGATAGGTTTAATAACTAACCTAACACTAAGACATACCCTAACCCTAACCCCTACCCTAACACTAACACATAACCTAATCCTAAACCGTACCCTAAACCGAGCCCTAACCCTAACACTAACCCTAACCCTAACCCTAACCCATACCCTACACCATACCCGAAGCCCTCCCCGAACCCGTACCCTAAGCCGTACCCTAAGCCTAACCCTAAGCCTAACCCTAACACTAGGCTACCCTTGACTGCTTCTGCCTCCAATAGATTTCCTAAGCACTAGTGTTTGAAGGAACAGCTTAAAAAGAGAATTCTGATGTGATTTCTTTATAATGGGTGTGTTCCTTATCTTTTCCTAGTGTCTAAACTCTTCTCCATGGCTGGACCCCCAAATAATATTCCTTTACATTCTAAGGGGTATCTAGAGAGTGGGATAGGTTTAATAACTACCCTAACCCTAACGCGTACACTAACCCTAACCCCTACCCTAAACCTAACACGTACCCTAATCCTAACCCTTACCCTAAACTGAGCCCTAACCCTAACACTAACCCTAACCCTAACCCTAACCCATACTCTACGCCATATCCGAAGCCCTCCCCGAACCCGTACCCTAAGCCATACCCTAAGCCTAACCCTAAGCCTAACCCTAACCCTAGGCTACCCTTGACTGCTTCTGCCTCCAATAGATTTCCTAAGCACTAGTGTTTTAAGGAACAGCTTAAAAAGAGAATCCTAATGTGATTTCTTTATAATGGGTGTGTTCCTTATCTTATCCTAGTGTCTAAACTCTTCTCCAGGGCTGGACCCCCAAATAATATTCCTTTACGTGCTAAGGGGTATCTAGAGAGTGGGATAGGTTTAATAACTACCCTAACCATAACGCATACCCTAACACTAACCCCTACCCTAACCCTAACACGTACCCTAATCCTAACCCGTACCCTAAACCGAGCCCTAACCCTAACACTAACCCAAACCCAAACCCTAACCCATATGCTACGCCGTACCCAAACCCCTCCCCGAACCCGTACCCTAAGCCGTACCCTAAGCCTAACCCCAAGCCTCAACCTAAACCTAGGCTACCCTTGACTGCTTCTGCCTCCAATAGATTTCCTAAGCACTAGTGTTTTAAGGAACAGCTTAAAAAGAGAATCCTAATGTGATTTCTTTATAATGGGTGTGTTCCTTATCTTATCCTAGTGTCTAAACTCTTCTCCATGGCTGGACCCCCAAATAATATTCCTTTATGTGCTAAGGGGTATCTAGAGAGGGGATAGGTTTAATAACTACCCTAACCCTAACACGTACCCTAACCCTAACCCCTACCCTAACCCTAACACGTACCCTAATCCTAACCCTTACCCTAAACCGAGCCCTAACCCTAACACTAACACTAACCCTAACCCTAACTTATACCCTACGCCGTATTCGAAGCCCTCCCCGAACCCGTACCCTAAACCGTACCCTAAGCCTAACCCTAAGCCTAACCCTAACCCTAGGCTACCCTTGACTGCTTCTGCCTCCAATAGATTTCCTAAGCACTAGTGTTTTAAGGAACAGCTTAAAGAGAGAATCCTAATTTGATTTCTTTATAATGGTTGTGTTCCTTATCTTATCCTAGTGTCTAAACTCTTCTCCATGGCTGGACCCCCAAATAATATTCTTTTACGTGCTAAGGGGTATCTAGAGAGTGGGATAGGTTTAATCACTACCCTAACCCTAACGCGTACCCTAACCCTAACCCCTACCCTAACCCTAACACGTACCCTAATCCTAACCCGTACCCTAAACCGAGCCCTAACCCTAACCCTAACCCTAACCCATACCATATGCCGTACCCGAACCCCTCCCCGTACCCGTACCCTAAGCCGTACCCTAACCCTAACCCTAAGCCTAACCCTAACCCTAGGCTACCCTTGACTTATTCTGCCTCCAATAGATTTCCTAAGCACTAGTGTTTTAAGGAACAGCTTAAAAAGACAATCCTAATGTGATTTCTTTATAATGGCTCTGTTCCTTATCTTATCCTAGTGTCTAAACTCTTCTCCATCGCTGGACCCCCAAATAATATTCCCTTACGTGCTAAGGGGTATCTAGAGAGTGGGATAGGTTTAATAGCTACCATAACCCTAATGCGTAACCTAACCCTAACCCCTACCCTAACCCTAACAAGTACCCTAATCCTAACCCGTACCCTAAACCGAGCCCTAACCCTAACACTAACCCTAACCCTAACCCTAACCCTAACCCATACCCTACGCAGTACCCGAAGCCCTCCCCGAACCCGTACCCTAAGCCGTACTATGACCTTAACCCTAAGCCTAACCCTAACCCTAGGCTACCCTTCACTGCTTCTGCTTCCAATAGATTTCCTAAGCACTAGTGTTTTAAGGAACAGCTTAAAAAGAGACTCCTATTGTGATTTCTTTATAATGGGTGTGTTCCTTATCTTATCCTAGTGTCTAAACTCTTCTCCATGGCTGGACCCGCAAATAATATTCCTTTACGTGCTAAGTTATATCTAGAGAGTGGGATAGGTTTAATAACTACCCTAAATCTAACGCGTATCCTAACCCTATCCCCTACCCTAACCCTAACACGTACCCTAAACGGAGCCCTAACCCTAACACTAACCATAACCCTAATCCTAAACCATACCCTACGCCGTACCCGAACCCCTCCCCGAACCCGTAACCTAAGCCATACCCTAACCTTAACCCTAAGCGTAACCCTAACCCTAGGCTACCCTTGACTGCTTCTGCCTCCAATAGATATCCTAAGCACTAGTGTTTTAGGGAACAGCTTAAAAAGAGAATCCTAATGTGATTTCTTTTTAATGGGTGTGTTCCTTATATTATCCTAGTGTCTAAACTCTTCTCCATGGCTGGACCCCCAAATAATATTCCTTGTCATGCTAAGGGGTATCTAGAGAGTGGGATAGGTTTAATAACTACCCTAACCCTAATGCATACCCTAACCCTAACCCCTACCCTAACACGTACCATAATCCTAACCCGTAACCTAAACCGAGCCCTAACCCTAACACTAACCCTAACCCTAACCCTAACACATACCCTACGCCGTACCCGAAGCCCTCCCCGAACCCGTACCCTAAGCCGCACCCTAAGCCTAACCCTAAGCCTACCCCTAACCCTAGGCTACCCTTGACTGCTTCTGCCTCCAATAGATTTCCTAAGCACTAGTGTTTTAAGGAACAGCTTAAAAAGAGAATCCTAATGTGATTTCTTTATAATGGGTGTGTTCCTTAACTTATCCTAGTGTCTAAACTCTTCTCCATGGCTGGACCCCCAAATAATATTCCTTTACGTGCTAAGGGGTATCTAGAGAGTGGGATAGGTTTAATAACTACCCTAACCATAACGCATACCCTAACACTAACCCCTACCCTAACCCTAACACGTACCCTAATCCTAACCCGTACCCTAAACCGAGCCCTAACCCTAACACTAACCCTAACCCTAACCCTAACCCATACCCTATGCCGTACCCGAAGCCCTCCCCGAACACGTACCCTAAGCCGTACCCTAAGCCTAACCCTAAGCCTAACCCTAACCCTAGGCTACCCTTGACTGCTTCTGCCTCCAATAGATTTCCTAAGCACTAGTGTTTTAAGGAACAGCTTAAAAAGAGAATCCTAATGTGATTTCTTTATAATGTGTGTGTTCCTTATATTATCTTAGTGTCTAAACTCTTCTCCATGGATGGAACCCCAAATAATATTGCTTTACGTGCTAAGGGGTATCTAGAGAGTGGGATAGGTTTAATAACTACCCTAACCCTAACGCGTACCCTAACCCTAACCCCTACCCTAACCCTAACACGTACCCTAATCCTAACCCATACACTAATCCGAGCCCTAACCCTAACACTAACCCTAACCCTATCCCTAACCCATACCCTACGCCGTACCCGAAGCCCTCCCCGAACCCGTACCGTAAGCCGTACCCTAAGCCTAACCCTAAGCCTAACCCTAACCCTAGGCTACCCTTGACTGCTTCTGCCTCCAATAGATTTCCTAAGCACTAGTGTTTTAAGGAACAGCTTAAAAAGAGAATCCTAATGTGATTTCTTTATAATGGGTGTGTTCCTTATCTTATCCTAGTGTCTAAACTCTTCTCCATGGCTGGACCCCCAAATAATATTCCTTTACGTGCTAAGGGGTATCTAGAGAGTGGGATAGGTTTAATAACTACCCTAACCATAACGCATACCCTAACACTAACCCCTACCCTAACCCTAACACGTACCCTAATCCTAACCCGTACCCTAAACCGAGCCCTAACCCTAACACTAACCCTAACCCTAACCCTAACCCATACCCTACGCCATACCCGAAGCCCTCCCCGAACCCGTACCCTAAGCCGTACCCTAAGCCTAACCCTAAGCCTAACCCTAACCCTAGGCTCCCCTTGACTACTTCTGCCTCCAATAGATTTCCTAAGCACTAGTGTTTTAAGGAACAGCTTAAAAAGAGAATCCTAATGTGATTTCTTTATAATGGGTGTGTTCCTTATCTTATCCTAGTGTCTAAACTCTTCTACATGGCTGGACCCCCAAATAATATTCCTTTACGTGCTAAGGGGTATCTAGAGAGTGGGATAGGTTTAATAACTACCCTAACCCTAATGCGTACCCTAACCCTAACCCCTACCCTAACCCTAACACGTACCCTAATCCTAGACCATACCCTAAAACTAGCCCTAACCCTAACACTAACCCAAACCCTAAACCTAACCCATACCCTACGCCGTACCCAAACCCCTCCCCGAACCCATACCTTAACCCGTACCCTAAGCCTAACCCCAAGCCTCACCCTAACCCTAGGCTACCCTTGACTGCTTCTGCCTCCAATAGATGTCCTAAGCACTAGTGTTTTAAGGAACAGCTTAAAAAGAGAATCCTAATGTGATTTCTTTATAATGTGTGTGTTCCTTATATTATCTTAGTGTCTAAACACTTCTCCATGGATGGACCCCCAAATAATATTGCTTTACGTGCTAAGGGGTATCTAGAGAGTGGGATAGTTTTAATAACTACCCTAACCCTAACGCGTAACCTAACCCTAACCGCTACCCTAACCCTAACACGTACCCTAATCCTAACCCGTACCCTAAACCGAGCCCTAACCCTAACACTAACCCTAACCCTATCCCTAACCCATACACTACACCGTACACGAAACCTTCCCGAACCCATACCCTAACCCGCTCCCTAAGCCTAACCCTAAGCCTAACCCTAACCCTAGGCTACCCTTGACTGCTTCTGCCTCCAATAGATTTCGTAAGTACTAGTGTTTTAAGGAACAGCTGAAAAAGAGAATCTTAATGTGATTTCTTTATAATGGGTGTGTTCCTTATCTTATCCTAGTGTCTAAACTCTTCTCCATGGCTGGACCCCCAAATAATATTCCTTTACGTGCTAAGGGGTATCTAGAGAGTGGGATAGGTTTAATAACTACCCTAACCCTAATGCGTAACCTAACCCTAACCCCTACCCTAACCCTAACACGTACCCTAATCCTAAACCGTACTCTAAAAGGAGCCCTAACCCTAACACGAACCGAAACCCTAACCCTAACCCATACCCTTCGCCGTACCCGAAGCCCTCCCCGAACCCGTACCCTAAGCCGTACCCTAAGCCTAACCCTAAGCCTAAACCTAACCCTAGGCTACCCTTGACTGCTTCTGCCTCCAATAGATTTCCTAAGCACTAGTGTTTTAAGGAACAGCTTAAAAAGATTATCCTAATGTGATTTCTTCATAATGGGTGTGTTCCTTATCTTATCCTAGTGTCTAAACTCTTCTCCATGGCTGGACCCCCAAATAATATACCTTAAGTGCTAAGGGGTATCTAGAGAGTGGAATAGGTTTAATAACTACCCTAACCCTAACGCGTACCCTAACCCTAACCCCTACCCTAACCCTAACACGTACCCTACTCCTAACCCGTACCCTAAACGGAGCCCTAACCCTAACACTAACCCAAACCCAAACCCTAATCCATACGCTACGCCGTACCCAAACCCCTCCCCGAACCCGTACCCTAAGCCGTACCCTAAGCCTAACCCCAAGCCTCAACCTAAACCTAGGCTACCCTTGACTGCTTCTGCCTCCAATAGATTTCCTAAGCACTAGTGTTTTAAGGAACAGCTTAAAAAGAGAATCCTAATGTGATTTCTTTATAATGTGTGTGTTCCTTATATTATCTTAGTGTCTAAACTCTTCTCCATGGATGGATCCCCAAATAATATTGCTTTACGTGCTAAGGGGTATCTAGAGAGTGGGATAGGTTTAATAACTACCCTAACCCTAACGCGTACCCTAACCCTAACCCCTACCCTAACCCTAACACTTACACTAATACTAACCCGTACCCTAAACCGAGCCCTAACCCTAACACTAACCCTAACCCTATCCCTAACCCATACCCTACGCCGTACCCGAAGCCCTCCCCGAACCCGTACCCTAAGCCGTACCCTAAGCCTAACCCTAAGCCTAACCCTAACCCTAGGCTACCCTTGACTGCTTCTGCCTCCAATAGATTTCCTAAGCACTAGTGTTTTAAGGAACAGCTTAAAAAGAGAATCCTAATGTGATTTCTTTATAATGGGTGTGTTCCTTATCTTATCCTAGTGTCTAAACTCTTCTCCATGGCTGGACCCCCAAATAATATTCCTTTATGTGCTAAGGGGTATCTAGAGAGGGGATAGGTTTAATAACTACCCTAACCCTAACACGTACCCTAACCCTAACCCCTACCCTAACCCTAACACGTACCCTAATCCTAACCCTTACCCTAAACCGACCCCTAACCCTAACACTAACACTAACCCTAACCCTAACCCATACCCTACGCCGTATTCGAAGCCCTCCCCGAACCCGTACCCTAAACCGTACCCTAAGCCTAACCCTAAGCCTAACCCTAACCCTAGGCTACCCTTGACTGCTTCTGCCTCCAATAGATTTCCTAAGCACTAGTGTTTTAAGGAACAGCTTAAAAAGAGAATCCTAATTTGATTTCTTTATAATGGTTGTGTTCCTTATCTTATCCTAGTGTCTAAACTCTTCTCCATGGCTGGACCCCCAAATAATATTCTTTTACGTGCTAAGGGGTATCTAGAGAGTGGGATAGGTTTAATCACTACCCTAACCCTAACGCGTACCCTAACCCTAACCCCTACCCTAACCCTAACACGTACCCTAATCCTAACCCGTACCCTAAACCGAGCCCTAACCCTAACCCTAACCCTAACCCATACCCTATGCCGTACCCGAACCCCTCCCCGTACCCGTACCCTAAGCCGTACCCTAACCCTAACCCTAAGAATAACCCTAACCCGAGGCTACCCTTGACTTCTTCTGCCTCCAATAGATTTCCTAAGCACTAGTGTTTTAAGGAACAGCTTAAAAAGACAATCCTAATGTGATTTCTTTATAATGGCTCTGTTCCTTATCTTATCCTAGTGTCTAAACTCTTCTCCATGGCTGGACCCCCAAATAATATTCCCTTACGTGCTAAGGGGTATCTAGAGAGTGGGATAGGTTTAATAGCTACCCTAACCCTAATGCGTAACCTAACCCTAACCCCTACCCTAACCCTAACAAGTACCCTAATCCTAACCCGTACCCTAAACCGAGCCCTAACCCTAACACTAACCCTAACCCTAACCCTAACCCTAACCCATACCCTACGCCGTACCCGAAGCCCTCCCCGAACCCGTACCCTAAGCCGTACTATGACCTTAACCCTAAGCCTAACCCTAACCCTAGGCTACCCTTCACTGCTTCTGCCTCCAATAGATTTCCTAAGCACTAGTGTTTTAAGGAACAGCTTAAAAAGAGACTCCTATTGTGATTTCTTTATAATGGGTGTGTTCCTTATCTTATCCTAGTGTCTAAACTCTTCTCCATGGCTGGACCCGCAAATAATATTCCTTTACGTGCTAAGTTATATCTAGAGAGTGGGATAGGTTTAATAACTACCCTAAATCTAACGCGTATCCTAACCCTATCCCCTACCCTAACCCTAACACGTACCCTAAACCGAGCCCTAACCCTAACACTAACCATAACCCTAATCCTAAACCATACCCTACGCCGTACCCGAAGCCCTCCCCAAACCCGTACCTTAAGCCATACCCTAACCTTAACCCTAAGCGTAACCCTAACCCTAGGCTACCCTTGACTGCTTCTGCCTCCAATAGATATCCTAAGCACAAGTGTTTTAAGCAACAGCTTAAAAAGAGAATCCTAATGTGATTGCTTTATAATGGGTGTGTTCCTTATCTTATCCTAGTGTCTAAACTCTTCTCCATGGCTGGACCCCCAAATAATATTCCTTGTCATGCTAAGGGGTATCTAGAGAGTGGGATAGGTTTAATAACTACCCTAACCCTAATGCATACCCTAACCCTAACCCCTACCCTAACACGTACCATAATCCTAACCCGTACCCTAAACCGAGCCCTAACCCTAACACTAACCCTAACCCTAACCGTAACCCATACCCTACGCCGTACCCGAAGCCCTCCCCGAACCCGTACCCTAAGCCGTACCCTAAGCCTAACCCTAAGCCTAACCCTAACCCTAAGCTACCCTTGACTGCTTCTGCCTCCAATAGATTTCCTAAGCACTAGTGTTTTAAGGAACAGCTTAAAAAGAGAATCCTAATGTGATTTCTTTATAATGGGTGTGTTCCTTATCTTATCCTAGTGTCTAAACTCTTCTCCATGGCTGGACCCCCAAATAATATTCTTTTACGTGCTAAGCGGTATCTAGAGAGTGGGATAGGATTAATCACTACCCTAACCCTAACGCGTTCCCTAACCCTAACCCCTACCCTAACCCTAACACGTACCCTAATCCTAACCCGTACCCTAAACCGAGCCCTAACCCTAACACTAACCCTAACCCTAACCCTAACCCATACCCTACGCCGTACCCGAAGCCCTCCCCGAACACGTACCCTAAGCCGTACCCTAAGCCTAACCCTAAGCCTAACCCTAACCCTAGGCTACCCTTGACTGCTTCTGCCTCCAATAGATTTCCTAAGCACTAGTGTTTTAAGGAACAGCTTAAAAAGAGAATCCTAATGTGATTTCTTTATAATGTGTGTGTTCCTTATATTATCTTAGTGTCTAAACTCTTCTCCATGGATGGAACCCCAAATAATATTGCTTTACGTGTTAAGGGGTATCTAGAGAGTGGGATAGGTTTAATAACTACCCTAACCCTAACGCGTACCCTAACCCTAACCCCTACCCTAACCCTAACACGTACCCTAATCCTAACCCATACACTAATCCGAGCCCTAACCCTAACACTAACCCTAACCCTATCCCTAACCAATACCCTACGCCGTACCCGAAGCCCTCCCCGAACCCGTACCGTAAGCCGTACCCTAAGCCTAATCCTAAGCCTAACCCTAACCCTAGGCTACCCTTGACTGCTTCTGCCTCCAATAGATTTCCTAAGCACTAGTGTTTTAAGGAACAGCTTAAAAAGAGAATCCTAATGTGATTTCTTTATAATGGGTGTGTTACTTATCTTATCCTAGTGTCTAAACTCTTCTCCATGGCTGGACCCCCAAATAATATTCCTTTACGTGCTAAGGGGTATCTAGAGAGTGGGATAGGTTTAATAACTACCCTAACCATAACGCATACCCTAACACTAACCCCTACCCTAACCCTAACACGTACCCTAATCCTAACCCGTACCCTAAACCGAGCCCTAACCCTAACACTAACCCTAACCCTAACCCTAACCCATACCCTACGCCATACCCGAAGCCCTCCCCGAACCCGTACCCTAAGCCGTACCCTACGCCTAACCCTAAGCCTAACCCTAACCCTAGGCTCCCCTTGACTACTTCTGCCTCCAATAGATTTCCTAAGCACTAGTGTTTTAAGGAACAGCTGAAAAAGAGAATCTTAATGTGATTTCTTTATAATGGGTGTGTTCCTTATCTTATCCTAGTGTCTAAACTCTTCTCCATGGCTGGACCCCCAAATAATATTCCTTTACGTGCTAAGGGGTATCTAGAGAGTGGGATAGGTTTAATAACTACCCTAACCCTAATGCGTACCCTAACCCTAACCCCTACCCTAACCCTAACACGTACCCTAATCCTAAGCCGTACTCTAAAAGGAGCCCTAACCCTAACACGAACCCAAACCCTAACCCTAAACCATACCCTTCGCCGTACCCGAAGCCCTCCCCGAACCCGTACCCTAAGCCGTACCCTAAGCCTAACCCTAAGCCTAAACCTAACCCTAGGCTACCCTTGACTGCTTCTGCCTCCAATAGATTTCCTAAGCACTAGTGTTTTAAGGAACAGCTTAAAAAGAGTATCCTAATGTGATTTCTTCATAATGGGTGTGTTCCTTATCTTATCCTAGTGTCTAAACTCTTCTCCATGGCTGGACCCCCAAATAATATTCCTTAAGTGCTAAGGGGTATCTAGAGAGTGGAATAGGTTTAATAACTACCCTAACCCTAACGCGTACCCTAACCCTAACCCCTACCCTAACCCTAACACGTACCCTACTCCTAACCCGTACCCTAAACGGAGCCATAACCCTAACACTAACCCAAACCCAAACCCTAATCCATACGCTAAGCCGTACCCAAACCCCTCCCCGAACCCGTACCCTAAGCCGTACCCTAAGCCTAACCCTAAGCCTAAACCTAACCCTAGGCTACCCTTGACTGCTTCTGCCTCCAATAGATTTCCTAAGCACTAGTGTTTTAAGGAACAGCTTAAAAAGAGAATCCTAATGTGATTTCTTTATAATGTGTGTGTTCCTTATATTATCTTAGTGTCTAAACACTTCTCCATGGATGGATCCCCAAATAATATTGCTTTACGTGCTAAGGGGTATCTAGAGAGTGGGATAGGTTTAATAACTACCCTAACCCTAACGCGTACCCTAACCCTAACCCCTACCCTAACCCTAACACTTACACTAATACTAACCCGTACCCTAAACCGAGCCCTAACCCTAACACTAACCCTAACCCTATCCCTAACCCATACCCTACGCCGTACCCGAAGCCCTCCCCGAACCTGTACCCTAAGCCGTACCCTAAGCCTAACCCTAAGCCTAACCCTAACCCTAGGCTACCCTTGACTGCTTCTGCCTCCAATAGATTTCCTAAGCACTAGTGTTTTAAGGAACAGCTTAAAAAGAGAATCCTAATGTGATTTCTTTATAATGGGTGTGTTCCTTATCTTATCCTAGTGTCTAAACTCTTCTCCATGGCTGGACCCCCAAATAATATTCCTTTATGTGCTAAGGGGTATCTAGAGAGGGGATAGGTTTAATAACTACCCTAACCCTAACACGTACCCTAACCCTAACCCCTACCCTAACCCTAACACGTACCCTAATCCTAACCCTTACCCTAAACCGAGCCCTAACCCTAACACTAACACTAACCCTAACCCTAACCCATACCCTACGCCGTATTCGAAGCCCTCCCCGAACCCGTACCCTAAACCGTACCCTAAGCCTAACCCTAAGCCTAACCCTAACCCTAGGCTACCCTTGACTGCTTCTGCCTCCAATAGATTTCCTAAGCACTAGTGTTTTAAGGAACAGCTTAAAAAGAGACTCCTATTGTGATTTCTTTATAATGGGTGTGTTCCTTATCTTATCCTAGTGTCTAAACTCTTCTCCATGGCTGGATCCGCAAATAATATTCCTTTACGTGCTAAGTTATATCTAGAGAGTGGGATAGGTTTAATAACTACCCTAAATCTAACGCGTATCCTAACCCTATCCCCTACCCTAACCCTAACACGTACCCTAAACCGAGCCCTAACCCTAACACTAACCATAACCCTAATCTTAAACCATACCCTACGCCGTACCCGAACCCCTCCCCGAACCCGTACCCTAAGCCATACCCTAACCTTAACCCTAAGCGTAACCCTAACCCTAGGCTACCCTTGACTGCTTCTGCCTCCAATAGATATCCTAAGCACAAGTGTATTAAGGAACAGCTTAAAAAGAGAATCCTAATGTGATTGCTTTATAATGGGTGTGTTCCTTATCTTATCCTAGTGTCTAAACTCTTCTCCATGGCTGGACCCCCAAATAATATTCCTTGTCATGCTAAGGGGTATCTAGAGAGTGGGATAGGTTTAATAACTACCCTAACCCTAATGCATACCCTAACCCTAACCCCTACCCTAACACGTACCATAATCCTAACCCGTACCCTAAACCGAGCCCTAACCCTAACACTAACCCTAACCCTAACCGTAACCCATACCCTACGCCGTACCCGAAGCCCTCCCCGAACCCGTACCCTAAGCCGTACCCTAAGCCTAACCCTAAGCCTAACCCTAACCCTAAGCTACCCTTGACTGCTTCTGCCTCCAATAGATTTCCTAACCACTAGTGTTTTAAGGAACAGCTTAAAAAGAGAATCCTAATGTGATTTCTTTATAATGGGTGTGTTCCTTATCTTATCCTAGTGTCTAAACTCTTCTCCATGGCTGGACCCCCAAATAATATTCTTTTACGTGCTAAGCGGTATCTAGAGAGTGGGATAGGTTTAATCACTACCCTAACCCAAACGCGTACCCTAACCCTAACCCCTACCCTAACCCTAAAACCTACCCTAATCCTAACCCATACCATAAACCGAGCCCTAACCCTAACGCTAACCCTAACCCTAACCCATACCCTACGCCGTACCCTAACCCCTCCCCGAACCCGTACCCTAAGCCGTGCCCTAACAATATCCCTACGCCTAACCCTAACCTTAGGCTACCCTTGACTGCTTCTGCCTCCAATAGTTTTCCTAAGCACTAGTTTTTTAAGGAACAGCTTAAAAAGAGAATCCTAATGTGATTTCTTTATAATGGGTGTGTTCCTTATCTTATCCTAGTGTCTAAACTCTTCTCCATGGCTGGACCCCCAAATAATATTCCTTGACGTTCTAAGGGGTATCTAGAGAGTGGGATAGTTTTAATAACTACCCTAACCCTAATGCGTACCCTAACCCTAACCCCTACCCTAACCCTAGCACGTACCATAATCCTAACCCGTATCCTAAACCGAGCCCTAACCCTAACACTAACCCTAACCCTAACCCTAACCCATACCCTACGCCGTACCCGAAGCCCTCCCCGAACCCGTACCCTAAGCCGTACCCTAAGCCTAATCCTAAGCCTAACCCTAACCCTACGCTACCCTTGACTGCTTCTGCCTCCAATAGATTTCCTAAGCACTAGTGTTTTAAGGAACAGCTTAAAAAGAGAATCCTAATGTGATTTCTTTATAATGGGTGTGTTCCTTATATTATCCTAGTGTCTAAACTCTTCTCCATGGCTGGACCACCAAATAATATTCCTTTACGTGCTAAGGGGTATCTAGAGAGTGGGATAGGTTTAATCACTACCCTAACCCTAACGCGTACCCTAACCCTAACCCCTACCCTAACCCTAACATGTACCCTAATCCTAACCCGTACACTAAAGCGAGCCCTAACCCTAACACTAACCATAACCCTAACCCTAACCCATAACATACGCCGTACCCGAAGCCCTCCCCGAACCCGTACCTTAAGCCGTACCCTAAGCCTAACCCTAACCCTAGGCTACCCTTGACTGCTTCTGCCTCCAATAGATTTCCTAAGCACTAGTGTTTTAAGGAACAGCTTAACAAGAGAATCCTAATGTGATTTCTTACTAATGGGTGTGTTCCTTATATTATCTTAGTGTCTAAACTCTTCTCCATGGATGGACCTCCAAATAATATTGCTTTACGTGCTAAGGGGTATCTAGAGAGTGGGATAGGTTTAATAACTACCCTAACCCTAACTCGTACCCTAACCCTAACCCCTACCCTAACCCTAACACGTACACTAATCCTAACCCGTACCCTAAACCGAGCCCTAACCCTAACACTAACCCTAACCCTAACCCTAACCCATACCCTACGCCTTACCCGATGCCCTCCCCGAACACGTACCCTAAGCCGTACCCTAAGCCTAACCCTAAGCCTATCCCTAACCCTAGGCTACCCTTGACTGCTTCTGCCTCCAATAGATTTCCAAAGCACTAGTGTTTTAAGGAACAGCTTAAAAAGAGAATCCTAATGTGATTTCTTTATAATGTGTGTGTTCCTTATCTAATCCTAGTGTCTAAACTCTTTTCCATGGCTGGAACCCCAAATAATATTCCTTTACGTGCTAAGGGGTATCTAGAGAGTGGGATAGGTTTAATTACTACCCTAACCCTAACGGGTACCCTAACACTAACCCCTACCCTAACCCTAACACGTACCCTAATCCTAACCCGTACCCTAAACCGAGCCCTAACCCTAACACTAACCCTAACCCTAACCCTAACCCATACCCTACGCCGTGCCCGAACCTCTCCCCGAACCCATACCCTAAGCCGTACCCTAACCCTAACCCTAAGCCTAACCCTAACCCTAGGCTACCCTTGACTGCTTCTGCCTCCAATAGATTTTTAAGCACTAGTGTTTTAAGGAACAGCTTAAAAAGAGAATCCTAATGTGATTTCTTTATAATGGGTGTGTTCCTTATATTATCCTAGTGTCTAAACTCTTCTCCATGGCTGGACCACCAAATAATATTCCTTTACGTGCTAAGGGGTATCTAGAGAGTGGGATAGGTTTAATCACTACCCTAACCCTAACGCGTACCCTAACCCTAACCCCTACCCTAACCCTAACATGTACCCTAATCCTAACCCGTACACTAAAGCGAGCCCTAACCCTAACACTAACCATAACCCTAACCCTAACCCATAACATACGCCGTACCCGAAGCCCTCCCCGAACCCGTACCTTAAGCCGTACCCTAAGCCTAACCCTAACCCTAGGCTACCCTTGACTGCTTCTGCCTCCAATAGATTTCCTAAGCACTAGTGTTTTAAGGAACAGCTTAACAAGAGAATCCTAATGTGATTTCTTACTAATGGGTGTGTTCCTTATATTATCTTAGTGTCTAAACTCTTCTCCATGGATGGACCTCCAAATAATATTGCTTTACGTGCTAAGGGGTATCTAGAGAGTGGGATAGGTTTAATAACTACCCTAACCCTAACTCGTACCCTAACCCTAACCCCTACCCTAACCCTAACACGTACACTAATCCTAACCCGTACCCTAAACCGAGCCCTAACCCTAACACTAACCCTAACCCTAACCCTAACCCATACCCTACGCCTTACCCGATGCCCTCCCCGAACACGTACCCTAAGCCGTACCCTAAGCCTAACCCTAAGCCTAACCCTAACCCTAGGCTACCCTTGACTGCTTCTGCCTCCAATAGATTTCCAAAGCACTAGTGTTTTAAGGAACAGCTTAAAAAGAGAATCCTAATGTGATTTCTTTATAATGTGTGTGTTCCTTATCTAATCCTAGTGTCTAAACTCTTTTCCATGGCTGGAACCCCAAATAATATTCCTTTACGTGCTAAGGGGTATCTAGAGAGTGGGATAGGTTTAATTACTACCCTAACCCTAACGGGTACCCTAACACTAACCCCTACCCTAACCCTAACAAGTACCCTAATCCTAACCCGTACCCTAAACCGAGCCCTAACCCTAACACTAACCCTAACCCTAACCCTAACCCATACCCTACGCCGTGCCCGAACCTCTCCCCGAACCCATACCCTAAGCCGTACCCTAACCCTAACCCTAAGCCTAACCCTAACCCTAGGCTACCCTTGACTGCTTCTGCCTCCAATAGATTTTTAAGCACTAGTGTTTTAAGGAACAGCTTAAAAAGAGAATCCTAAAGTGATTTCTTAATAATGGGTGTGTTCCTTACCTTCTCCTACTGTCTAAATGCTTCTCCATGGCTGGACCCCCAAATAATATTCCTTTAGGTGCTAAGGGGTATCTAGAGAGTGGGATAGTTTTAATAACTACCCTAACCCTAACGCGTATCCTAAACCTAACCCCTACCCTAACCCTAACATGTACCCTAATCCTAACCCGTAACCTAAACCGAGCCCTAACCCTAACACTAACCCTAACCCTAACGCTAACCCATACCCTACGCCGTGCCCGAACCTCTCCCCGAACCCATACCCTAAGCCGTACCCTAACCCTAACCCTAAGCCTAACCCTAACCCCAGGCTACCCTTGACTGCTTCTGCCTCCAATAGATTTCCTAAGCACTAGTGTTTTAAGGAACAGCTTAAAAAGAGAATCCTAATGTGATTTCTTTATAATGAGTGTGTTCCTTATCTTATCCTAGTGTCTAAACTCTTCTCCATGGCTGGACACCCAAATAATATTCCTTTACGTGCAAAGGGGTATCTAGAGAGTGGGATAGGTTTAATAACTACCCTAACCCTAATGCGTACCCTAACCCTAACCCCTACCCTAACCCTAACACGTACCCTAATCCTAACCCATAACCTAATCCGAGCCCTAACCCTAACACTAACCCTAACCCTAACCTTAACCCATACCCTTCGCCGTACCCGAAGCCCTCCCCGAACCCGTACCCTAAGCCGTACCCTAAGCCTAACCCTAAGCCTAACCCTAACCCTAGACTACCCTTGACTGCTTCTGCCTCCAATAGATTTCCTAAGCACTAGTGTTTTAAGGAACAGATTAAAAAGAGTATCCTAATGTGATTTCTTTATAATGTGTGTGTTCCTTATATTATCTTAGTGTCTAAACTCTTCTCCATGGCTGGACCCCCAAGTAATATTCCTTTACGTGCTAAGGGGTAACTAGAGAGGCGATAGGTTTAATAACTACCCTAACCCTAACACGTACCCTAACCCTAACCCCTACCCTAACACTAACACGTACCCTAATTCTAAAATGTACCCTAAACCGAGCCCTAACCCTAACACTAACCCTAACCCTAACCCTAACCCTTACCCTACGCCATACCCGAAGCCCTCACCGAACCCGTACCCTAAGCCGTACCCTAAGCCTAACCCTAAGCCTAACCCTAACCCTAGGCTACCCTTGACTGCTTCTGCCTCCAATAGATTTTTAAGCACTAGTGTTTTAAGGAACAGCTTAAAAAGAGAATCCTAATGTGATTTCTTTATAATGTGTGTGTTCCTTATATTATCTTAGTGTCTAAACTCTTCTCCATTGGATGGACCCCCAAATAATATTGCTTTACGTGCTAAGGGGTATCTAGAGAGTGGGATAGGTTTAATAACTACCCTAACCCTAATGCGTACCCTAACCCTAACCCCTACCCTAACCCTAACACGTACCCTAATCCTAACCCGTACCCTAAACCGAGCCCTAACCCTAACACTAACCCTAACCCTATACCTAACCCATACCCTACGCCGTACCCGAAGCCCTCCCCGAACCCGTACCCTAAGCCGTACCCTAAACCTAACCCTAAGCCTAACCCTAACCCAAGGCTACCCTTGACTGCTTCTGCCTCCAATAGATTTTTAAGCACTAGTGTTTTAAGGAACAGCTTAAAAAGAGAATCCTAATGTGATTTCTTTATAATGTGTGTGTTCCTTATATTATCTTAGTGTCTAAACTCTTCTCCATTGGATGGACCCCAAAATAATATTGCTTTACGTGCTAAGGGGTATCTAGAGAGTGGGATAGGTTTAATAACTACCCTAACCCTAATGCGTACCCTAACCCTAACCCCTACCCTAACCCTAACACGTACCCTAATCCTAACCCGTACCCTAAACCGAGGCCTAACCCTAACACTAACCCTAACCCTATCCCTAACCCATACCCTACGCCGTACCCGAAGCCCTCCCCGAACCCGTACCCTAAGCCGTACCCTAAACCTAACCCTAAGCCTAACCCTAACCCTAGGCTACCCTTGACTGCTTTTGCCTCCAATAGATTTCCTAAGCACTAGTGTTTTAAGGAACAGCTTAAAAAGAGAATCCTAATGTGATTTCTTTATAATGGGTGTGTTCCTTATCTAATCCTAGTGTCTAAACTGTTTTCCATGGCTGGAACCCCAAATAATATTCCTTTACGTGCTAAGGGGTATCTAGAGAGTGGGATAGGTTTAATTACTACCCTATCCCTAACGGGTACCCTAACACTAACCCATACCCTAACCCTAACACGTACCCTAATCCTAACCCGTACCCTAAACAGAGCCCTAACCCTAACACTAACCCTAACCCTAACCCATACCCTACGCCGTACCCGAAGCCCTCCCCGAACCCGTACCCTAAGCCGTACCCTAAGCCTAATCCTAAGCCTAACCCTAACCCTACGCTACCCTTGACTGCTTCTGCCTCCAATAGATTTCCTAAGCACTAGTGTTTTAAGGAACAGCTTAAAAAGACAATCCTAATGTGATTTCTTTATAATGGGTGTGTTCCTTATATTATCCTAGTGTCTAAACTCTTCTCCATGGCTGGACCACCAAATAATATTCCTTTACGTGCTAAGGGGTATCTAGAGAGTGGGATAGGTTTAATCACTACCCTAACCCTAACGCGTACCCTAACCCTAACCCCTACCCTAACCCTAACATGTACCCTAATCCTAACCCGTACACTAAAGCGAGCCCTAACCCTAACACTAACCATAACCCTAACCCTAACCCATAACATACGCCGTACCCGAAGCCCTCCCCGAACCCGTACCTTAAGCCGTACCCTAAGCCTAACCCTAACCCTAGGCTACCCTTGACTGCTTCTCCCTCCAATAGATTTCCTAAGCACTAGTGTTTTAAGGAACAGCTTAACAAGAGAATCCTAATGTGATTTCTTACTAATGGGTGTGTTCCTTATATTATCTTAGTGTCTAAACTCTTCTCCATGGATGGACCTCCAAATAATATTGCTTTACGTGCTAAGGGGTATCTAGAGAGTGGGATAGGTTTAATAACTACCCTAACCCTAACTCGTACCCTAACCCTAACCCCTACCCTAACCCTAACACGTACACTAATCCTAACCCGTACCCTAAACCGAGCCCTAACCCTAACACTAACCCTAACCCTAACCCTAACCCATACCCTACGCCTTACCCGATGCCCTCCCCGAACACGTACCCTAAGCCGTACCCTAAGCCTAACCCTAAGCCTAACCCTAACCCTAGGCTACCCTTGACTGCTTCTGCCTCCAATAGATTTCCAAAGCACTAGTGTTTTAAGGAACAGCTTAAAAAGAGAATCCTAATGTGATTTCTTTATAATGTGTGTGTTCCTTATCTAATCCTAGTGTCTAAACTCTTTTCCATGGCTGGAACCCCAAATAATATTCCTTTACGTGCTAAGGGGTATCTAGAGAGTGGGATAGGTTTAATTACTACCCTAACCCTAACGGGTACCCTAACACTAACCCCTACCCTAACCCTAACACGTACCCTAATCCTAACCCGTACCCTAAACCGAGCCCTAACCCTAACACTAACCCTAACCCTAACCCTAACCCATACCCTACGCCGTGCCCGAACCTCTCCCCGAACCCATACCCTAAGCCGTACCCTAACCCTAACCCTAAGCCTAACCCTAACCCTAGGCTACCCTTGACTGCTTCTGCCTCCAATAGATTTTTAAGCACTAGTGTTTTAAGGAACAGCTTAAAAAGAGAATCCTAATGTGATTTCTTAATAATGGGTGTGTTCCTTACCTTCTCCTACTGTCTAAATGCTTCTCCATGGCTGGACCCCCAAATAATATTCCTTTAGGTGCTAAGGGGTATCTAGAGAGTGGGATAGTTTTAATAACTACCCTAACCCTAACGCGTATCCTAAACCTAACCCCTACCCTAACCCTAACATGTACCCTAATCCTAACCCGTAACCTAAACCGAGCCCTAACCCTAACACTAACCCTAACCCTAACGCTAACCCATACCCTACGCCGTGCCCGAACCTCTCCCCGAACCCATACCCTAAGCCGTACCCTAACCCTAACCCTAAGCCTAACCCTAACCCAAGGCTACCCTTGACTGCTTCTGCCTCCAATAGATTTCCTAAGCACTAGTGTTTTAAGGAACAGCTTAAAAAGAGAATCCTAATGTGATTTCTTTATAATGAGTGTGTTCCTTATCTTATCCTAGTGTCTAAACTCTTCTCCATGGCTGGACACCCAAATAATATTCCTTTACGTGCAAAGGGGTATCTAGAGAGTGGGATAGGTTTAATAACTACCCTAACCCTAACGCGTACCCTAACCCAAACCCCTACCCTAACCCTAACACGTACCCTAATCCTAACCCATAACCTAATCCGAGCCCTAACCCTAACACTAACCCTAACCCTAACCTTAACCCATACCCTTCGCCGTATAAGAAGCCCTCCCCTACCCCGTACCCTAAGCCGTACCCTAAGCCTAACCCTAAGCCTAACCCTAACCCTAGGCTACCCTTGACTGCTTCTGCCTCCAATAGATTTCCTAAGCACTAGTGTTTTAAGGAACAGCTTACAAAGAGTATCCTAATGTGATTTCTTTATAATGTGTGTGTTCCTTATATTATCTTAGTGTCTAAACTCTTCTCCATGGCTGGACCCCCAAGTAATATTCCTTTACGTGCTAAGGGGTAACTAGAGAGGCGATAGGTTTAATAACTAACCTAACCCTAACACGTTCCCTAACCCTAACCCCTACCCTAACCCTAACACGTACCCTAATTCTAAAACGTACCCTAAACCGAGCCCTAACCCTAACACTAACCCTAACCCTATCCCTAACCCATACCCTACGCCGTACCCGAAGCCCTCCCCGAACCCGTACCCTAAGCCGTACCCTAAGCCTAACCCTAAGCCTAACCCTAACCCTAGGCTACCCTTGACTGCTTCTGCCTCCAATAGATTTCCTAAGCACTAGTGTTTTAAGGAACAGCTTAAAAAGTGTATCCTAATGTGATTTCTTTATAATGGGTGTATTCCTTATCTTATCCTAGTGTCTAAACTCTTCTCCATGGCTGGACCCCCAAATAATATTCCTTTCCGTGCTAAGGGGTATCTAGAAAGTGGGATAGGTTTAATAACTACCCTAACCCTAACGCGTACCCTAACCCTAACCCCTACCCTAACCCTAACACGTACCCTAATCCTAACCCGTACCCTAAACGGAGCCCTAACCCTAACACTAACCCAAACCCTAACCTAACCCATACGCTACGCCGTACCCAAACCCCTCCCCGAACCCATACCCTAAGCCGTACCCTAAGCCTAACCCCAAGCCTCAACCTAAACCTAGGCTACCCTTGACTGCTTCTGCCTCCAATAGATTTCCTAAGCACTAGTGTTTTAAGGAACAGCTTAAAAAGAGAATCCTAATGTGATTTCTTTATAATGTGTGTGTTCCTTATATTATCTTAGTGTCTAAACTCTTCTCCATGGATGGACCCCCAAATAATAATGCTTTACGTTCTAAGGGGTATCTAGAGAGTGGGATAGGTTTAATAACTACCCTAACCCTAACGCGTACCCTAACCCTAACCCCTACCCTAACCCTAACACTTACCCTAATCCTAACCCGTACCCTAAACCGAGCCCTAACCCTAACACTAACCCTAACCCTATCCCTAACCCATACCATACGCCGTACCCGAAGCCCTCCCCGAACCCGTAACCTAAGCCGTACCCTAAGCCTAACCCTAAGCCTAACCCTAACCCTAGGCTACCCTTGACTGCTTCTGCCTCCAATAGATTTCCTAAGCACTAGTGTTTTAAGGAACAGCTTAAAAAGAGTATCCTAATGTGATTTCTTTATAATGTGTGTGTTCCTTATATTATCTTAGTGTCTAAACTCTTCTCCATGGCTGGACCCCCAAGTAATATTCCTTTACGTGCTAAGGGGTAACTAGAGAGGCGATAGGTTTAATAACTACCCTAACCCTAACACGTTCCCTAACCCTAACCCCTACCCTAACCCTAACACGTACCCTAATACTAAAACGTACCCTAAACCGAGCCCTAACCCTAACACTAACCCTAACCCTAACCCTAACCCATACCCTACGCCGTACCCGAAGCCCTCACCGAACCCGTACCCTAAGCCGTACCCTAAGCCTAACCCTAAGCCTAACCCTAACCCTAGGCTACCCTTGACTGCTTCTGCCTCCAATAGATTTTTAAGCAGTAGTGTTTTAAGGAACAGCTTAAAAAGAGAATCCTAATGTGATTTCTTAATAATGGGTGTGTTCCTTATCTTCTCTTACTGTCTAAATGCTTCTCCATGGCTGGACCCCCAAATAATATTCCTTTAGGTGCTAAGGGGTATCTAGAGAGTGGGATAGTTTTAATAACTACCCTAACCCTAACGCGTACCCTAAACCTAACCCCTACCCTAACCCTAACATGTACCCTAATCCTAACCCGTACCCTAAACCGAGCCCTAACCCTAACACTAACCCTAAGCCTAACGCTAACCCATACCCTACGCCGTGCCCGAACCTCTCCCCGAACCCATACCCTAAGCCGTACCCTAACCCTAACCCTAAGCCTAACCCTAACCCTAGGCTACCCTTGAATGCTTCTGCCTCCAATAGATTTCCTAAGCACTAGTGTTTTAAGGAACAGCTTAAAAAGAGAATCCTAATGTGATTTCTTTATAATGAGTGTGTTCCTTATCTTATCCTAGTGTCTAAACTCTTCTCCATGGCTGGAACCCCAAATAATATTCCTTTACATGCTAAGGGGTATCTAGAGAGTGGGATAGGTTTAATAACTACCCTAACCCTAACGCGTACCCTAACCCTAACCCCTACCCTAACCCTAACACGTACCCTATTCCTAACCCATAACCTAATCAGAGCCCTAACCCTAACACTAACCCTAACCCTAACCTTAACCCATACCCTTCGCCGTACCCGAAGCCCTCCCCGAACCCGTACCCTAAGCCGTACCCTAACCCTAACCCCTACCCTAACGCTAACATGTACCCTAATCCTAACCCGTACACTAAAGCGAGCCCTAACCCTAACACTAACCATAACCCTAACCCTAACCCATAACATACGCCGTACCCGAAGCCCTCCCCGAACCCGTACCTTAAGCCGTACCCTAAGCCTAACCCTAACCCTAGGCTACCCTTGACTGCTTCTGCCTCCAATAGATTTCCTAAGCACTAGTGTTTTAAGGAACAGCTTAAAAAGAGAATCCTAATGTGATTTCTTACTAATGGGTGTGTTCCTTATCTTATCCTACTGTCTAAACGCTTCTCCATGGCTGGACCCCCAAATAATATTCCTTTACGTGCTAAGGGGTATCTAGAGAGTGTGATAGGTTTAATAACTACCCTAACCCTAACGCGTACCCTAACCCTAACCCCTACCCTAACCCTAACACGTACCCTAATCCTAACCCGTACCCTAAACGGAGCCCTAACCCTAACACTAAGCCAAACCCTAACCCTAACCCATACGCTACGCCATACCAAACCCCTCACCGAACCCGTAACCTAAGCCGTACCCTAAGCCTAACCCCATGCCTCAACCTAAACCTAGGCTACCCTTGACTGCTTCTGCCTCCAATAGATTTCCAAAGCACTAGTGTTTTAAGGAACAGCTTAAAAAGAGAATCCTAATGTGATTTCTTTATAATGGGTGTGTTCCTTATCTAATCCTAGTGTCTAAACTCTTTTCCATGGCTGGAACCCCAAATAATATTCCTTTACGTGCTAAGGGGTATCTAGAGAGTGGGATAGGTTTAATTACTACCCTAATCCTAACGGGTACCCTAACACTAACCCCTAACCTAACCCTAACACGTACCCTAATCCTAACCCGTACCCTAAACCGAGCCCTAACCCTAACACTAATCCTAACCCTAACCCTAACCCATACCCTACGCCGTGCCCGAACCTCTCCCCGAACCCATACCCTAAGCCGTACCCTAACCCTAACCCCAAGCCTAACCCTATCCCTAGGCTACCCTTGACTGCTTCTGCCTCCAATAGATTTCCTAAGCACTAGTGTTTTAAGGAACAGCATAAAAAGAGAATCCTAATGTGATTTCTTTATAATGAGTGTGTTCCTTATCTTATCCTAGTGTCTAAACTCTTCTCCATGGCTGGAACCCCAAATAATATTCCTTTACATGCTAAGGGGTATCTAGAGAGTGGGATAGGTTTAATAACTACCCTAATCCTAACGCGTACCCTAACCCTAACCCCTACCCTAACCCTAACACGTACCCTAATCCTAAACCGTACCCTAAACCGAGCCCTAACCCTAACACTAACCCCAAAACTAACCCTAACCCATACCCTTCGCCGTACCCGAAGCCCTCCCCGAACCCGTACCCTAAGCCGTACCCTAAGCCTAACCCTAAGCCTAAACCTAACCCTAGGCTACCCTTGACTGCTTCTGCCTCCAATAGACTTCCTAAGCACTAGTGTTTTAAGGAACAGCTTAAAAAGAGTATCCTAATGTGATTTCTTCATAATGGGTGTGTTCCTTATCTTATCCTAGTGTCTGAACTCTTCTCCATGGCTGGACCCCCAAATAATATTCCTTAAGTGCTAAGGGGTATCTAGAGAGTGGAATAGGTTTAATAACTACCCTAACCCTAACGCGTACCCTAACCCTAACCCCTACCCTAACCCTAACACGTACCCTACTCCTAACGCGTACCCTAAACGGAGCCCTAACCCTAACACTAACCCAAACCCTAACCCTAACCCATACGCTACGCCGTACCCAAACCCCTCCCCGAACCCGTACCCTAAGCCGTACCCTAAGCCTAACCCCAAGCCTCAACCTAAACCTAGGCTACCCTTGACTGCTTCTGCCTCCAATAGATTTCCTAAACACTAGTGTTTTAAGGAACAGCTTAAAAAGAGAATCCTAATGTGATTTCTTTATAATGTGAGTGTTCCTTATATTATCTTAGTGTCTAAACTCTTCTCCATGGATGGATCCCCAAATAATATTGCTTTACGTGCTAAGGGGTATCTAGAGAGTGGGATAGGTTTAATCACTACCCTAACCCTAACGCGTACCCTAACCCTAACCCCTACCCTAACCCTAACATGTACCCTAATCCTAACCCGTACACTAAAGCGAGCCCTAACCCTAACACTAACCATAACCCTAACCCTAACCCATAACATACGCCGTACCCGAAGCCCTCCCCGAACCCGTACCTTAAGCCGTACCCTAAGCCTAACCCTAACCCTAGGCTACCCTTGACTGCTTCTGCCTCCAATAGATTTCCTAAGCACTAGTGTTTTAAGGAACAGCTTAAAAAGAGAATCCTAATGTGATTTCTTACTAATGGGTGTGTTCCTTATCTTATCCTACTGTCTAAACGCTTCTCCATGGCTGGACCCCCAAATAATATTCCTTTACGTGCTAAGGGGTATCTAGAGAGTGTGATAGGTTTAATAACTACCCTAACCCTAACGCGTACCCTAACCCTAACCCCTACCCTAACCCTAACACGTACCCTAATCCTAACCCGTACCCTAAACGGAGCCCTAACCCTAACACTAAGCCAAACCCTAACCCTAACCCATACGCTACGCCATACCAAACCCCTCACCGAACCCGTACCCTAAGCCGTACCCTAAGCCTAACCCCAAGCCTCAACCTAAACCTAGGCTACCCTTGACTGCTTCTGCCTCCAATAGATTTCCTAAGCACTAGTGTTTTAAGGAACAGGTTAAAAAGAGAATCCTAATGTGATATCTTTATAATGTGTGTGTTCCTTATATTATCTTAGTGTCTAAACTCTTCTCCATGGATGGACCTCCAAATAATATTGCTTTACGTGCTAAGGGGTATCTAGAGAGTGGGATAGGTTTAATAACTACCCTAACCCTAACTCGTACCCTAACCCTAACCCCTACCCTAACCCTAACACGTACACTAATCCTAACCCGTACCCTAAACCGAGCCCTAACCCTAACACTAACCCTAACCCTAACCCTAACCCATACCCTACGCCGTGCCCGAACCTCTCCCCGAACCCATACCCTAAGCCGAACCGTAACCCTAACCCTAAGCCTAACCCTATCCCTAGGCTACCCTTGACTGCTTCTGCCTCCAATAGATTTCCTAAGCACTAGTGTTTTAAGGAACAGCATAAAAAGAGAATCCTAATGTGATTTCTTTATAATGAGTGTGTTCCTTATTTTATCCTAGTGTCTAAACTCTTCTCCATGGCTGGAACCCCAAATAATATTCCTTTACATGCTAAGGGGTATCTAGAGAGTGTGATAGGTTTAATAACTACCCTAACCCTAACGCGTACCCTAACCCTAACCCCTACCCTAACCCTAACACGTACCCTAATCCTAAACCGTACCCTAAACCGAGCCCTAACCCTAACCCTAACCCAAACCCTAACCCTAACCCATACGCTACGCCGTACCCAAACCCCTCCCCGAACCCGTACCCTAAGCCGTACCCTAAGACTAACCCCAAGCCTCAACCTAAACCTAGGCTACCCTTGACTGCTTCTGCCTCCAATAGATTTCCTAAGCACTAGTGTTTTAAGGAACAGCTTAAAAAGAGAATCCTAATGTGATTTCTTTATAATGTGAGTGTTCCTTATATTATCTTAGTGTCTAAACTCTTCTCCATGGATGGATCCCCAAATAATATTGCTTTACGTGCTAAGGGGTTTCTAGAGAGTGGGATAGGTTTAATAACTACCCTAACCCTAACGCGTACCCTAACCCTAACCCCTACCCTTACCCTAACACTTACACTAATACTAACCTGTACCCTAAACCGAGCCCTAACCCTAACACTAACCCTAACCCTATCCCTAACCCATACCCTACGCCGTACCCGAAGCCCTCCCCGAACCCGTACCCTAAGCCGTACCCTAAGCCTAACCCTAAGCCTAACCCTAACCCTAGGCTACCCTTGACTGCTTCTGCCTCCAATAGATTTCCTAAGCACTAGTGTTTTAAGGAACAGCTTAAAAAGAGAATCCTAATGTGATTTCTTTATAATGGGTGTGTTCCTTATCTTATCCTAGTGTCTAAACTCTTCTCCATGCCTGGACCCCCAAATAATATTCCTTTATGTGCTAAGGGGTATCTAGAGAGGGGATAGGTTTAATAACTACCCTAACCCTAACACGTACCCTAACCCTAACCCCTACCCTAACCCTAACACGTACCCTAATCCTAACCCTTACCCTAAACCTAGCCCTAACCCTAACACTAACCCTAACACTAACCCTAACCCATACCCTACGCCGTATTCGAAGCCCTCCCCGAACCCGTACCCTAAACCGTACCCTAAGCCTAACCCTAAGCCTAACCCTAACCCTCTGCTACCCTTGACTGCTTCTGCCTCCAATAGATTTCCTAAGCACTAGTGTTTTAAGGAACAGCTTAAAAAGAGAATCCTAATGTGATTTCTTTATAATGGGTGTGTTCCTTATATTATCCTAGTGTCTAAACTCTTCTCCATGGCTGGACCCCCAAATAATATTCCTTTACGTGCTAAGGGGTATCAAGAGAGTGGGATAGGTTTAATAACGACCCTAACCCTAATGCGTACCCTAACCCTAACCCCTACCCTAACCCTAAAACATACCCTAATCCTAACCCATACCCTAAACCGAGCCCTAACCCTAACACTAACCCAAACCCTAACCCTAACCCATAGCCTACGCCATACCCAAACCCCTCCCCGAACCCATAACCTAAGACGTACCCTAAGCCTAACCCCAAGCCTCAACCTAACCCTAGGCTACCCTTGACTGCTTCTGCCGCCAATAGATTTCCTAAGCACTTGTGTTTTAAGGAACAGCTTAAAAAGAGAATCCTAATGTGATTTCTTTATAATGTGTGTGTTCCTTATATTATCTTAGTGTCTAAACACTTCTCCATGGATGGACCCCGAAATAATATTGCTTTACGTGCTAAGGGGTATCTAGAGAGTGGGATAGGTTTAATAACTACCCTAACCCTAACGCGTACCCTATCCCTAACCCCTACCCTAACCCTAACACGTACCCTAATCCTAACCCATACCCTAAACCGAGCCCTAACCCTAACACTAACCCTAACCCTATCCCTAACCCATACCCTGCGCCGAACCCGAAGCCCTCCCCGAACCCGTACCCTAAGCCGCACCCTAAGCCTAACCCTAAGCCTAACCCTAACCCTAGGCTACCCTTGACTGCTTCTGCCTCCAATAGATTTCCTAAGCACTAGTGTTTTAAGGAACAGCTTAAAAAGAGAATCCTAATGTGATTTCTTTATAATGGGTGTGTTCCTTATCTTATCCTAGTGTCTAAACTCTTCTCCATGGCTGGACCTCCAAATAATATTCCTTTACGTGCTAAGGGGTATCTAGAGAGGGGATAGGTTCAATAACTAACCTAACACTAAGACGTACCCTAACCCTAACCCCTACCCTAACACTAACACGTAACCTAATCCTAAACCGTACCCTAAACCGAGCCCTAACCCTAACACTAACCCTAACCCTAACCCTATCCCATACCCTACGCCATACCCGAAGCCCTCCCCGAACCCGTACCCTAAGCCGTACCCTAAGCCTAACCCTAAGCCTAACCCTAACACTAGGCTACTCTTGACTGCTTCTGCCTCCAATAGATTTCCTAAGCACTAGTGTTTGAAGGAATAGCTTAAAAAGCGAATCCTAATGTGATTTCTTAATAATGGGTGTGTTCCTTATCTTATCCTACTGTCTAAACGCTTCTCCATGGCTGGACCCCGAAATAATATTCCTTTACGTGCTAAGGGGTATCTAGAGAGTGGGATAGGTTTAATAACTACCCTAACCCTAACGCGTACCCTAAACCTAACCCCTACCCTAACCCTAACACGTACCCTAATCCTAACCTGTACCCTAAACCGAGACCTAACCCTAACACTAACCCTAACCCTAACCCTATCCCATTCCCTACGCCGTGCCCGAACCTCTCCCCGAGCCCATACCCTAAGCCGTACCCTAACCCTAACCCTAAGCCTAACACTAACCCTAGGCTACCCTTGACTGCTTCTGCCTCCAATAGATTTCCTAAGCACTAGTGTTTTAAGGAACAGCTTAAAAAGAGAATTCTGATGTGATTTCTTTATAATGGGTGTGTTCCTTATCTTTTCCTAGTGTCTAAACTCTTCTCCATGGCTGGACCCCCAAATAATATTCCTTTACGTTCTAAGGGGTATCTAGAGAGTGGGATAGGTTTAATAACTACCCTAACCCTAACGCGTACCCTAACCCTAACCCCAACCCTAAACCTAACACGTACCCTAATCCTAACCCTTACCCTAAACTGAGCCCTAACCCTAACACTAACCCTAACCCTAACCCTAACCCATACCCTACGCCGTACCCGAAGCCCTCCCCGAACACGTACCCTAAGCCGTACCCTAAGCCTAACCCTAAGCCTAACCCTAACCCTAGGCTACCCTTGACTGCTTCTGCCTCCAATAGATTTCCTAAGCACTAGTGTTTTAAGGAACAGCTTAAAAAGAGAATCCTAATGTGATTTCTTTATAATGGGTGTGTTCCTTATCTTATCCTAGTGTCTAAACTCTTCTACATGGCTGGACCCCCAAATAATATTCCTTTACGTGCTAAGGGGTATCTAGAGAGTGGGATAGGTTTAATAACTACCCTAACCCTAATGCGTACCCTACCCCTAACCCCTACCCTAACCCTAACACGTACCCTAATCCTAGACCGTACCCTAAAACTAGCCCTAACCCTAACACTAACCCAAACCCTAAACCTAACCCATACCCTATGCCGTACCCAAACCCCTCCCCGAACCCATACCTTAACCCGTACCCTAAGCCTAACCCCAAGCCTCACCCTAACCCTAGGCTACCCTTGACTGCTTCTGCCTCCAATAGATGTCCTAAGCACTAGTGTTTTAAGGAACAGCTTAAAAAGAGAATCCTAATGTGATTTCTTTATAATGTGTGTGTTCCTTATATTATCTTAGTGTCTAAACACTTCTCCATGGATGGACCCCCAAATAATATTGCTTTACGTGCTAAGGGGTATCTAGAGAGTGGGATAGGTTTAATAACTACCCTAACCCTAACGCGTACCCTAACCCTAACCGCTACCCTAACCCTAACACGTTCCCTAATCCTAACCCGTACCCTAAACCGAGCCCTAACCCTAACACTAACCCTAACCCTATCCCTAACCCATACCCTACACCGTACACGAAACCTTCCCGAACCCGTACCCTAACCCGCTCCCTAAGCCTAACCCTAAGCCTAACCCTAACCCTAGGCTACCCTTGACTGCTTCTGCCTCCAATAGATTTCCTAAGTACTAGTGTTTTAAGGAACAGCTGAAAAAGAGAATCTTAATGTGATTTCTTTATAATGGGTGTGTTCCTTATCTTATCGTAGTGTCTAAACTCTTCTCCATGGCTGGACCCCCAAATAATATTCCTTTACGTGCTAAGGGGTATCTAGAGAGTGGGATAGGTTTAATAACTACCCTAACCCTAATGAGTACCCTAACCCTAACCCCTACCCTAACCCTAACACGTACCCTAATCCTAAACCGTACCCTAAAAGGAGCCCTAACCCTAACACGAACCCAAACCCTAACCCTAACCCATACCCTACGCCGTACCCAAACCCTTCCCCGAACCCATACCCTAAGCCGTACCCTAAGCCTAACCCTAAGCCTAACCCTAACCCTAGGCTACCCTTGACTGCTTCTGCCTCCAATAGATTTCCTAAGCACTAGTGTTTTAAGGAACAGCTTAAAAAGAGAATACTAATGTGATTTCTTTATAATGGGTGTGTTCCTTATCTTATCCTAGTGTCTAAACTCTTCTCCATGGCTGGAACCCCAAATAATATTCCTTTACGTGCTAAGGGGTATCTAGAGTGTGGGATAGGTTTAATAACTACCCTAACCCTAACGCGTACCCTAAACCTAACCCCTACCCTAACCCTAACACGTACCCTAATCCTAACCCGTACCCTAAACCGAGCCCTAACCCTAACACTAACCCTAACCCTATCCCTAACCCATACCCTACGCCGAACCCGAAGCCCTCCCAGAACCCGTACCCTAAGCCGCACCCTAAGCCTAACCCTAAGCCTAACCCTAACCCTAGGCTACCCTTGACTGCTTCTGCCTCCAATAGATTTCCTAAGCACTAGTGTTTTAAGGAACAGCTTAAAAAGAGAATCCTAATGTGATTTCTTTATAATGGGTGTGTTCCTTATCTTATCCTAGTGTCTAAACTCTTCTCCATGGCTGGACCTCCAAATAATATTCCTTTACGTGCTAAGGGGTATCTAGAGAGGGGATAGGTTTAATAACTAACCTAACACTAAGACGTACCCTAACCCTAACCCCTACCCTAACACTAACACATAACCTAATCCTAAACCGTAGCCTAAACCGAGCCCTAACCCTAACACTAACCCTAACCCTAACCCTAACCCATACCCTACACCATACCCGAAGCCCTCCCCGAACCCGTACCCTAAGCTGTACCCTAAGCCTAACCCTAAGCCTAACCCTAACACTAGGCTACCCTTGACTGCTTCTGCCTCCAATAGATTTCCTAAGCACTAGTGTTTGAAGGAACAGCTTAAAAAGAGAATCCTAATGTGATTTCTTAATAATGGGTGTGTTCCTTATCTTATCCTACTGTCTAAACGCTTCTCCATGGCTGGACCCCGAAATAATATTCCTTTACGTGCTAAGGGGTATCTAGAGAGTGGGATAGGTTTAATAACTACCCTAACCCTAACGCGTACCCTAAACCTAACCCCTACCCTAACCCTAACACGTACCCTAATCCTAACCTGTACCCTAAACCGAGACCTAACCCTAACACTAACCCTAACCCTAACCCTATCCCATTCCCTACGCCGTGCCCGAACCTCTCCCCGAACCCATGCCCTAAGCCGTACCCTAACCCTAACCCTAAGCCTAACCCTAACCCTAGGCTACCCTTGACTGCTTCTGCCTCCAATAGATTTCCTAAGCACTAGTGTTTTAAGGAACAGCTTAAAAAGAGAATTCTGATGTGATTTCTTTATAATGGGTGTGTTCCTTATCTTTTCCTAGTGTCTAAACTCTTCTCCATGGCTGGACCCCCAAATAATATTCCTTTACGTTCTAAGGGGTATCTAGAGAGTGGGATAGGTTTAATAACTACCCTAACCCTAACGCGTACCCTAACCCTAACCCCTACCCTAAACCTAACACGTACCCTAATCCTAACCCTTACCCTAAACTGAGCCCTAACCCTAACACTAACCCTAACCCTAACCCTAACCCATACTCTACGCCATATCCGAAGCCCTCCCCGAACCCGTACCCTAAGCCGTACCCTAAGCCTAACCCTAAGCCTAACCCTAACCCTAGGCTACCCTTGACTACTTCTGCCTCCAATAGATTTCCTAAGCACTAGTGTTTTAAGGAACAGCTTAAAAAGAGAATCCTAATGTGATTTCTTTATAATGGGTGTGTTCCTTATCTTATCCTAGTGTCTAAACTCTTCTACATGGCTGGACCCCCAAATAATATTCCTTTACGTGCTAAGGGGTATCTAGAGAGTGGGATAGGTTTAATAACTACCCTAACCCTAATGAGTACCCTAACCCTAACCCCTACCCTAACCCTAACACGTACCCTAATCCTAAACCGTACCCTAAAAGGAGCCCTAACCCTAACACTAACCCAAACACTAACCCTAAACCATACCCTACGCCGTACCCAAACCCCTCCCCGAACCCATACCCTAAGCCGTACCCTAAGCCTAACCCCAAGCCTCACCCTAACCCTAGGCTACCCTTGACTGCTTCTGCCTCCAATAGATTTCCTAAGCACTAGTGTTTTAAGGAACAGCTTAAAAAGAGAATCCTAATGTGATTTCTTTATAATGTGTGTGTTCCTTATATTATCTTAGTGTCTAAACACTTCTCCATGGATGGACCCCCAAATAATATTGCTTTACGTGCTAAGGGGTATCTAGAGAGTGGGATAGGTTTAATAACTACCCTAACCCTAACGCGTACCCTAACCCTAACCCCTACCCTAACCCTAACACGTACCCTAATCCTAACCCGTACACTAATCCGAGCCCTAACCCTAACACTAACCCTAACCCTATCCCTAACCAATACCCTACGCCGTACCCGAAGTCCTCCCCGAACCCGTACCGTAAGCCGTACCCTAAGCCTAACCCTAAGCCTAACCCTAATCCTAGGCTACCCTTGACTGCTTCTGCCTCCAATAGATTTCCTAAGCACTAGTGTTTTAAGGAACAGCTTAAAAAGAGAATCCTAATGTGATTTCTTTATAATGGGTGTGTTCCTTATCTTATCCTAGTGTCTAAACTCTTCTCCATGGCTGGACCCTCAAATAATATTCCTTTACGTGCTAAGGGGTATCTAGAGAGTGGGATAGGTTTAATAACTACCCTAACCATAACGCATACCCTAACACTAACCCCTACCCTAACCCTAACACGTACCCTAATCCTAACCCGTACCCTAAACCGAGCCCTAACCCTAACACTAACCCTAACCCTAACCCTAACCCATACCCTACGCCATACCCGAAGCCCTCCCCGAACCCGTACCCTAAGCCGTACCCTAAGCCTAACCCTAAGCCTAACCCTAACCCTAGGCTCCCCTTGACTACTTCTGCCTCCAATAGATTTCCTAAGCACTAGTGTTTTAAGGAACAGCTTAAAAAGAGAATCCTAATGTGATTTCTTTATAATGGGTGTGTTCCTTATCTTATCCTAGTGTCTAAACTCTTCTACATGGCTGGACCCCCAAATAATATTCCTTTACGTGCTAAGGGGTATCTAGAGAGTGGGATAGGTTTAATAACTACCCTAACCCTAATGCGTACCCTAACCCTAACCCCTACCCTAACCCTAACACGTACCCTAATCCTAGACCATACCCTAAAACTAGCCCTAACCCTAACACTAACCCAAACCCTAAACCTAACCCATACCCTACGCCGTACCCAAACCCCTCCCCGAACCCATACCTTAACCCGTACCCTAAGCCTAACCCCAAGCCTCACCCTAACCCTAGGCTACCCTTGACTGCTTCTGCCTCCAATAGATGTCCTAAGCACTAGTGTTTTAAGGAACAGCTTAAAAAGAGAATCCTAATGTGATTTCTTTATAATGTGTGTGTTCCTTATATTATCTTAGTGTCTAAACACTTCTCCATGGATGGACCCCCAAATAATATTGCTTTACGTGCTAAGGGGTATCTAGAGAGTGGGATAGGTTTAATAACTACCCTAACCCTAACGCGTACCCTAACCCTAACCGCTACCCTAACCCTAACACGTACCCTAATCCTAGACCATACCCTAAAACTAGCCCTAACCCTAACACTAACCCAAACCCTAAACCTAACCCATACCCTACGCCGTACCCAAACCCCTCCCCGAACCCATACCCTAACCCGCTCCCTAAGCCTAACCCTAAGCCTAACCCTAACCCTAGGCTACCCTTGACTGCTTCTGCCTCCAATAGATTTCGTAAGTACTAGTGTTTTAAGGAACAGCTGAAAAAGAGAATCTTAATGTGATTTCTTTATAATGGGTGTGTTCCTTATCTTATCCTAGTGTCTAAACTCTTCTCCATGGCTGGACCCCCAAATAATATTCCTTTACGTGCTAAGGGGTATCTAGAGAGTGGGATAGGTTTAATAACTACCCTAACCCTAATGCGTACCCTAACCCTAACCCCTACCCTAACCCTAACACGTACCCTAATCCTAAACCGTACTCTAAAAGGAGCCCTAACCCTAACACGAACCGAAACCCTAACTCTAACCCATACCCTTCGCCGTACCCGAAGCCCTCCCCGAACCCGTACCCTAAGCCGTACCCTAAGCCTAACCCTAAGCCTAAACCTAACCCTAGGCTACCCTTGACTGCTTCTGCCTCCAATAGATTTCCTAAGCACTAGTGTTTTAAGGAACAGCTTAAAAAGATTATCCTAATGTGATTTCTTCATAATGGGTGTGTTCCTTATCTTATCCTAGTGTCTAAACTCTTCTCCATGGCTGGACCCCCAAATAATATACCTTAAGTGCTAAGGGGTATCTAGAGAGTGGAATAGGTTTAATAACTACCCTAACCCTAACGCGTACCCTAACCCTAACCCCTACCCTAACCCTAACACGTACCCTACTCCTAACCCGTACCCTAAACGGAGCCCTAACCCTAACACTAACCCAAACCCAAACCCTAATCCATACGCTACGCCGTACCCAAACCCCTCCCCGAACCCGTACCCTAAGCCGTACCCTAAGCCTAACCCCAAGCCTCAACCTAAACCTAGGCTACCCTTGACTGCTTCTGCCTCCAATAGATTTCCTAAGCACTAGTGTTTTAAGGAACAGCTTAAAAAGAGAATCCTAATGTGATTTCTTTATAATGTGTGTGTTCCTTATATTATCTTAGTGTCTAAACTCTTCTCCATGGATGGATCCCCAAATAATATTGCTTTACGTGCTAAGGGGTATCTAGAGAGTGGGATAGGTTTAATAACTACCCTAACCCTAACGCGTACCCTAACCCTAACCCCTACCCTAACCCTAACACTTACACTAATACTAACCCGTACCCTAAACCGAGCCCTAACCCTAACACTAACCCTAACCCTATCCCTAACCCATACCCTACGCCGTACCCGAAGCCCTCCCCGAACCCGTACCCTAAGCCGTACCCTAAGCCTAACCCTAAGCCTAACCCTAACCCTAGGCTACCCTTGACTGCTTCTGCCTCCAATAGATTTCCTAAGCACTAGTGTTTTAAGGAACAGCTTAAAAAGAGAATCCTAATGTGATTTCTTTATAATGGGTGTGTTCCTTATCTTATCCTAGTGTCTAAACTCTTCTCCATGGCTGGACCCCCAAATAATATTCCTTTATGTGCTAAGGGGTATCTAGAGAGGGGATAGGTTTAATAACTACCCTAACCCTAACACGTACCCTAACCCTAACCCCTACCCTAACCCTAACACGTACCCTAATCCTAACCCTTACCCTAAACCGACCCCTAACCCTAACACTAACACTAACCCTAACCCTAACCCATACCCTACGCCGTATTCGAAGCCCTCCCCGAACCCGTACCCTAAACCGTACCCTAAGCCTAACCCTAAGCCTAACCCTAACCCTAGGCTACCCTTGACTGCTTCTGCCTCCAATAGATTTCCTAAGCACTAGTGTTTTAAGGAACAGCTTAAAAAGAGAATCCTAATTTGATTTCTTTATAATGGTTGTGTTCCTTATCTTATCCTAGTGTCTAAACTCTTCTCCATGGCTGGACCCCCAAATAATATTCTTTTACGTGCTAAGGGGTATCTAGAGAGTGGGATAGGTTTAATCACTACCCTAACCCTAACGCGTACCCTAACCCTAACCCCTACCCTAACCCTAACACGTACCCTAATCCTAACCCGTACCCTAAACCGAGCCCTAACCCTAACACAAACCCTAACCCTAACCCTAACCCTAACCCATACCCTACGCCGTACCCGAAGCCCTCCCCGAACCCGTACCCTAAGCCGTACTATGACCTTAACCCTAAGCCTAACCCTAACCCTAGGCTACCCTTCACTGCTTCTGCCTCCAATAGATTTCCTAAGCACTAGTGTTTTAAGGAACAGCTTAAAAAGAGACTCCTATTGTGATTTCTTTATAATGGGTGTGTTCCTTATCTTATCCTAGTGTCTAAACTCTTCTCCATGGCTGGACCCGCAAATAATATTCCTTTACGTGCTAAGTTATATCTAGAGAGTGGGATAGGTTTAATAACTACCCTAAATCTAACGCGTATCCTAACCCTATCCCCTACCCTAACCCTAACACGTACCCTAAACCGAGCCCTAACCCTAACACTAACCATAACCCTAATCCTAAACCATACCCTACGCCGTACCCGAAGCCCTCCCCGAACCCGTACCCTAAGCCATACCCTAACCATAACCCTAAGCGTAACCCTAACCCTAGGCTACCCTTGACTGCTTCTGCCTCCAATAGATATCCTAAGCACAAGTGTTTTAAGGAACAGCTTAAAAAGAGAATCCTAATGTGATTGCTTTATAATGGGTGTGTTCCTTATCTTATCCTAGTGTCTAAACTCTTCTCCATGGCTGGACCCCCAAATAATATTCCTTGTCATGCTAAGGGGTATCTAGAGAGTGGGATAGGTTTAATAACTACCCTAACCCTAATGCATACCCTAACCCTAACCCCTACCCTAACACGTACCATAATCCTAACCCGTACCCTAAACCGAGCCCTAACCCTAACACTAACCCTAACCCTAACCGTAACCCATACCCTACGCCGTACCCGAAGCCCTCCCCGAACCCGTACCCTAAGCCGTACCCTAAGCCTAACCCTAAGCCTAACCCTAACCCTAAGCTACCCTTGACTGCTTCTGCCTCCAATAGATTTCCTAAGCACTAGTGTTTTAAGGAACAGCTTAAAAAGAGAATCCTAATGTGATTTCTTTATAATGGGTGTGTTCCTTATCTTATCCTAGTGTCTAAACTCTTCTCCATGGCTGGACCCCCAAATAATATTCTTTTACGTGCTAAGCGGTATCTAGAGAGTGGGATAGGATTAATCACTACCCTAACCCTAACGCGTACCCTAACCCTAACCCCTACCCTAACCCTAACACGTACCCTAATCCTAACCCGTACCCTAAACCGAGCCCTAACCCTAACACTAACCCTAACCCTAACCCTAACCCATACCCTACGCCGTACCCGAAGCCCTCCCCGAACACGTACCCTAAGCCGTACCCTAAGCCTAACCCTAAGCCTAACCCTAACCCTAGGCTACCCTTGACTGCTTCTGCCTCCAATAGATTTCCTAAGCACTAGTGTTTTAAGGAACAGCTTAAAAAGAGAATCCTAATGTGATTTCTTTATAATGTGTGTGTTCCTTATATTATCTTAGTGTCTAAACTCTTCTCCATGGATGGAACCCCAAATAATATTGCTTTACGTGCTAAGGGGTATCTAGAGAGTGGGATAGGTTTAATAACTACCCTAACCCTAACGCGTACCCTAACCCTAACCCCTACCCTAACCCTAACACGTACCCTAATCCTAACCCATACACTAATCCGAGCCCTAACCCTAACACTAACCCTAACCCTATCCCTAACCAATACCCTACGCCGTACCCGAAGCCCTCCCCGAACCCGTACCGTAAGCCGTACCCTAAGCCTAACCCTAAGCCTAACCCTAACCCTAGGCTCCCCTTGACTACTTCTGCCTCCAATAGATTTCCTAAGCACTAGTGTTTTAAGGAACAGCTTAAAAAGAGAATCCTAATGTGATTTCTTTATAATGGGTGTGTTCCTTATCTTATCCTAGTGTCTAAACTCTTCTACATGGCTGGACCCCCAAATAATATTCCTTTACGTGCTAAGGGGTATCTAGAGAGTGGGATAGGTTTAATAACTACCCTAACCCTAATGCGTACCCTAACCCTAACCCGTACCCTAACCCTAACACGTACCCTAATCGTAGACCGTACCCTAAAACTAGCCCTAACCCTAACACTAACCCAAACCCTAAACCTAACCCATACCCTACGCCGTACCCAAACCCCTCCCCGAACCCATACCTTAACCCGTACCCTAAGCCTAACCCCAAGCCTCACCCTAACCCTAGGCTACCCTTGACTGCTTCTGCCTCCAATAGATGTCCTAAGCACTAGTGTTTTAAGGAACAGCTTAAAAAGAGAATCCTAATGTGATTTCTTTATAATGTGTGTGTTCCTTATATTATCTTAGTGTCTAAACACTTCTCCATGGATGGACCCCCAAATAATATTGCTTTACGTGCTAAGGGGTATCTAGAGAGTGGGATAGGTTTAATAACTACCCTAACCCTAACGCGTACCCTAACCCTAACCGCTACCCTAACCCTAACACGTACCCTAATCCTAACCCGTACCCTAAACCGAGCCCTAACCCTAACACTAACCCTAACCCTATCCCTAACCCATACCCTACACCGTACACGAAACCTTCCCGAACCCATACCCTAACCCGCTCCCTAAGCCTAACCCTAAGCCTAACCCTAACCCTAGGCTACCCTTGACTGCTTCTGCCTCCAATAGATTTCGTAAGTACTAGTGTTTTAAGGAACAGCTGAAAAAGAGAATCTTAATGTGATTTCTTTATAATGGGTGTGTTCCTTATCTTATCCTAGTGTCTAAACTCTTCTCCATGGCTGGACCCCCAAATAATATTCCTTTACGTGCTAAGGGGTATCTAGAGAGTGGGATAGGTTTAATAACTACCCTAACCCTAATGCGTACCCTAACCCTAACCCCTACCCTAACCCTAACACGTACCCTAATCCTAAGCCGTACTCTAAAAGGAGCCCTAACCCTAACACGAACCCAAACCCTAACCCTAACCCATACCCTTCGCCGTACCCGAAGCCCTCCCCGAACCCGTACCCTAAGCCGTACCCTAAGCCTAACCCTAAGCCTAAACCTAACCCTAGGCTACCCTTGACTGCTTCTGCCTCCAATAGATTTCCTAAGCACTAGTGTTTTAAGGAACAGCTTAAAAAGAGTATCCTAATGTGATTTCTTCATAATGGGTGTGTTCCTTATCTTATCCTAGTGTCTAAACTCTTCTCCATGGCTGGACCCCCAAATAATATTCCTTAAGTGCTAAGGGGTATCTAGAGAGTGGAATAGGTTTAATAACTAACCTAACCCTAACGCGTACCCTAACCCTAACCCCTACCCTAACCCTAACACGTACCCTACACCTAACCCGTACCCTAAACGGAGCCATAACCCTAACACTAACCCAAACCCAAACCCTAATCCATACGCTAAGCCGTACCCAAACCCCTCCCCGAACCCGTACCCTAAGCCGTACCCTAAGCCTAACCCCAAGCCTCAACCTAAACCTAGGCTACCCTTGACTGCTTCTGCCTCCAATAGATTTCCTAAGCACTAGTGTTTTAAGGAACAGCTTAAAAAGAGAATCCTAATGTGATTTCTTTATAATGTGTGTGTTCCTTATATTATCTTAGTGTCTAAACTCTTCTCCATGGATGGATCCCCAAATAATATTGCTTTACGTGCTAAGGGGTATCTAGAGAGTGGGATAGGTTTAATAACTACCCTAACCCTAACGCGTACCCTAACCATAACCCCTACCCTAACCCTAACACTTACACTAATACTAACCCGTACCCTAAACCGAGCCCTAACCCTAACACTAACCCTAACCCTATCCCTAACCCATACCCTACGCCGTACCCGAAGCCCTCCCCGAACCCGTACCCTAAGCCGTACCCTAAGCCTAACCCTAAGCCTAACCCTAACCCTAGGCTACCCTTGACTGCTTCTGCCTCCAATAGATTTCCTAAGCACTAGTGTTTTAAGGAACAGCTTAAAAAGAGAATCCTAATGTGATTTCTTTATAATGGGTGTGTTCCTTATCTTATCCTAGTGTCTAAACTCTTCTCCATGGCTGGACCCCCAAATAATATTCCTTTATGTGCTAAGGGGTATCTAGAGAGGGGATAGGTTTAATAACTACCCTAACCCTAACACGTACCCTAACCCTAACCCCTACCCTAACCCTAACACGTACCCTAATCCTAACCCTTACCCTAAACCGAGCCCTAACCCTAACACTAACACTAACCCTAACCCTAACCCATACCCTACGCCGTATTCGAAGCCCTCCCCGAACCCGTACCCTAAACCGTACCCTAAGCCTAACCCTAAGCCTAACCCTAACCCTAGGCTCCCCTTGACTGCTTCTGCCTCCAATAGATTTCCTAAGCACTAGTGTTTTAAGGAACAGCTTAAAAAGAGACTCCTATTGTGATTTCTTTATAATGGGTGTGTTCCTTATCTTATCCTAGTGTCTAAACTCTTCTCCATGGCTGGATCCGCAAATAATATTCCTTTACGTGCTAAGTTATATCTAGAGAGTGGGATAGGTTTAATAACTACCCTAAATCTAACGCGTATCCTAACCCTATCCCCTACCCTAACCCTAACACGTACCCTAAACCGAGCCCTAACCCTAACACTAACCATAACCCTAATCCTAAACCATACCCTACGCCGTACCCGAACCCCTCCCCGAACCCGTACCCTAAGCCATACCCTAACCTTAACCCTAAGCGTAATCCTAACCCTAGGCTACCCTTGACTGCTTCTGCCTCCAATAGATATCCTAAGCACAAGTGTTTTAAGGAACAGCTTAAAAAGAGAATCCTAATGTGATTGCTTTATAATGGGTGTGTTCCTTATCTTATCCTAGTGTCTAAACTCTTCTCCATGGCTGGACCCCCAAATAATATTCCTTGTCATGCTAAGGGGTATCTAGAGAGTGGGATAGGTTTAATAACTACCCTAACCCTAATGCATACCCTAACCCTAACCCCTACCCTAACACGTACCATAATCCTAACACGTACCCTAAACCGAGCCCTAACCCTAACACTAACCCTAACCCTAACCGTAACCCATACCCTACGCCGTACCCGAAGCCCTCCCCGAACCCGTACCCTAAGCCGTACCCTAAGCCTAACCCTAAGCCTAACCCTAACCCTAAGCTACCCTTGACTGCTTCTGCCTCCAATAGATTTCCTAAGCACTAGTGTTTTAAGGAACAGCTTAAAAAGAGAATCCTAATGTGATTCCTTTATAATGGGTGTGTTCCTTATCTTATCCTAGTGTCTAAACTCTTCTCCATGGCTGGACCCCCAAATAATATTCTTTTACGTGCTAAGCGGTATCTAGAGAGTGGGATAGGTTTAATCACTACCCTAACCCAAACACGTACCCTAACCCTAACACCTACCCTAACCCTAAAACGTACCCTAATCCTAACCCATACCATAAACCGAGCCCTAACCCTAACGCTAACCCTAACCCTAACCCATACCCTACGCCGTACCCTAACCCCTCCCCGAACCCGTACCCTAAGCCGTACCCTAACAATATCCCTTAGCCTAACCCTAACCTTAGGCTACCCTTGACTGCTTCTGCCTCCAATAGTTTTCCTAAGCACTAGTTTTTTAAGGAACAGCTTAAAAAGAGAATCCTAATGTGATTTCTTTATAATGGGTGTGTTCCTTATCTTATCCTAGTGTCTAAACTCTTCTCCATGGCTGGACCCCCAAATAATATTCCTTGACGTGCTAAGGGGTATCTAGAGAGTGGGATAGTTTTAATAACTACCCTAACCCTAATGCGTACCCTAACCCTAACCCCTACCCTAACCCTAGCACGTACCATAATCCTAACCCGTATCCTAAACCGAGCCCTAACCCTAACACTAAACCTAACCCTAACCCTAACCCATACACTACGCCGTAACCGAACCCTTCCCGAACCCGTACCCTAAGCCGTACCCTAAGCCTAACCCTAACCCTAGGCTACCCTTGACTGCTTCTGCCTCCAATAGATTTCCTAAGCACTAGTGTTTTAAGGAACAGCTTAAAAAGAGAATCCTAATGTGATTTCTTTATAATGGTTGTGTTCCTTATCTTATCCTAGTGTCTAAACTCTTCTCCATGGCTGGACCCCCAAATAATATTCTTTTACGTGCTAAGGGGTATCTAGAGAGTGGGATAGGTTTAATCACTACCCTTACCCTAACGCGTCCCCTAACCCTAACCCCTACCCTAACCCTAACACGTACCCTAATCCTAACCCGTACCCTAAACCGAGCCCTAACCCTAACCCTAACCCTAACCCATACCCTATGCTGTACCCGAACCCCTCCCCGTACCCGTACCCTAAGCCGTACCCTAACCCTAACCCTAAGCCTAACCCTAACCCTAGGCTACCCTTGACTTCTTCTGCCTCCAATAGATTTCCTAAGCACTAGTGTTTTAAGGAACAGCTTAAAAAGAGAATCCTAATGTGATTTCTTTATAATGGCTCTGTTCCTTATCTTATCCTAGTGTCTAAACTCTTCTCCATGGCTGGACCCCCAAATAATATTCCCTTACGTGCTAAGGGGTAACTAGAGAGTGGGATAGGTTTAATAGCTACCCTAACCCTAATGCGTAACCTAACCCTAACCCCTACCCTAACCCTAACACGTACCCTAATCCTAAACCATACCCTAATCCTAAACCGTACCCTAAAGGGAGCCCTAACCCTAACACGAACCCAAACCCTAACCCTAACCTATACCCTATGACGTACCCAAACCCCTCCCCGAACCCATATCCTAAGCCGTACCCTAAGCCTAACCCCAAGCCTCACCCTAACCCTAGGCTACCCTTGACTGCTTCTGCCTCCAATAGATTTCCTAAGCACTAGTGTTTTAAGGAAAAGCTTAAAAAGAGAATCCTAATGTGATTTCTTTATAATGTGTGTGTTCCTTATATAATCTTAGTGTCTAAACTCTTCTCCATGGATGGACACCCAAATAATATTGCTTTACGTGCTAAGGGGTATCTAGAAAGTGGGATAGGTTTAATAACTACCCTAACCCTAACGCTTACCTTAACCCTAACCCCTACACTAACCCTAACACGTACCCTAATCCTAACCCGTACCTTAAACCGAGCCCTAACTCTAACACTAACCCTAACCCTATCCCTAACCCATACCCTACGCCGTACCCGAAGCCCTCCCCGAACCCGTACCCTCAGCCGTACCCTAAGCCTAACCCTAAGCCTAATCCTAACCCTAGGCTACCCTTGACTGCTTCTGCCTCCAATAGATTTCCTAGGCACTAGTGTTTTAATTAACAGCTTAAAAAGAGAATCCTAATGTGATTTCTTTATAATGGGTGTGTTCCTTATCTTATCCTAGTGTCTAAACTCTTCTCCATGGCTGGACCCGCAAATAATATTCCTTTACGTGCTAAGGGGTATCTAGAGAGGGGATAGATTTAATAACTACCCTAACGCTAACACGTAACCTAACACTAAAACCTACCCTAACACTAACACGTTCCCTAATCCTAAACAGTATCGTAAACCGAGCCCTAACCCTAACACTAACCCTAACCCTAACCCTAACCCATACCCTACGCTGTACCCGAAGTCCTCCCCGAACCCGTACCCTAAGCCGTACCCTAAGCCTAACCCTAAGCCTAACCCTAACCCTAGGCTACCCTTGACTGCTTCTGCCTCCAATAGATTTCCTAAGCACTAGTGTTTTAAGGAACAGCTTAAAAAGAGAATCCTAATGTCATTTCTTTATAATGGCTCTGTTCCTTATCTTATCCTAGTGTCTAAACTCTTCTCCATGGCTGGACCCCCAAATAATATTTCCTTACGTGCTAAGGGGTATCTAGAGAGTGGGATAGGTATAATAGCTACCCTAACCCTAATGCGTAACCTAACCCTAACCCCTACCCTAACCCTAACACGTACCCTAATCCTAACCCGTACCCTAAACCGAGCCCTAACCCTAACACTAACCCTAACCCTAACGGTAATCCATACCCTACGCTGTACACAAACCCCTCCCCGAATCCGTACCCTAAGCCGTACCCTAACCCTAACCCTAAGCATAACCCTAACCCCAGGCTACCCTTGACTGCTTCTGCCTTCAATAGATTTCCTAAGCACTAGTGTTTTAAGGAACAGCTTAAAAAGAGAATCCTAATGTGATTACTTTATAATCGGTGTGTTCCTAATCTTATCCTAGTGTCTAAAATCTTCTCCATGGCTGGACCCCCAAATAATATTCCTTTACGTGCTAAGGGTTATCTAGGGAGTGGGATAGGTTTAATAACTACCCTAACCCTAACGCGTACGCTAACCCTAACCCCTACCCTAACCCTAACACGTACCATAATCCTAACCCGAAACCTAAACTGAGCCCTATCCCTAACACTAACCCTAACCCATACCCTACGCCGTACACGAACCCCTACCCGAACCCATACCCTAAGCCGTACCCTAACCCTAACACTCATCCTAACCCTAGGCTACCCTTGACTACTTCTGACTCCAATGGATTTCCTAAGCACTACTGTTTTAAGGAACAGCCTAAAAAGAGAATCGTAATGTGATTTTTTTAATGGGTGTGTTCCTTATCTTATCCTAGTGTCTAAACTCTTCTCAATGGCTGGACCCCCAAATAATATTCCTTTACATGCTAAATGGTATCTTGAGAGTGGGATAGGTTTAATAACTACCCTAACCCTAACGCGTACCCTAACCCTAACCCCTACCCTAACCCTAACACTTATACTAATCCTAACCCGTACCCTCAACCGAGACCTAACCCTAACCCTAACCCTAACCCTAACCCTAACCCATACCCCACGCCGTACACGAACCCCTCCCCGAAACCATACCCTAAGCCGTAGCCTAACCCTAACTCTCACCCTAACCCTAGGCTACACTTGACTGCTTCTGCCTCCAATAGATTTCCTAAGCACTACTGTTTTAAAGAACAGCCTAAAAAGAGAATTGTAATGTGATTTTTTATAATGGGTTTGGTCCTTATCTTATCCTAGTGTCTAAACTCTTCTCCATGGCTGGACCCCCAAATAATATTCCTTTACGTGATAAGGGGTATCTAGAGAGTGGGATAGGTTTAATAACTACCCTAACCCTAACGCGTAACCTAACCCTAACCCCTACCCTAACCCTAACCCCTACCCTAACCCTAAGACGTAACCTAATCCTAACCCGTACCCTAAACCGAGCCCTAACCCTAACACTAACCCTAACCCTAACCCTAACCCATACCCTACGCCATACCTGAAGCCCTCGCCGAACCCGTAACCTAAGCCGTACCCTAAGCCTAACCCTAAGCCTAACACTAACCCTAGGCTACCCTTGACTGCTTCTGCCTCCAATAGATTTCCTAAGCACTACTGTTTTAAGGAACAGCTTAAAAATAAAATCCTAATGTGATTTCTTTATAATGGGTGTGTTCCTTATCTTATCCTAGTGTCTAAACTCTTCTCCATGGCTGGACCCCCAAATAATATTCCTTTACATGCTAAGGGGTATCTAGAGAGTGGGATATGTTTAATAACTACCCTAACCCTAACGCGTACCCTAACCCTAACCCCTACCCTAACCCTAACACGTACCCTAATCCTAACCCGTACCCTAAACCGAGCCCTAACCCAAACACTAACCCTAACCCTAACCCTAACCCATACCCTACGCCGTATTGGAACCCCACACCGAACCCGTACCCTAAGCCGTACCCTAACCGTAACCATAAGCCTAACCCTAACCCTAGGCTACCCTTGACTGCTTCTGCCTCCAATAGATTTCCTAAGCACTAGTGTTTTAAGGAACAGCTTAAAAAGAGAATCCTAATGTGATTTCTTTATAATGGGTGTGTTACTTATCTTATCCTAGTGTCTAAACTCTTCTCCATGGCTGGACCCCCAAATAATATTCCTTTACGTGCTAAGGGGTATCTAGAGAGTGGGATAGGATTATTAACTACCCTAACCCTAAAGCGTACCCTAACCCTAACCCCTACCCTAACCCTAACCCCCACCCTAACCCTAACACGTACACTAATCCTAACCCATATCCTAAACCGAGCCCTAACCCTAACACTAACCCTAACCCTAACCGTAATCCATACCCTACGCTGTACCCAAACCCCTCCCCGAATCCGTACCCTAAGCCGCACCCTAACCCTAACCCTAAGCCTAACCCTAACCCCAGGCTACCCTTGACTGCTTCTGCCTTCAATAGATTTCCTTAGCACTAGTGTTTTAAGGAACAGCTTAAAAAGAGAATCCTAATGTGATTTCTTTATAATCGGTGTGTTCCTAATCTTATCCTAGTGTCTAAAATCTTCTCCATGGCTGGACCCCCAAAAATATTCCTTTACGTGCTAAGGTTTATCTAGGGAGTGGGATAGGTTTAATAACTACCCTATCCCTAACGCGTACCCTAACCCTAACCCCTACCCTAACCCTAACACGTACCATAATCCTAACCCGGAACCTAAACTGAGCCTTATCCCTAACACTAACCCTAACCCATACCCTACGCCATACACGAACCCCTACCCGAACCCATACCCTAAGCCGTACCCTAACCCTAACACTCATCCTAACCCTAGGCTACCCTTGACTACTTCTGACTCCAATGGATTTCCTAAGCACTAGTGTTTTAAGGAACAGCCTAAAAAGAGAATCGTAATGTGATTTTTTTAATGGGTGTGTTCCTTAACTTATCCTAGTGTCTAAACTCTTCTCCATGGCTGGACCCCCAAATAATATTCCTTTACATGCTAAGGGGTATCTAGAGAGTGGGATAGGTTTAATAACTACCCTAAACCTAACGCGTAGCCTAACCCTAACCCCTACCCTAACCCTAACACGTATACTAATCCTAACCCGTACCCTCAACCGAGACCTAACCCTAACCCTAACCCTAACCCTAACCCTAAACCATACCCTACGCCGTACACAAACCCCTACCCGAACCCGTACCCTAAGCCGTAGCCTAACCCTAACCCTCACCCTAACCCTAGGCTACCTTTGACTGCTTCTGCCTCCAATAGATTTACTAAGCACTAGTGTTTTAAGGAACAGCTTAAAAAGAGAATCCTAATGTGATTTCTTTATAATGGGTGTGTTCCTTATCTTATCCTAGTGTCTAAATTCTTCTCCATGGCTGGACCCCCAAATAATATTCCTTTACGTGCTAAGGGGTATCTAGAGAGTGGGATAGGTTTAATAACTACCCTAACCCTAATGCGTACCCTAACCCTAACACCTACCCTAACCCTAACACGTACCCTAATCCTAACCCGTATCCTAAACAGAGCCCTAACCGTAACACTACCCCTAACCCTAACCCTAACCCATACCCCACGCCGTACACGAACCCCTCCCCGAAACCATACCCTAAGCCGTAGCCTAACCCTAACTCTCACCCTAACCCTAGGCTACACTTGACTGCTTCTGCCTCCAATAGATTTCCTAAGCACTACTGTTTTAAAGAACAGCCTAAAAAGAGAATTGTAATGTGATTTTTTATAATGGGTTTGTTCCTTATCTTATCCTAGTGTCTAAACTCTTCTCCATGGCTGGACCCCCAAATAATATTCCTTTACGTGCTAAGGTGTATCTAGAGAATGGGATAGGTTTAATAACTACCCTAACCCTAACGCGTACCCTAACCCTAACCCCTACCCTAACCCTAACACGTACCCTAATCCTAATCCGTACCCTAAACCGAGCCCTAACCCTAACACTACCCCTAACCCTAACCCTAACCCATACCGTACGCCGTACACGAAACCCTAACCGAACCCGTACACTAAGCCGTACCCTAACCCTAACCCTCACCCTAACCCTAACCCTAGATTACCCTTGACGGCTTCTGCCTCCAATAGATTTCCTAAGCACTAGTGTTTTAAGGAACATCTTAAAAATAGAATCCTAATGTGATTTCTTTATAATGGGTGTGTTCCTTATCTTATCCTAGTGTCTAAACTCTTCTCCATGGCTGGACCCCCACATAATATTCCTTTACGTGCTAAGGGGTAGCTAGAGAGTGGGATAGGTTTAATAACTACCCTAACCCTAACGCTTACCCTAACCCTAACCCCTACCCTAAACCTAACCCCTACCCTAACCCTAACACGTACCCTAAAACTATCCGGTACCCTAAACCGAGCCCTAACCCTATCATTAACCCTAACCCTAAACCAAATCGTAACCCTAACACGTACCCTAACCCTAACCCTAAACCAAAACCTAACCCATACCCTACGCCGTACCCGAACCCCTCCCCGAACCCGTACCCTAAGCCGTACCCTAACCCTAACCCTAAACCTATCCCTAACCCTAGGCTACCCTTGACTGCTTCAGCCTCCAATAGATTTCCTAAGCACTAGTGTTTTAAGGAACAGCCTAAAAAGAGAATCGTAATGTGATTTTTTATAATGGGTGTGTTCCTTATCTTATCCTAGTGTCTAAACTCTTCTCCATGGCTGGACCCTCAAATAATATTCCTTTACGTGCTAAGGGGTATCTAGAGAGTGGGATAGGTTTAATAACTACCCTAACCCTAACGCGTACCCTAACCCTAACCCCTACCCTAACACGTACCCTAATCCTAATACGTAACCTAAACCGAGCCCTAACCCTAACACTACCCCTAACCCTAACCCTAACCCATACCGTACGCCGTACCCGAATCCCTACCCGAACCCGTACCCTAAGCCGTAGCCTAACCCTAAACCTCACACTAACCCTAACCCTAGGCTACCCTTGACTGCTTCTGCCTCCAATAGATTTCCTAAGCACAAGTGTTTTAAGGAACACCTTAAAAAAGAATCCTAATGTGATTTCTTTATAATGGGTGTGTTCCTTATCTTATCCTAGTGTCTAAACTCTTCTCTAAGGCTGGACCCCCAAATAATATTCCTTTACGTGCTAAGGGGTATCTATAGAGTGGGATAGGTTTAATAACTACCCTAACCCTAACGCGTACACTAACACTAACACCTACCCTAACCCTTACACGTACCCTAATCCTAACTCGTACCCTAAAACGCGCCCTAACCCTACGACTAACCCTAACCCTAACCCTAACCAATACCCTACCCCGTACAAGAACCCTTCCCCAAACCCGTACCCTAAGCCATACCCTAAACCTAACCCTAAGCCTAACACTAACCCTAGGCTACCCTTGACTGCTGCTGCCTCCAATAGATTTCCTAAGCACTATTGTTTTAAGGAACAGCTTAAAAAGAGAATGCTAATGTGATTTCTTTATAATGGATGTGGTCCTTATCTTATCCTAGTGTCTAAACTCTTCTCCATGGCTGGACCCCCAAATAATATTCCTTTACGTGCTAAGGGTATCTAGAGAGTGGGATAGGTTTAATAACTACCCTAACCCTAACGCATACCCTAACCCTAACCCCTACCCTAACCCTAACACGTACCCTAATCCTAACCCATACCCTAAACAGAGCCCTAACCCTAACACTTACCCTAAACCTATCCCTAACCCATACCCTACGCCATACCCGAACCCCTATCCGAAACTGTACCGTAAGCCGTACCCTAACCCTAACCCTAAGCCTAACACTAACCCTAGGCTACCCTTGACTGCTTCTGGCTCCAATAGATTTCCAAAGCACTAGTGTTTTAAGGAACAGCTTAAAAAGAGAATCGTAATGTGATTTCTTTATAATGGGTGTGTCCCTTATCTTATCCTAGTGTCTAAACTTTTCTCCATGGCTGGACCCCTAAATAATATTCCTTTACGTGCTAAGGGGTATCTAGAGAGTGGGATAGGTTTAATAACTACACTATCCCTAACACGTACCCTAACCCTAACTCCTACCCTAACCCTAACACGTTCCCTAATTCCTAACCCTTACCCTAAACCGAGCCCTCTCCCTAACCCTAACCCCTACCCTAACACTAACACGTACCCTAAACCTATCCAGTACCCTAAACGGAGCCCTAATCCTATCATTAACCCTAACCCTAACCCATACCCTAACCCTAACACGTACCCTAATCCTAACCCGTACCCTAAACCGAGCCCTAACACTAACACTAAACCTAAACCTAACACTAACCTATACCCTACGCCGTACCCGAACCCCTCCTCGAACCCATAACCTAAGCTGTACGCTAACCCTAACCCTAATCCTAACCCTAACCCTAGGCTACCCTTGACGGCTTCTGCCTCCAATAGATTTCCTAAGCACTAGTGTTTTAAGGAACAGCTTAAAAAGAGAATCCTAAGGTGATTTCTTTATAATGGGTGTGTTCCTTATCTTATCCTAGTGTCTAAACTCTTCTCCATGGCTGGACCCCAAAATTATATTCTTTACGTGCTAAGGGGTATCTAGAGAGTTTGATAGGTTTAATAACTACCCTAACCCTAACGCGTACCCTAACCCTAACTCCTACCCTAACACTAACACGTACCCTAATCATAACCCGTACCCTAAACCGAGCCAGAACCCTAACCCTAACCCCTAACCTAACCCTAACACGTACCCTAAATCTATCCGGTACCCTAAACCTAGCCCTAACCCTAACATTAACCCTAACCCTAACCCATACCCTACGCCGTATCCGAAACCATCCCCGAAACTGTACCCTATGCCGTACCCTAACCCTAACCCTAACCCTAACCCTAACGCTAGCTAGCCTTGACTGCTTCTGCCTCGAATAGATTTCCTAAGCACTAGTGTTTTAAGGAACATGTTAAAAGGAGAATCCTAATGTGATTTCTTTATAATGGGTGTGTTCCTTATCTTATTCTAGTGTCTAAACTCTTCTCCATGGCTGGACCCCTAAATAATATTCCTTTACGTGCTAAGGGGTATCTAGAGAGTGGGTTAGGTTTAATACCTACCCTAACCCTAACGGGTACCCTAACCATATCCTCTACCCTATCCTTAAAACGTACCCTAATCCTAACCAGTACCCTAAACCGAGCCCTAATCCTAACCCGTACCCTAATCTGAGCCCTAAACCTAACACTAACCCTAACCCTAACTCATACCCTTCACCGTACACGAACCATTCCCCAAACCCGTACACTAAGCCATACCCTAACGCTAACCCTCACCCTAACCCTAACCCTAAGCTACCCTTGACTGCTTCTGCCTCCAATAGATTTCCTAAGCACTAGTGTTTTAATGAACATCTTAAAAAGAGAATACTAATGTGATTTCTTTATAATGGGTGTGTTCCTTATCTTATTCTAGTGTCTAAACTCTTCTCCATGGCTTGACCCCCAAATAATATTCCTTTACATGCTAAGGGGTATCTAGAGATTGGGATAGGTTTAATAACTACCCTAACCCTAATGCGTACCCTAATCCTAACACATACCCTAATCGTAACCCGTACCCTAAACCGAGCCCTAACCCTAACACTAACCCTAACCCTAACCCTAACCAAACCCTACGCCGTACCCGAACCCGTACTCTAAGCTGTACCCTAACCCTAACCCTAACGTTAAAATACCCTTGACTTCTTCTGCCTCCAGTAGATTTCCTAAGCACTAGTGTTTTAAGGCACAGGTTAAAAAGAGAATCCTAATGTGATTTCTTTATAATGGGTGTGTTCCTTATCTTATCCTAGTGTCAAACTCTTCTCCTTGGCTGCACCCCCAAATAATATTCCTTTATGTGCTAAGGGGTATCTAGAGAGTGGGATAGATTTAACAACTACCCTAACCCTAACGTGTACCCTAACCCTAACCCCTACCCTAACCCTAACACGTACCCTAATCCTTATCCGTACCCTAAACCGAGCCCTAACCCTAACACTAACCCTAACCCTAAGCATACCCTACGCCGTACCCAAACCCCTACCCGAATCCATAACCTAAGCTACCCTTGACTGCTTCATCAAGCCTCTTAGATAGCCTCAACCACCATAGGGCCGACAGCAGGAGCCAGAAAAACTACAATTCTGCAGCCTGTGGACCAAAAACCACAGTTACAGGAAGATAGACAAGATGAAAAGTCAGAGGGCTATGTGACAGATGAAGGAACAAGGACAAACCCCAGAAAAACAACTAAATGAAGTGGAGATAGGGAACCTTCCAGAAAAATAATTCAGAATAATGATAGTGAAGATGATGCAGGACCTCGGAATAAGAATAGAGGCAAAGATTGAGAAGATGCAAGAAATGATTAACAAAGACCTAGAAGAATTAAAGAACAAACAAACAGAGATGACCAATACAATAACTGAAATGAAAACTACACTAGAAGGAATCAATAGCAGAATAACTGAGGCAGAAGAACGGATAAGAGACCTGGAAGACAGAATGGTGGAATTCACTGCTGCGGAACAGACTAAAGAAAAAAGAATGAAAAGAAATGAAGACAGCCTAAGAGACCTCTGGGACAACATTAAACGCAACAACATTCGCATTATACGGGTCACAGAAGGTGAAGAGAGAGAGAAAGGACCAGAGAAAATATTTGAAGAGATTATAGTTGAAAACTTCCCTAACATGGGAAAGGAAATAGCCACCCACGTCCAGGAAGCGCAGAGAGTCCCATACAGGATAAACCCAAGGAGAAACATGCCGAGGCACATAGTAATCAAAGTGGCAAAAATTAAAGACAAAGAAAAATTATTGAAAGCAGCAAGGGAAAAACGACAAATAACATACAAGGGAACTCCCATAAGGTTAACAGCTGATTTCTCAGCAGAAACTCTGCAAGCCAGAAGGGAGTGGCATGATATACTTAAAGTGATGAAAGGGAAGAACCTACAACCAAGATTACTCTACCCGGCAAGGATCTCATTTAGATTTGATGGAGAAATCAAAAGCTTTACAGACAAGCAAAAGCTAAGAGAATTCAGCACCACCAAACCAGCTCTACAACAAATGCTAAAGGAACTTCTCTAAGTGGGAAACACAAGAGAAGAAAAGGACCTACAAAAACAAACCCAAAACAATTAAGAAAATGGTCATAGGAACATACATATTGATAATTACCTTAAACGTGAATGGATTAAATGCCCCAACCAAAAGACATAGACTGGCTGAATGGATACAAAAACAAGACCCATATATATGCTGTCTACAAGAGACCCACTTTAGACCTAGGGACACATACAGACTGAAAGTGAGGGGATGGAAAAAGATATTCCATGCAAATGGAAATCAAAAGAAAGTTGGAGTAGCTATACTCATATCACATAAAATAGACTTTAAAATAAAGAATGTTTCAAGAGACAAGGAAGGACACTACATAATGATCAAGGGATCAATCCAAGAAGAAGATATAACAATTATAAATATATATGCACCCAACATAGGAGCACCTCAATACATAAGGCAACTGCTAACAGCTATAAAAGAGGAAATTGACAGTAACACAATCATAGTGGGGGACTTTAACACCTCACTTACACCAATGGACAGATCATCCAAAATGAAAATAAATAAGGAAACAGAAGCTTTAAATGACACAATAGACCAGATAGATTTAATTGATATATATAGGACATTTCATCCCAAAACAGCAGATTACACGTTCTTCTCAAGTGCGCATGGAACATTCTCCAGGATAGATCACATCTTGGGTCACAAATCAAGCCTCAGTAAATTTAAGAAAATTGAAATCATATCAAGCATCTTTTCTTACCACAACGCTATGAGATTAGAAATGAATTACAGGGCAAAAAACGTAAAAAAGACAAACACATGGAGGCTAAACAATACGTTACTAAATAACCAAGAGATCACTGAAGAAATCAAAGAGGAAATAAAAAAATACCTAGAGACAAATGACAATGAAAACACGACGACCCAAAACCTATGGGATGCAGCGAAAGCAGTTCTAAGAGGGAAGTTTATAGCTATACAAGCCTACCTAAAGAAACAAGAAAAATCTCAAGTAAACAATCTAACCTTACACCTAAAGAAACTAGAGAAAGAAGAACAAACAAAACCCAAAGTTAGCAGAAGGAAAGGAATCATAAAGATCAGAGCAGAAATAAATGAAATAGAAACAAAGAAAACAATAGCAAAGATCAATAAAACTAAAAGTTGGTTCTTTGAAAAGATAAACAAAATTGATAAGCCATTAGCCAGACTCATCAAGAAAAAGAGGTAGAGGACTCAAATCAATAATTTCAGAAATGAAAAAGAAGTTACAAAAGACACCGCAGAAATACAACGCATCCTAAGAGACTACTACAAGCAACTTTATGCCAATAAAATGGACAACCTGGAAGAAATGGACACATTTTTAGAAAGGTATAACCTTCCAAGACTGAACCAGGAAGAAACAGAAAATATGAACAGACCAATCACAAGTAATGAAATTGAAACTGTGATTAAAAATCTTCCAACCAACAAAAGTCCAGGATCAGATGGCTTCACAGGTGAATTCTATCAAACATTTAGAGAAGAGCTAACACCCATCCTTCTCAAACTCTTCCAAAAAATTGCAGCGGCAGGAACACTCCCAAACTCATTCTATGAGGCCACCATCACCCTGATGCCAAAACCAGACAAAGACACTACAAAAAAAGAAAATTACAGACCAATATCACTGATGAATATAGATGCAAAAATCCTCAACAAAATTCTAGCAAACAGAATCCAACAACACATTAAAAGGATCATACACCACGATCAAGTGGGATTTATCCCAGGGATGCAAGGATTCTTCAATATACGCAAATCAATCAATGTGATACACCATATTAACAAATTGAAGAATAAAAACCATATGATCATCTCAATAGATGCAGAAAAAGCTTTTGACAAAATTCAACACCCATTTATGATAAAAACTCTCCAGAAAGTGGGCGTAGAGGGAACCTACCTCAACATAATAAAGGCCATGTATGACAAACCCACAGCAAACATCATTCTCAATGGTGAAAAACTGAAAGCATTTCCTCTAAGATCAGGAACGAGACAAGGATGTCCACTCTCACCACTATTATTCAACATAGTTCTGGAAGTCCTAGCCACGGCAATCAGAGAAGAAAAATAAATAAAAGGAATACAAATTGGAAAAGAAGAAGTAAAACTGTCAGTGTTTGTGGATGACATGATACTATACATAGAGAATCCTAAAACTGCCACCAGAAAACTGCTAGAGCTAATTAATGAATATGGTAAAGTTGCAGGATACAAAATTAATGCACAGAAATCTCTTGCATTCCTATACACTAATGATGAAAAATCTGAAAGAGAAATTATGGAAACACTCCCATTTACCATTGCAACAAAAAGAATAAAATACCTAGGAATAAACCTACCTAGGGAGACAGAAGACCTGTATGCAGAAAACTATAAGACACTGATGAAAGAAATTAAAGATGATACCAACAGATGGAGAGATATACCATGTTCTTGGATTGGAAGAATCAACATTGTGAAAATGAATATACTACCCAAAGCAATCTACAGATTCAATGCAATCCCTATCAAATTACCAATGGCATTTTTTATGGAGCTAGAACAAATCATCTTAAAATTTGTATGGAGACACAAAAGACCCCAAATAGCCAAAGCAGTCTTGAGGCAAAAAAAATGGAGCTGGAGGAATCAGACTCCCTGACTTCAGACTATACTACAAAGCTACAGTAATCAAGACAATATGGTACTAGCACTAAAACAGAAACATAGATCAATGGAACAAGATAGAAAGCCCAGAGATTAACCCACGCACCTATGGTCAACTAATCTATGACAAAGGAGGCAAAGATATACAATGGAGAAAAGACAGTCTCTTCAATAAGTGGTGCTGGGAAAACTGGACAGCTACATGTAAAAGAATGGAATTAGAATACTCCCTAACACCATACACAAAAATAAACTCAAAATGGATTAGAGACCTAAATATAAGACTGGACACTATAAAACTCTTAGAGGAAAACATAGGAAGAACACTCTTTGACATAAATCACAGCAAGATCTTTTTTGATCCACCTCCTAGAGTAATGGAAATAAAAACAAAAATAAACAAATGGGACCTAATGAAACTTCAAAGCTTTTGCACAGCAAAGGAAACCATAAACAAGACGAAAAGACAACCCTCAGAATGGGAGAAAATATTTGCAAACGAATCAACGGACAAAGGATTAATCTCCAAAATATAGAAACAGCTCATTCAGCTCAATATTAAAGAAACAAACACCCCAATCCAAAAATGGGCAGAAGACCTAAATAGACATTTCTCCAAAGAAGACATACAGACGGCCACGAAGCACATGAAAAGATGTTCAACATCACTAATTATTAGAGAAATGCAAATCAAAACTACAATGAGGTATCACCTCACTCCTGTTAGAATGGGCATCATCAGAAAATCTACAAACAACAAATGCTGGAGAGGGTGTGGAGAAAAGGGAACCCTCTTGCACTGTTGGTGGGAATGTAAATTGATACAGCCACTATGGAGAACAATATGGAGGTTCCTTAAAAAACTAAAAATAGAATTACCATATGACCCAGCAATCCCACTACTGGGCGTATACCGAGAGAAAACCGTAATTCAAAAAGACACATGCACCCGAATGTTCATTGCAACAGTATTTACAATAGCCAGGTCATGGAAGCAACCTAAATGCCCATCAACAGACGAATGCATAAAGAAGATGTGGTACATATATACAATGGAATATTACTCAGCCATAAAAAGGAACAAAATTGAGTCATTTGTGGAGAAGTGGATGGATCTAGAGACTGTCATACAGAGTGAAGTAAGTCAGAAAGAGAAAAACAAATATCGTATATTAATGCATGTATGTGGAACCTAGAAAAATGGTACAGATGAGCCGGTTTGCAGGGCAGAAGTTGAGACACAGATGTAGAGAATGGACATATGGACACCAAGGGGGGAAAACTGCAGTGGGGTGGGGATGGTGGTGTGCTGAATTGGGAGATTGGGATTGACATGTATACACTGATGTGTATCAAATTGATGCCTAATAAGAACCTGCAGTATAAAAAAACAAACAAACAAAACAACTAATACTAAACTTTCATTGGGTTATTTGTATGGAAATATGTTAATATAAATGTTTCAGACATTACATGAAATTTCTAAAAATCTTATATTTGTATTTGTATGGAAATATGTTAATATAAATGTTTCAGACATTACATGAAATTTCTAAAAATCTTAAAAAAAAAAAAAGATATTTCATTTCTTACCCAGTTTGGCATTATGATATGAAATTTATCAGAGACCTGTGTTTGCCAAAATGTCCTTCACATAGATCTTCTTGAAGATGGAGCACTTTTGCAATGTGTTAGAGCACAACAATAACTATCTATAAATCACATAAAGACTTAAAAGTCACTGTTAAACATTTGATCACAATGTAAATGACAAAAGAAACAATTATTGCTCTTACATGCAACATTTAAAAATAACTAGAATTATGACTGATAACATTTTACCAGGACATACTAGATTTTTAGGAATTCCATGTAATTTAACATACTAATCAAACAGTTCTCTCTGAGATGGCTCAAGGGCCTTCTAAAGCATCTCAAAGTTAGCTGGAGATCAAAAGTACTGTTAAAATTGGCCAAACAACACTTGCTCACTGAACCAAAGTAAAGAGATTTCAAACAAAAATACAGATCACAGACACAGGCAAAGGAACTCACAAGCTGTCCACAATCAAAAGCAGCATTCCAAGAAAACTTTGAGGGAGAAACCAAATCCAGGCTTGCCCTAACCCACTTCCAACAAAATCCAGCTTAGAAAATCCTGGTCATGCACAACTCTTTCCTCAGTGTTCTCTTTTCACAAATGTTCGTCACCTTCTGTACCCATCTTACTTTGCCCCTTATTTTTTTCCGCATTCAGACACAGCCAGGTCTAGTACAAAGTGACTTTCTTTTCTCTTTGTACCATCAGCCTGTTACCTAGCTGCTCACTTTGTTTATTATGTAGCTTCAAAAATGCTTGAACATATGGAACTTCTTTTGTCTTTCTCTTCCTGTGACAAAATAACTCTAGCTGAAGGATAGTATAGTCATTTAGGCTACCTTTCAAAGACCACCTTTCCTCATTTTTCAAGAATGTATACATACATTGGCCAGACAAAATTACAATAGAGTTTCATTCTTTTCTTAGTCTTAGGTTTACAACTATAGGTTGACCAGTCTGCCAGGATTTTGCCCACTGGCTATCAGATGGAACTGAAGAAGCAGCACTTCTTATGTTTGAACCATAGAACACTCACACACAGACTAAGAATAAAACAAAATCCACCCCACCAATGGAAGCCTCAAACCAAAGGAACAAAAAACTAAACAGAAACCAAAAACCAAACAGCACAAGACTCAAATCAGCTTCCAAGTCTCAACTTAGCTTGTGACCTCTGTTCAAGTGATGCACCTTCCAAATGAGATTTTCTGGAATGAAAAGTCACCTAAATGGGAACCAAGGTTCCCCGAAATGTACAGGGCTAAAAGGACTTCAGAGTGCATACCAGGGGAGTTACCACACGCTGACTGAGGTGTGGCAACATCCCAAATGCTATTTTTCTGGTTCCCCAAAATAATCTCTTGGAGTAGGACATTCGGGGCAGTCCAGAATGGAGGAAGAGAGGAATGTCCTCAAGGCAAGGATGGCCTCAGCAGCTGCTAGGGTGGTCCCTCTTCCACCATCTACTCCTGCCCCAGAGTTCCAACTGCTGGGATGACTGGGGCTCGGCCTTTCCAGGCAAGGGTCCCACGTGGTCTGGCCTCTAAAGGAATTCTCCAACCCTACACTCTCTCGAAAGAGGCTGGCATGGAGAAAATCTCAGTGTCCAATCAAGTCAGGGGACCCACAGTGGCCATCCCCAAGTCAGCCCCACACTGGGTACTAAATTTGATGTCGAAAACTCGACCTCTGTGCACCAGTGCCGAATCGAATCTCAGAGAGAGAGGGTTGGAGGAAGTAGAAAAGAATAGCTTTACTGCTTTGGCAGCCAAAGGGGGACACAGAAAACTCGTGCCCTCAAAAACCATGCGTCCCAATGCACGAGGATCTGGTGAGGAGTTTTACAGCAATGGTTTAAGGACACAGTTTCTCCTAAGGATTAGTGTGTGTACAGGGCCTTAACTCCCTTTAATCTGGCCTCAGATGGTCTCTTGATGAGCTTCTCTGGAATGAAGAACACTAAAATCTTCTATTTTGTGGGGGTTGTAGTTTGGTAAAGAGCCCAAAGATACTCTTACGTACATCCCTTGAGGCAGAACCAGGATCCTGCCCCAAGGCTGCACTACTGTTTCTTGATGGTTCCTCCCTTGTATCTGCATCCCCTCCCTTCCCTGATTAGCAACTGTTCGAATCTGCCCTTTGGAACTCAGGGAAGGTTATGGAACCTGGAGTCTATTCCCAACAAACAGGAAACAGGAGACACAGGAAAGGCTTTCGTGCCCAGGAGCCCCACAGGGCCCTGCTCGATTTCACTACGAGGCCCTGACCCTGACACTAACTATGGCCCTGAGCTGTCTAGAATGGCATGAGCTTTCCCTAAATATGAATTTCTTTCTCCCCCTAACTAAGGTCCTGATGCTGTCTCTAAGGACTGAGGCTGTCCCTAACAAAGGCCCTGATTATGTCCCTAACTATTGGCCTGAACTGTCTCTAACTAAAGCCTTGACACTGACCTTAATTAAGGTCCTTATGCTGTTCCTGAGGCCCTGAGGATGTCCTTAGCAAAGGCCCTCAGCTTATCTTTAACTGAGGCCCTGACACTCTCCCTAACTAAGGACTGAGGCTGTCTCTAACTAAGGCCCTGATTCTGTCTTTAACTAATGGCCTCACTCTTTCCCTAACAAAGGCCCTGACACAGTCCCTAACTAAAGCCCTGACACGGTCCCTAATAACATGAGCTGTCCCTCATTAGTGCCCTGATGAGGCCCATAAATGATGTACCGAAGATGGCACTAAGGTCCTGATGATGTCACTAATGACCTAAAATGTCTCTTACTAAGGCCCTCAAGTTACCTCTAACTGAAGCCCTAAAGATGTCCATAACTAAGTCCCTGACACTATCTCTAAGACCCTCAAGTTATCTTTAACTGAGGCCATGACAGTGTTCCTAACAAAGAACTTGACACTGTCTCTAACTAAGGCCCTGAGTCTGTCTTTACCTAATGGCCTCACTCTTTCCCCAACTACTCCCTGACGCTGCCCCTAACTAAGGCCCTGACAGTAGGCCTAATTGCCTGAGCTCTCTTTCACTAATACCCTGACCCTGTCCATAACTTATGCCCTGATGATGTCCCTAACGAACAGCCTGAAGTGTCTCTTACTAAGGTCCTCAAGTTTTCTCTGAGGCCCTGACACTCTCCCTAATTAAGGCCTTGACACTGTCTTTAAGTAATGGCCTGATGCAGTTCCTACCTGAGATGCTGATGCTCTCACTAAGACCCCAAAGTCTCTACCTGAGAAGCTGACACTGTCTGTAACTAATTTCCTGACTTTTTCCTTAACTAACATCCTAATTTTGTCCCTAAATAACACCCTGACACTGGTCCTAACTACGGCCCTGATGCTGACCCTATCTAAGGCCCTGATGATGTCCCTAATAGACTTAGATGTCCCTCACTGTGGTCCTGATCCTGTCCATTACTGAGGTCCTGAATATGTGCCTAAGTACGTCTCTGACCCTGTCCTAAGGCCCTGACCCTCTTCCTAACTAAGGGCCTTGACGCTGTCTCTACACAAGGCCCTGACACTGCCCCTAAATAACGGCCTGACACTGGTCCCAAGTATGGACCTGATCCTGTCCATAACTAAGCCCCTGAAGATGTCCTTCATTAAGTCTCTGACACTGCCCTTAATAAGTCCCTGACACTGTCCCTAGCTAATGGCCTAAGTTATAACTTACAAAGTCCCTAACACTATCCCCAAGACGCTGACACCCTCCCTAACTTAGGCTTTGATGCTGCCCCTTAGTGCCTAAGCGGTGACAAAATAACACCCTGATTCTATTACTAAGGCCCTGAATATATCCCTACAAATGTCTCTGAAGTGTCCCTAACTAACGGCCTAACCTGTCTCTTACTAAGGCCCTCAAGTTATCTCTGAGGGCCTGACAACACTGTCCCTAACTAAGGCCCTGTTGCTGGCCCTAACTAACGTCCTGATGCTGAACCTAACTGAGGCCCTGATGCTCTTCCTAACTAAGGCCTTGATGCCGATTCTACCTGAGGCGCTAAAACTGTCTGTGACTAATGACCTGACTCTTTCCCTAACTAACACCCTGATGCTATCCCTAATTGAGGCCCTGAAGATGTCCCTAGTACCTTTAGGTGTTCCTCAGTATCACCCTGATCCTGTCCATAACTAAGGCCCTGAATATGTCCCTAGGTAAGTCTCTGACGCCGTCCCTAACTAAGGCCCTGATGCTGTCTCTACCTCAGAACCTGACATTCTAATGTCCTGACTCTCCCTAACTAACATCCTGACGCTGCCCCTAAGTGAGGCCCTGACACTCTTCTTAACTAAGGACTTGCCACTGTCCCTACCTAAAACCCTGACACTGTCTGTAACTAATGACCGGACTCTTTCCCTAACTAACACCCTAGATTTGGCCCTAACACCCTGACACTTGTTCTAATTATGGCCATGATGCTGGCTCTAAGGCCCTGAAGATATCCCTAAGTAACAGCCTGAATTGTGTCTAACTAAGGCTCTCACGTTATCTCTAACTTAGGCCCTGACGCTGTCCCTTATAGTCTAAGCTGTCATTAAATAATGCCCCAATCCTGTCCATAACTAAGGCCCTGAGTATGTCCCTAAGTACATCTCTGATGATGTCCCTAACAGCCTGAACTGTCTCTTCAAGTTATCTCTGAGGCTCTGACACTGGCCCTTACTAAGGCCTCACCCCGGGGTTGTCCCAGGCTGCTGGGCAGTTTTCTCTTGTCCGCATCTCTAGCCAGCTGCCTGCCATTGGCCACTCTAAGGTTCTGCGATGCAGTGGTCCCACGTGGGATGTGCCTGTGTAGGCTCACCTGTGGGAGGAGAGTCATGGCCACTCCGCCCTCCAGGGGACTGCGGCTCAGGGTAGGAATCTCTCAGCCAGCGTCTGGACACAGGGTTCTGTGTCCTTGTTTGTTGTAAATCCCTTGGAGTTACCTCTAACATTTTTTAAATGGATCTCCCCCTCAGCATATTTATGATTTAAATTATTTACCACATTAAAATTCAGGAATGACATTATTAGAATGAGCAGGAAGACACAGGATGCCCCCCCAATGATCTATTACTTGGAGGATTTAAAATTCTAATGAGAAAACACTCACTCTCCTCATCTTCTTGGGTGTCAGCACAAGGCGGGAATCAGCTGCATTCTTTATTTATCCCTCTGGTTTTCCAGAACCTTTCCTTCAAGGAGAAATCTCTGGGCTGTGTGGGAACTGTGAGTGGTGACCATCAGGTAAATCTGAGACTGAAAAGCAAGAGGAAAAGAGAGAGGGGAGGAGATGAGGATCGGTGGTGGGGAGAAGCAGGGGCATCCACGTTCAATCTCAGGCTGAGAGTCTGGGTTAGTCTCCAACGAAGCTAAGGACCACCAGGATCTGGCCCCACTGGCCTTGTCACCTGGTATGGGGATTGGGGACAGCCAAACAACCATGGCCACTTTCAAAGAAATAAAGAAGGTGGGAGGGCACCCCGAGAGCCAGACTGAAAATGGTCATGCTGTGAAATAATAAGATGCCCTTTTCAGAAAAGTGAAGATGGTTCTCTTGGTTCTCAAAGACTTGCAAATACTCTGTGTCCTTCTAGAGGCATGCTGAAGGCTTCAGCCTTTGAGGGCAGTAATGGGAGTGCATCTGGGCTCAAGACCATCCAGCGCTCACTCCTTGAGGGTGCAGAGGATGACCAGTGTCCACCCCTCGGGTGCTGTGGGGCCTGAGATCCCCTGATCACCGAGGACCGGTGGGGCCGCACAGACACTCCACTGGACCACCGGGGGCTTGGCTGGTGGGCTACAGTCCTTTATCAGATACATGGTTTACAAACATCTTGTGCCATTTTGCATGGTGGATTATCTTATTCCTTGCTCCTTTTATACACAACTGTTTTTCATTTTGAGGAAGTCCAATTCATCTATTTTGTCTTTTGTTGTTTGTGCTTTTGGTAGATCTAAGAAATCATGACTAAATCCAAGGTCATGAAGATTTACTCTCATGTTTTCTTCTACGAGTTTTATAATTTTGGTTCTTGCATCTAGGCCTTTGGTCCATTTTGCATTGATTTTTGTATACGGGGTGAGGGGAGGTAAGGATCCAAGTTTATTCTTCTGCATGTGGGTATCCAGTCGTTCCAGAACCTGTGCTAACTGTTTGGGAGAAAATACATGCAAATGATGCGACCAACAAGGGCCTAATTCTAAAATATACAAACAGCTCATACAACTCAAAAAAGAAAAAAAAAATCAAAAAATAAGCAGAAGGTCTAAATAGACATTTCTCCAAAGACATACAGTTGGCCAATAGGCACATGAGAAGATGCTCCACATCGCTAGTTATTAGAGAATGCAAATCAAAACTACAGTGAGTTATCACCTCATAGTGGTCAGAATGGCCATCATTAAAATGTCTATAAATAAATGCTGGAGGGGGTGTGGAGAAAAGGGAACCCTCCTACACTACTGGTGGGAATGTAAATTGATGCAGCCACTATGGAAAACAGTATGGAGGTTCCTCAAAAACTAAAAATAGAATTACCATATGAACCAGCAATCCCACTCCTGGACACATATCCAGACAAAACTATAATTCGAAAAGATACATGCACCCCAGTATTCACAGCAGCACTATTCACAATAGCCAAGACATGGAAGCAACCTGAATGTCCCTCAACAGATGAATGGATATAGAAGATGTGATACATATATACAATGGAATATTACTTAGCCATAAAACAGAATGAAATAATGCCATCTGCAGCTACATGGAAGGGCCTAGAGATTATCATACAAAGTGAAGTAAGGCAGACAGAGAACGACAAATACCATATGATATCACTTATATGTGGATTATAAAATGAGACCCAAATGAACCTATCTACAGAACAAAAACCGACTCACAAATATAGAAAACAGACTTGTGGTTGTCAAGGGGAAGACAGGGGAGAGGGATGGATTGGGTGTTTGGGATTAGTAGATGCAAACTATTATATATAGGATGGATAAACAAGGTCTTACTGTACAGCACAGGGAACTATATTCAATACACTGTAATAAACCATAATGGAAAAAAATATGAAAAATATGTATATATGTATGTATATATATATATATGAATCACTTTGCTGTACAGCAGAAATTAACACAACATTGTAAGTCAACTATACTTCAGTATCAATTAGTTTGAAGGCACTTTTATTTTTTTTATTTTTTTATTTTTTGAAGGCACTTTTATAAATTAGGCCTTATTTCTCTTGTCCTTTCATCCTGGGACAAATGTATAACAGAAACTAACCTGGATTACTCCAGGATGAATTCATATCACACAGAACTTTAATTGTTGAACAAACCATTAATACCAGTTACACCATGGGATGTCCTGATCCAATATGAAGTTTGTAAACCTTGTATCAAACCTGCAGAATGCACTAAATTTGGAAATTCAAACTGCAATGAAGCCAACTATCCCATGACTTCTCCACAACTAGTTATACAACATCAATTGGAAACCATATACAATCAAATGAATGTAGACAGAAACAACTATAGCCTTCTTTTTTTTCCTTTTAGATGAAGACGGTATTTAAGGTGATATCTTGGGCTGTTCCAGGATGTTACTCAATTTCCTGGGTATCTCCCATGCACACAGGAGGTACACATGTTAGTTAACTTGTTTGTGCACCTATATGAAGGTAGTTAATACCACAAAACTGTATACATAAAAAGAATTAAATGTTAAAGTCATGTTTTGTATTTTTAATGACAATGAAAAAAAGTGTAGTGCTGATATTTGTTACAAAAATGAACATTAAAAACATTCTTAGTGAAAAAAAGCCATACAGAAAAGGCAACCTAGATCCCATGCTCATCTTGTCTGCTTCAAATCCATCAAGGCTGTCCAAATGAGGGGGAAACTCAGTAATGGTTCCAGAAAAAGAAAACTGGATCAGGATGGAAAAAGACATTTTCATACAGTTGGGACAGCAGGTGAAAGTTTAAGTGGGGCTGAGTATTAAATTATAATGTAGACATCAGGATTTCCTCATTTAGGGGTTATGTGCTGGTTCCTTGGGCAAAACACACTGAGCATTTTGTGTGAGGTGGCAAATGTGAGTACTTTTGGCCATTACTGAAACTTTTCTGTACATTTTAAATTACTGGTAAGTAAATTACTTTTCTAGACAACCGTGTCAGTATCATGCCAGAAAATCAGACAAGACAGACATCAAATTTTGTTATAGAGGCCAAGACTTACCCAGACCAAGTTCAACCAAAGTTGTGATACTTATTTCCCTTGTAGGAGTCCACATGGTATTAAGAGGCACCGTGGGAAGAGTATATTAGTAGCTACCATGTCTTGGGTCCTGTGGATTACCTGGGGTGCAGTAGAAACTGTGAGATTTTAGTATTGCAATTTTTCACATTACTTCAAAAAATATGTTAAAAAATAAATTCAGTAAAGTTGCAAAATATGGAATCAATATACACAAATCAGTTTTGTTTCTATACACTAATAATGAACACCAACAAGAAAAATTAAGAAAACAATCCCATTTTCAATTCCATCAAAAAGAACAAACTATTTAGGAATAAATTTAGCCAAGGGCATGAAAGACCTATACTCAGAAAACTATAAAGCACTGATAAAGAAATTGAAGACACAATAGAAAACAATATTCCATGCTCATGCATCAGAAAAATTACAATTATTAAAATGTTTATTCTATCCAAAGCCATCAACAAACAGTGCCAGGAAAACTAGATACCAGACCCCAAAGAACGACACTGGTCACCATCTACACTGCACATAAAACTATCTAAAAGTGCACAGTATTCCACATTAAACCCTTTCTCTCCTGAGTCCCCTGAAGAAGCACCCCACCCACCCAGCAGTCAGCTGCACAGGAAGATTCTCCACACTTGCTCGTTTTTTCCTCTTGTGGAGTCTCCTCACCAGTGGTTCCTGAGAAAACCCAGCTGCTGTCAGTGTGGACAATGCCTCATGGTCCAGAAGCCTAAGCCCTGACAGGAGACAAAGCTCCTGTCTGCTTGTCACAGAGCAAAGTCTGTGGGCAGGGTGCACCTGTGCCCCCAGGGTCAGACAGGTGGGTTCAGCGCCCCCTGTGGGACGTCAGAGAAGAGCCGGGAGCGCCGCACTCACAAACCCAGAGGCCTCATCCGGAAGGCAGTTCTGCTGTATATACTAAGTTTGGAAATCCAAACTGAAATGGAGCCAAGTATCTCACTGTATCTTCTCAAAAGATGGTTAAGGAGCAATTAATTACAAACCATATGTAATGAAATCAATGTAGACACAAACTTTACAACTTAAACCAAAATTCACTCAAAATTGCCCATAGACGAATTTAAATTACCAAACTATAAAAAATCCTAGAAAAAAAAATAATCTACATGACTTTGGGTCTGGTGACCTTATTCAGAAAACCGGAAGACAAACCACAAACTGCAAGAAACTATTTCCAAAGCACATATCTGATAAAGGATTTGTACTCAAATTATGCCAACGCCATTAAAATTTGGTAAAGATTGAAACACACACCTGGCCCAAGAAGATAAACAGGCAGTAAATAAGCATACAAGAATATACTCAAGATGCTGGTGGAATGCATGTACAACCAACTTTGGAAGACAGTTTGGCAATTTTTTTCCAAATCTAAAAAGTCTCACCTTAGGATCCAAGAAGTGTACCTCTTGTATTTAGACAACTGCTTTAAAAAACTGTGTTCAAACCCAAACTAGCATCAAGTAATGTACAGCAGCTCTATCCATAATGGCTAAAAACTTAAAGATATCAGGATGTCCTTCTGTAGGTGAATTCATAAACAAATTAGGGCACATACATGTCAAGGAGAGCAGAATACACCACCCCAAAATATGCCCATTTGACAAAAGGATTATTTTGGACTGATTAATAAGAAAGAGCAGACCCAGGAGAATCTTTCAAAGCCCAGTAGAAAATGCCCTTTTATGAGGTAAATTTACATTTATTAAGGATATCTCCATTTGTAAGGGTTTGTCCCTCTCTGGACCAGGAATTGAATGATGACTAAATATCAAGAAAAGCTTGTTGGGACTTCCCTGCTGGTCCAGTGGCTAAGGCTCCATGCTCCCAATGCAGGGGGCCAGGGTTCAACTCCTGGTCATGGAACTAGATACCGCATGCTGCAACTAAGAGCCCACATGCCGCAACTAAAGATTCCACAGGCCGCAACTAAGACCTGGCACAGCCAAATAAATAAATGTTTTTTATAAAAAATCCTTGTCAATGAAATAGGCCTGGATGTAAATCTGTGTAACAACCATACCCTTGTTTACTGTGCTTTGCCTAATAACCTCCTTTAAATGGCTTCTTCCATTCCCTAACATCTTTCTTTTGTTCTCAGCAGAAGATAGCATTTAAGCTAACGGCTTGGGCCAATTCAGGGAGTGACTCAGTTTTCCTAGGTATCTTTCAAGTATACAGGAGGTATGCATGGTATATATTAAACTTCTGATTGTTTTCTCTAGTTCCTCTCTTTTTCATTACAAGGGAGATCTCAATAAAGAACATAGAAGGGTAGAGGGAAAATTATTTTTCCTCTAATATACATGCAATGCAATAGTATTCAGAGATATAAAGGAATGGACCATCAACCCGTGCAAAAAAAAAATAGATACATCTAACTTACATTGCTAAGTGAAAGAATCCAGTCTGAAGTGCTACACACTGTATGGCCTCATTTATATGACATTCTAGAAAAGGCAAAACTGACATGGTAAACAATGTATAGAATATGTGGTTGAAATAGTCCATATGATACTTTAGTGGTGAATACCTGTCACTATGCATTTGTCTATACCCACAGATTTTTACAACCCAACAAGTAAATTACAATCTATTCAAACTTAGCTGCTTAGGATATGGGAGTGTCAAAGACTGGAATACAGAATGTAACAAAGAATCTGATTCAGAAATGTATGAAAAAACTCACTGTTGGTAGTGGGACAAATGGGTTGACCTAAGTTAACTTTGGAAATGTACAGAATCTGTAGGCCAAAGACAAAATGTGTCATACATACACAGTGGACTCTATGTTCTTTCCATGAGGGGTAGTAGCTAATACTACTGAAACTACTATATCAGTAATTGAATGGAACAAGCACTGAATTTAATAAATGACAAATGGTGGAAGCCAGGTTTCTTACCACTGGAGTGTGAAGTTACAGTCAAACAAAGGGAGAAGGTTACAATATCCATGTCATAACAGATCCGGTTGGAGATATCAGTATAAACTCTCTTTAGCCTGCACATAGTTCCACATGGAAATCTTTATAATTATGTGTGTATGCATAGGCTGGGATACTTGCATATATTTCCATGCACTGTCAGCTGAGCATATTTAGCTCCCACATGTACGTTTTTAATACCATTCTCTAATAAAAGGAACAAGGGCTCTTTGAAGAAAGGGCTGATACTAGGACTGAGACAGTAAATATATGAAGCAGGATAATCTTAAAATATCAGAAAGTAAAGAAGTACCAAAAATTTTAAAAACCCACAAAAGAGAAATTATGTAAAATGAAAACAGGAGCAAATGGAAAAAGCTCTCAACAGCCAAAGCAAGAATTAACTAAGCAGTCTTAAAATGTAGCACTGGATTATAACCAAAAGTTTACAATAATTATTCACGTGCCCAAACTGGTAAAAATAAATTACATAGTTTTTGATGAACGGTGTTAAAAAGAAATCTCCTATGCAGAAAGCTTCTAAGCAATTTATATAGCCACTCAGCTGTCCATCAAGGATGTGAAGCTAACCCCTCTCTCCTCAAGTGTGGGTTCTGCATTATGACTTCCTCCTAAATAAGACACACAGGATGGACATGGGAAAAAATTAACTTCACTGTGGGAACACTTGACAAACACTACCTCAGCTAGGTGACCAAAGTTGAGAATATAAGTGAGAAGTTCCCTTGAGAGACTGTCCTCTTGACATACAGTGAAGAGGAAGCACTTCACCTCTGTGATCTGCTTTTTCAAAGCCAAGTCTAACCACAACAAAAACACCAAGCAAATCCCAGTGCCCGGCAGTCTATAAAATACCTGACCAGTCCTCCTCCACACTGTCAAGGTCATGGAAACAAGGAGAGTCTGAGCAACTGTCAAAGCCCAGAAGAGACTAAATAGATATGATGACCCCATGTCCTTTGAGATCCTGGAACAAGGAAAGGTATAACAAAGGGAACATGAATAGGGACTTCGGTTAATAATAGAGTATCAATATTTGTTCATTATTTGTCATGATTCTGTAGAAAATTAGACAGGAAAAATTAAACGTCAAATAAGAGAAACCTACTGTAACAAACTGGAAATCTAGAAGAAACGGGTGATTTCTTTGTAAAAACACATTACCAAAATGAACACTAAATTAAGGAAAATACAAAAAGACCAATTAATCACTGAGGAACCTCTTCCCCATACTGGTTATCCTATCACTGTCCCAGGGTTTCCCTCTCCCGGGACAGGGAAGGAACAGAGGCAGAGCTCTTTGGCAGCTCCACTAATATCTGGTCCCACCCAGAATCTTCATCTCCCCCAGCCATGCCTACCCAGTGAGGACACCTGAGGAAGGATCAGGGATTATTGATTCAGATGTATCAACTACGAATTTTTCTTTTCCCAACGACTGGACACACTTACTGAAGTAAAATAAGTTAGTATTTATTGTAAGGGTAGAAATAAATTAATACTTGCAAGTGGCAAGTTAAAGAATGGGTTTGGACCTGGTAGGTCCAGTGGCTCACACTATCTCAGTGTGACCTTGCTTCTCTCCAAAACTTTGTCCTGCTCAGTGCCTTTGGGGGACCCCATTCACAGGCGCAGGCTCTCTCATTGTCCTTGGGCCAACAGCAATTCTAGGCTGACAACCACTCACCATCCATTTTCCAAGAAAGAGTTTCTCCTTTTCTTGGGTTCCAAGAAAGTCATGTTTTTAAATGCCTTTGATCTGGTTTGGGTTGCATTCTCATCCTTGACCCATCACCAGGAGATGGAAAATGGGACTGACTAGATGTGGGTTGTAAACCCATCTTCAAGCTGGGTGGAACATGGGGTCATCCTTCTGCAACTGTTTGGTCTGGAAGCAGGTGAGATGTAATTCCCAAAGGAAAACTGAGGCACTTGGGCCTGAGAACAGATGCTGGCTGGCAGAAAGCAACAGATTCTAAGTCAATGACAGCTCACTGCACAGCACAGAATCTGACACAAAAGGAAGAAAGGGGTTCAACTCAGGGTCAGGGGCTGCAGCTACTCATCCAGTGCTCTTACTGTCCTCCCAAGACTGCAAGAAGTTCTTTCACTTGCTGACAAGTCAGAATCGTTGGTGGTGGTAAACTCAAGTCTCTTTCCTTGGGCATCAGGTCCTCACATCTCAGAGGTGGGCCCAAAACAGCCCATGTGCCCTCAGAAGACACACAGACCTCATTCCTGCCCCTGAGAGGTGGGAGCCCTTGAGTTATGCCATCTCCCTGGCCATATTAATTGCCCATCCCTGAAAAACAATACTGCTCATTTTCCAGTTTCTTCTCTCTCATTTACTAAGTGAAGAAACCAAATGCTAGGGTGGTAAGGAAACTCTTGTGCAATGAAGTAATGGGAGGCTCAAGAATTATTCCATGCCATGGAACCCATAATTGGCAGGCTTTCCAGAGGCCACATGGATGCACATGGCTCTCCAAGACAATGCAGTGTCACTGTGAACCTCCCATTGTGAGGTCCAGGTGCTCCCATATCTTTGATTCTTAATGAATATGAATGTCAAAAGTTTCTAACGACTGAAAGGACAAAGGATTTCAGGGCCATGGTCTCCTGTATGGTTGTTGTGTCAGGGACACATTCCAATGTTTAGAGGATTATTACTTCTCTTGGCAGCCTATGAGGCTGTGAGGGGAAGGCCTTTTTCTCAACCACATGGATGTTGGTAGTTGAAACTTCTCAAAGGAATGTGTACACTGCCTAGGTAGCTGTTGAATTGCCCGGCATCACGGTCAGCTCTGTAACTATACATGAGGGCCTGGCAATGCCCAGCCTGGACTGAGCTAGAGGACCAGAGATGCCTGCCTGGATAGTCAGAGGTCAAGGGCTGTCCTGCCTGAGACCTGATCATCTATTCATGCCCGCTCAGATGGGACAAAGGATGCCTCCAGTGTCAGGAGGGCCCCACCAGCCCTTAAGAAGGCAACATCTGGGGGCTGGCAGGTCACTGCACCCAGTCCTGTATAAATCCACACATGTCCACTGAGTGCCCTGCTGTCTGGGCTGTGCTGGAAACTGGGGCTGCCCAGGCAGAGTAGGGCCAGCATCACCCTTCCCAGGTAGGAGGGCAGAAGGAAACCATGCATGACTTCTGACACCCTCCCCAATCCTTGACAGAGGTTGAGTTGGGTAAGAAACAGTCCGAGACAAGAACAGACATTTCATTCTTCTCTCAGAGCCCATGACTGAGGGAAGGGAGGCCAGAAAAACAGTTATTGACCTCAGCTCCCTGACTCCTGTCTGACCCTGGGCAAGTCCTATCCATTCTGGAGGCTTCAGAGAGAGGGAGAGGGGAGGGCAATGAGGGCCAATTGTGCTTAAACATAACTCTAACCTTTACCCTAAGAACCCTAACTTCTAACATTAACCCCCTAACAACCCTAGCCCCAGACCCGTAGACCCTCGCCCCTGACCCCTAAACTCTAATCCCCGACCCTGACCCTTTAACCACAACCCTCTACCACGACTCTCCAACAATGGCCCATAACCCTAAACCATGGCCCCTGAACCCTCACACTGACTCAACCCAAGACCTAAAGCCTGGCCTAGTGGGTGCCGAAGGATGACTGTATGAACTCTCAAATAAACCAAGGAATTAAATCTTCTTGACCATGAATTTAGCAATGGTTTCTTAGATTTGACAGTAAAGCATAAGAAATGAAAGGAAAAAATAGACAAATTGGATTTCCTCAAAATGACAAACCTTTGTGCATCAAAAGAGGCTATCCAGAAAGTAAAAAGACGGCCCACAGAATGGAAGACAATATTGGCACGTTGTATATCTGATAAGACTCTTTACCTAGAATATACCCAGGACTTTTACAACTCATCAACAAAAAGACAAACAATAAAATTTTTGAAACAGACAAATGGCTTGCATGGACTGCTCTTCAGGCAAGACATACAAATGGTCAACAAGGAAATGAAAAGATGTCAAACATCAGTAGTCATGATGAAAATGCAAATTAAAGCCACGATGTGATGCCCCTTCACACACACTAGAATAAAAATAAATTTTTAAATATATAAATAAAAATAACAAATGTTGGCAACAATGTAGAGTAATTAGAACCCTTAAAAGTTACTTGTGGAGATGTACAATGGTGCAGTCTATATGTACAAAACTTTAACATTTACTCAAAAATATAAAATATAATTACCATGTGGTTCAACAACTCCACTCCTAGACATATTCCCAAAAAATTGAAAACAGGTGTTCAAACAAAAACTTGTTCACCAATTATTAATAGCAGCACTGTTCACAGTAGCCCAAGGTAGAAAAGATTTAAATGTCCATCAGCAGGTAAATGGATAAGCAAAATAAGGTAGACACATAAGCTGCATTATTCTGTCATATAAAGGAATAAAGTAAAATTATACAGCCACTGTGGAAAACTGTATGGTGGCTCCTCAAAAACATGGAAAATGTATGATCCCTTGATTCCACTCCAGGGTGTACACCCAAAATATTAGAAAGCAAGGACTGGAACAGATATCTGTACCCCATATTCATAGCAACATTATTCACAATAACCAAAAGGTGGAAGCAACACAACACATCCTTCAACAGATGAATGGATAAGTACAGTGTAGTATATACACAATGGAATATGACTCAACCTTTAAAACTAAGGTAATTCTCACACATGCTACAATGTGATGAACCTTGAAGTTATTATGCTAAGTGAAACAAGCCAGACACAGAAAGGACAAACGTTCTATGATTCCACTAGTATGAGGTATCCAGATAAGTCAAATTCAAAGACAAAGTAGAATAAGGTTGCCAGAGGTTGAGGTGAGTTAGTGTTTAATGGCTATGGTTTCACATGGGGAAAATAAAGTTCTGGAAATGGATGGTGAAGATATTTTTACAACAATGTGAATGTAGTTAACGCCATAGCACTGTACACTTAAAAATGGTTTAAATGGGTCTTCCCTCGTGGCACAGTGGTTAAGAATCCGCCTGCCAATGCAGGGGACACGGGTTCAAGCGCTGGTCCTGGAAGATCCCGCATGCCGTGGAGCAACTAAGCCCATGCGCCACAAATACTGAGCCTGCGCTCTAGAGCCCGTGCTCCGCAAGAGAAGCCACCGCAATGAGAAGCCTGCACACAGCAACTAAGAGTAGCCTCCGCTCGCCGCAACTAGAGAAAGCCTGCACACAGCAACAAACACCCGACACAGCCAAAAAATAAAATAAAATAAATTTTTAAAAAAGCTTTAAAAAATGGTTTAAGTGGTAAATGTTATGTGTTTTTAATCACAATGGAAAAATGAATGAAATAATGATCAATGTTACAATGTGGATAAACATTGAAAACTTCCTAAGTGAAAGAAGCCATACGGAAAAACCACCCAGATCATGCTCATGTTGTACACTTTAAATCCAGCAAGGTTTTCAAAGTGAGGAAAAGCCCCAGTGATGGTTCCAAGAAAAGAAAACTGGATTCGAATGGAAAAATACGTTTCCACAAAGCTGGGGCAGCTGGTGAAAGTTGAAGCAGGTCTGGGGATAGGATTATAATGTGGAAACCATAATTATTCCCCATTTTGGGGTTATGTGCTGGTTCCCTGGGAGAGTGGCCCTCCCACTCTCACAGGGTAAAACAAACTGATGTATTTTGTGAATGTGGAAAACTTGATACTGCTATTTGAAGTTTTGTATACACTTGAAATTTACTAGAAAATAAAGTGCTTATCAAACAACCATGTCGTACCACGCCAGAAATACAGACATCAAACTTTGTTATAGAGGCCAAGCTCTACCCAGATCCAGCTCACCCACAGTGGTGATGCCAATCACCCTTGTAGGAGGCCACATACTACAAGAGGCACCGTGGGAAGATTATATTGGGAGACACTATGTCTTGGGTGCTGTGGATGACCTAGATGTAGTTGAAACAGTGGGATTTCTGAATTCTAGTTTTCCACATTCAATCAACAAAAAACTGTTACAACTAAAAAATGAATTCAGTAAAGCTGCAGGATACAAAAGAAAGAAAAATCAATGCACAAAAATCATTTGTGATTCTATACACTGATAATGAACCATCAGAAAAAGAATTTAAAAAAAATCCCACTTACAATTGCATCCAAAAAGATAACTAGGAGTAAATTTAACCAAGGACGTGAAGGACCTGCAAAATGAAAACTGGAAGACACTGATAAAGGAAACTGAACAGACAAAAATAAATGGAAAGATACCCCGTGCTCATGGGTAAAAAGAATAGTGTGAAAATATGCATTCTAAGGTGGGACTTCCCTGGCCATCCAGGGGTTGGGACTCTGCGCTCCCACTACAGGGGGCGCAGGTTCGATCCCTGGTTGGGGAACTAAGATCCCGCATCCTGCATACCACATGGTGTGGCCCAATTTTTTTTTTTTAACATCTTTATTGAAGTATAATTGCCTTACAATGGTGTGTTAGCTTCTGCTTTATAACAAAGTGAATCAGTTATACATATACAATATGTTCCCATTTCTCTTCCCTCTTGCATCTCCCTCTCTCCCACCCTCCCCATCCCATCCCTCTAGGTGGTCACAAAGCACCGAGCTGATCTCCCTGTGCTATGCGGCTGCTTCCCACTAGTTATCTATTTTACATTTGGTAGTGTATATATGTCCATGACACTCTCTTACCCTGTCACATCTCACCCCACCCCCTCCCCATATCCTCAAGTCCATTCTCTAGTAGTTCTGTGTCTTTATTCCCGTCTTGCCACTAGGTTCTTCATGGCCTTTTTTTTTTCCCTTAGATTCCATATATATGAGTTAGCATACTGTATTTGTTTTTCTCTTTCTGACTTACTTCACTCTGTATGACAGACTCTAACTCCATCCACCTCATTACAAATACCTCCATTTCATTTCTTTTTATGGCTGAGTAATATTCCATTGTATATATGTGCCACATCTTCTTTATCCATTCATCTGTCGATGGACATTTAGATTGCTTCCATGTCCTGGCTATTGTAAATAGAGCTGCAATGAACATTTTGGTACATGACTCTTTTTGACCTATGGTTTTCTCAGGGTATATGCCCAGTAGTGGGATTGCTGGGTCGTATGGTAGTTCTATTTGTAGTTTTTTAAGGAACCTCCATACTGTTCTCCATAGTGGCTGTATCAATTTACATTCCCACCAACAGTGCAAGAGTGTTCCCTTTCCTCCACACCCTCTCCAGCATTTATTGTTTCTAGATTTTTTGATGATGGCCATTCTGACCGGTGTGAGATGATATCTCATTGTAGTTTTGATTTGCATTTCTCTAATGATTAATGATGTTGAGCATTCTTTCATGTGTCTGTAGGCCATCTGTATATCTTCTTTGGAGAAATGTCTATTTAGGTCTTCGGCCCATTTTTGGATTGGGTTGTTCGTTTTTTTGTTATTGAGCTGCATGAGCTGCTTGTAAATCTTGGAGATTAATCCTTTGTCAGTTGCTTCATTTGCAAATATTTTCTCCCATTCTGATGGTTGTCTTTTGGTCTTGTTTATGGTTTCCTTTGCTGTGCAAAAGCTTTTAAGTTTCATTAGGTCCCATTTGTTTATTTGTGTTCTTATTTCCATTTCTCTGGGAGCTGGGTCAAAAAGAATCTTGCTGTGATGTATGTCATAGAGTGTTCTGCCTATGTTTTCCTCTAAGAGTTTGATAGTGTCTGCCCTTACACTTAGGTCTTTAATCCATTTTGAGTTTATTTTTGTGCATGGTGTCAGGGAGAGTTCTATTTTCATACTTTTACATGTACCTGTCCAATTTTCCCAGCACCACTTATTGAAGAGGCTGTCTTTTCTCCACTGTATATGCTTGCCTCCTTTATCAAAAATAAGGTGCCCATATGTGTGTGGGTTTATCTCTGGGCTTTCTATCCTGTTCCATTGATCTATATTTCTGTTTTTGTGCCAGTACCACACTGTCTTGATTACTGAAGCTTTGTAATATAGTCTGAAGTCAGGGAGCCTGATTCCCCCAGCTCCATTTTTCGTTCTCAAGATTGCTTTGGCTATTCGGGGTCTTTTGTGTTTCCATACAAATTGTGAAATTTTTTGTTCTAGTTCTGTGAAAAATGCCAGTGGTAGTTTGATAGGGATTGCATGGAATCTGTAGATTGCTTTGGGTAGTAGAGTCATTTTCACAATGTTGATTCTTCCAATCCAGGAACATGGTATATCTCTCCATCTATTTGTATCATCTTTAATTTCTTTCATCAGTGTCTTATAATTTTCTGCATACAGGTCTTTTGTCTCCTTAGGTAGGTTTATTCCTAGATATTTTATTCTTTTTGTTGCAGTGGTAAATGGGAGTGTTTTCTTAATTTCACTTTCAGATTTTTCGTCATTAGTGTATAGAAATGCAAGAGATTTCTGTGCATTAATTTTGTATCCTGCTACTTTACCAAATTCATTGATTAGCTCTAGGAGTTTTCTGGTAGCATCTTTAGGATTCTCTATGTATAGTATCATGTCATCTGCAAATAGTGACAACTTTACTTCTTCTTTTCCTATTTGGATTCCTTTTATTTCTTTGTCTTCTCTGATTGCTGTGGCTAACACTTCCAAAACTATGTTGAATAATAGTGGTGAGAGTCGGCAACCTTGTCTTGTTCCTGATCTTAGTGGAAATGGTTTCAGTTTTTCACCATTGAGGACAATGTTGGCTGTGGGTTTGTCATATATGGCCTTTATTATGTTGAGGAAAGTTCCCTCTATGCCTACTTTCTGCAGGGCTTTTATCATAAATGGGTGTTGAATTTTGTCGAAAGCTTTCTCTGCATCTATTGAGATGATCATATGGTTTTTCTCCTTCAGTTTGTTAATATGATGTATCACATTGATTGATTTGCATATATTGAAGAATCCTTGCATTCCTGGGATAAACCCCACTTGATCATGGTGTATGATCCTTTTAATGTGCTGTTGGATTCTGTTTGCTAGTATTTTGTTGAGGATTTTTGCATCTATGTTCATCAGTGATATTGGCCTGTAGTTTTCTTTCTTTGTGACATCTTTGTCTGGTTTTGGTATCAGGGTGATGGTGGCCTCGTAGAATGAGTTTGGGAGTGTTCCTCCCTCTGCAATATTTTGGAAGAGTTTGAGAAGGATAGGTGTTAGCTCTTCTCTAAATGTTTGATAGAATTCACCTGTGAAGCCATCTGGTCCTGGGCTTTTGTTAGTTGGAAGGTTTTTAATCACAGTTTCAATTTCAGTGCTTGTGATTGGTCTGTTCATATTTTCTATTTCTTCCTGGTTCAGTCTCGGCAGTTTGTGCATTTCTAAGAATCTGTCCATTTCTTCCAGGTTGTCCATTTTATTGGCATAGAGTTGCTTGTAGTAATCTCTCATGATCTTTTGTATTTCTGCAGTGTCAGTGGTTACTTCTCCTTTTTCATTTCTAATTCTATTGATCTGAGTCTTCTCCCTTTTTCTCTTGATGAGTCTGGCTAATGGTTTATCAATTTTGTTTATCTTCTCAAAGAACCAGCTTTTAGTTTCATTGATTTTTGCTATTGTTTCCTTCATTTCTTTTTCATTTATTTCTGACCTGATCTTTATAATTTCTTTCCTTCTGCTGGCTTTGGGGTTTTTTTGTTCTTCTTTCTCTAGTTGCTTTAGGTGCAAGGTTAGGTTGTTTATTCGAGATGTTTCCTGTTTCTTGAGGTAGGCTTGTATTGCTATAAACTTCCCTCTTAGCACTGCTTTTGCTGCGTCCCATAGGTTTTGGGTCGTCGTATCTCCATTGTCATTTGTTTCTAGGTATTTTTTGATTTCCCCTTTGATTTCTTCAGTGATCACTTCGTTATTAAGTAATGTATTGTGTAGCCTCCATCTGTTTGTATTTTTTACAGATCTTTTCCTGTAATTGATATCTAGTCTCATAGCGTTGTGGTCAGAAAAGATACTTGATACGATTTCAATTTTCCTAAATTTACCAAGGCTTGATTTGTGACCCAAGATATGATCTATCCTGGAGAATGTTCCATGAGCACTTGAGAAAAATATGTATTCTGTTGTTTTTGGGTGGAATGTCCTATAAATATCAATTAAGTCCATCTTGTTTAATGTATCCTTTAAAGCTTGTGTTTCCTTATTTATTTTCATTTTGGATGATCTGTCCATTGGTGAGAGTGGGGTGTTAAAGTCCCCTACTATGATTGTGTTGCTGTCGATTTCCCCTTTTATGGCTGTTAGTATTTGCCTTATGTATTGAGGTGCTCCTATGTTGGGTGCATAAATATTTACAATTGTTATACCTTCCTCTTGGATCGATCCCTTGATCATTATATAGTGTCCTTCTTTGTCTCTTGTAATAGTCTTTATTTTAAAGTCTATTTTGTCTGATATGAGAATTGCTACTCCAGCTTTCTTTTGATTTCCATTTGCATGGAATATCTTTTTCCATCCCCTCACTTTCAGTCTATATGTGTCTCTAGGTCTGAAGTGGGTCTCTTGTAGACAGCATATATATGGGTCTTGTTTTTGTATCCATTCAGCCAGCCTGTGTCTTTTGGTGGGAGCATTTAATCCATTTACATTCAAGGTAATTATCGATATGTATGTTCCTATTCCCATTTTCTTAAATGTTTTGGGTTTGTTATTGTAGGTGTTTTCTTTCTCTTGTGTTTCTTGCCTAGAGAAGTTCCTTTAGCATTTGTTGTAAAGCTGGCTTGGTGGTGCTGAACTCTCTCAGCTTTTGCTTGTCTGTAAAGGTTTTAATTTCTCCATCGAATCTGAATGAGATCCTTGCTGGGTAGTGTAATCTTGGTTGTAGGTTTTTCTCCTTCATCACTTTAAGTACATCCTGCCACTCCCTTCTGGCTTGCAGAGTTTCTGCTGAAAGATCAGATGTTAACCTTATGGGGATTCCCTTGTGTGTTATTTGTTTTTTTTCCCTTGCTGCCTTTAATATGTTTTCCTTATATTTAATTTTTGACAGTTTGATTAATATGTGTCTTGGTGTGTTTCTCCTTGGGTTTATCCTGTATGGGACTCTCTGTGCTTCCAGGACTTGATTAACTATTTCCTTTCCCATATTAGGGAAGTTTTCAACTATAATCTCTTCAAATATCTTCTCAGTCCCTTTCTTTTTCTCTTCTTCTTCTGGGACCCCTATAATTCGAATGTTGGTGCGTTTAATGTTGTCTCAGAGGTCTCTGAGACTGTCCTCAGTTCTTTTCATTCTTTTTTCTTTATCCTGCTCTGCAGTAGTTATTTCCACCATTTTATCTTCCAGGTCACTTATCCTTTCTTCTGCCTCAGTTATTCTGCTATTGATCCCATCTAGAGTATTTTTAATTTCATTTATTGTGGTTTTCATCATTGCTTGGTTCCACTTTAGTTCTTCTACGTCCTTGTTAAATGTTTCTTGCATTTTGTCCATTCTATTTCCAAGATTTTGGATCATCCTTACTATCATTATTCTGAATTCTTTTTCAGGTAGACTACCCATTTCCTCTTCATTTGTTAAGTCTGGTATGTTCTGACCCTGCTCCTTCATCTGCTGTGTGTTTTTCTGTCGTCTCATTTTGCTTATCTCACTGTGTTTGGGGTCTCCTTTTCACAGGCTGCAGGTTCGTAGTTCCCATTGTTTTTGGTATCTGTCCCCAGTGGCTAAGGTTGGTTCAGTGGGTTGTGTAGGCTTCCTGGTGGAGGGAACTAGTGCCTGAGCTCTGGTGGATGAGGTTGGATCTTGTCTTTCTGGTGGGCACGTCCACGTCTGGTGGTGTATTTTGGGGTTTCTGTGGCCTTATTATGATTTTAGGCAGCCTCTCTGCTAATGGATGGGGCTGTGTTCCTGTCTTGCTAGTTGTTTGGCATAGGGTGTCCAGCACTGTAGCTTGCTCGTCGTTGAGTGAAGCTGGGTCTTGATGTTGAGATGGATATCTCTGAGAGATTTTTGCCGTTTGGTATTACGTGGAGCTGGGAGGTCTCTTGTGGACCAGTGTCCTGAAGTTGGCTCTCCCACTTCAGAGGCACGGCCCTGATGCCTGGCTGGAGCACCAAGAGCCTTTCGTCCACACGGCTCAGAGTAAAAGGGAGAAAAAATAGAAAGAAAGAAAGAGGCTATAATATAGTGAAGTAAAATAAAGCTATTGTAAAGCAAAGCTATACAGACAAAATCGCACCCAGAAGCATATACATATACACTCACAAATAAAAGGAAAAGGGGAAAAATTAATATATCCTGCTCCCAAAGTCCACCTCCTGAATTTGGAATGATTCGTTGTCTATTCAGGTATTCAACAGATGCAGGCACATCAAGTTGTTTGTGGAGTTTTAATCCGCTGCTTCTAAGGCTGCTGGGAGAGATTTCCCCTTATCTTCCCTGTTCACACAGCTCCTGGGGTTCAGCTTTGGATTTGGACACGCCTCTGTGTGTAGGTTGCCTGAGGGCGTCTATTCCCCGCCCAGACAGGACGGGGTTAAAGGAGCAGATGCTTCGGGGGCTCTGGCTCACTCAGGCCGCGGGGAGGGAGGTGTACAGAGGAGGCGGGGTGAGCCTGCGGCGGCCGAGGCCGGCGTGACGTTGCACCAGCCTGAGGCGGGCAGTGCGTTCTCCCGGGGAACTTGTCCCCGGATCACGGGACCCTGGCAGTGGCGGGCTACACAGGCTCCCGGGAGGGGCGGTGTGGAGAGTGACCTGTGCTCACACACAGGCTTTTTGGAGGCGGCAGCAGCAGCCCCAGTTTCTCACGCCCGTCTCTGTTGTCCGTGCTGATCGCAACGGCTCGCGCCTTTCTCTGGAGTTCGTTTAGGCGGCACTCTGAATCCCCTCTCCTTGCGCTCAGCGAAACAAAGAGGCAAGAAAAAGTCTCTTGCCTCTTCGGCAGCTGCAGAACTTTTCCCAGTCTCCCTCCCAGCCAGCTGTGGTGCGTTAACCCCTTCAGGCTGTGTTCACGCCGCCAGCCCCAGTCCTCTCCCTGGGATCCCACCAAAGCCTGAGCCTCAGCTCCCAGCCCCGCCCGCTGAGCAGACAAGCCTCTTGGCCTGGTGAGTGCTGCTCGGCGCCGAGCCTCTGTGCGGGAGTCTCTCCGTTTTTTCTTCTGCGCCCCTGTTGCTGTGGGGTCTGCGCTGATCGCCGCGGCTCGCGCCCTTCTCTGGAGTTCGTTTAGGCGGCGCTCTGAATCCCCTCTCCTTGCGCGCCGCAAAACAAAGAGGCAAGAAAAAGTCTCTTGCCTCTTCGGCAGCTGCAGACTTTTTCTCGGTCTCCTTCCCAGCCAGCTGTTGTGCGCTAATCCCTTCAGGCTGTGTTCACGCCGCCAGCCTCAGTCCTCTCCCTGCGATCCAACCGAAGCCGAGCCTCAGCTCCCAGCCCCGCCCGCCCCGGTGGGGGAGCAGACAAGCCTCTCGAGTTGCTAAGTGCTGCTCGGCGCCGATCCTCTGTGCGGGAATCTCTCCGTTTTTCCCTCTGTACCCCTGTTGCTGTGGGATCCGTGCTGGTAGCTGCGGCTCGCGCCCGTCTCTGAAGTTCGTTTAGGCGGCGCTCTGAATCCCCTCTCCTCGCGCACCAGGAAACAAAGAGGGAAGAAAAAGTCTCTTGCCTCTTCGGCAGCTGCAGACTTTTTCCCGGACTCCCTCTCGGCTAGCTGTGGTGCACTAACCCCTTCAGGCTGTTTTCATGCCGCCAACCCCAGTCCTATCCCTGCGATCCGACCAAAGCCCGAGCCTCAGCTCCCAGCCCCGCCTGCCCCGGCGGGTGAGCAGACAAGCCTCTCGGGCTGGAGAGTGCTGGTCGGCACCGCTCCTCCGTGCGGGAACCTCTCCGCTTTGCCCTCCGCACCCCTGTGGCTGCGCTCTCCTCCGTGGCTCCGAAGCTTCCCCCCTCTGCCACCCGCAGTCTCTGCCCACGAAGGGGCTTCCTAGTGCGTGGAAATCTTTCCTCCTTCACAGCTCCCTCCCACTGGTGCAGGTGCCGTCCCTATTCTTTTGTCTCTGTTATTTCTTTTTTCTTTTGCCCTACCCAAGTACGGGGGGAGTTTCTTGCCTTTTTGGCGGTCTGACGTTTTCTGCCAGCGTTCAGTGGGTGTTCTGTAGGAGCAGTTCCACGTGTAGATGTATTTCTACTGTATCTGTGGGAAGGAAGGTGATCTCCGCGTCTTACTCTTCCGCCATCTTCCCGAGGCTCCCCCCAAATTTTTTTTTAATTTTAAAAAATATGCATTCTAGCCAAATTAATGTACACATTCAACACAATCCCTACCAAAAGTCCAAAGACACTTTCCATAGAAACAGAGCAAACAATTTTAAGATGTGTGTGGAACCACAAAGGACCCAGAAGAGCCAAAGCCACCCTGAGGAAGGAGAATGGGCTGGAGGCATCTCGCTACCTGACTTCACACTTCATTACGAAGCTACATTCCCCAAAAAGTGTGGAATTGGCACAAAAACAGGCGCACAGACCAAAGGATCAGAGCAGAGAGCCCAGGAACCAACCTACAGGTATGTGATCAGTTAATTCACAAGCAAGGAGCCAAGAACATACATCAGGGAAAGGACCGTCCCCTCAGTGAACGGTGCTGGGAAAACTGGACGCCACTCGCCAAAGAACAACACTGCACTCTGTCTACACCACACACAAAAGCGGCCAAAAACCCAGTTTTCCACATCAAGCCCTTCCTCTCCTGGGTCCTCTGAAGACAGACACCCTCAGCGGTCAGCAACGCACAGGAACCTTCTCCCCACATTTCCTCACATTTTCCCTCAGTGGTGTCACCTCCCGGCAGGTCCTGAGGAGACCAGACTCCTTTCAGCATGAACTGGACCCCACAGTGTCCCAAAGCTGAAGCCTCAGGGGGTCCTGAGGAGACTCAGCTTCTGTTAGTGTGGACTCGACCCCAGCTTGTCCTGAAGCCCGGCCGTCAGCGTGGATGCAACCCGCGTGTCCCAGAAGCCAAAGCCCCAGGGGGTCCTGAGGAGACAGGGCTCCTCTAAGCATGAACGTGAACAGCATGATCTGAACAGACATCCCACCATAAAAAGATATACAGATGGTAAAAATCATACAGAAACAAGCTCAACATCATATACCATTAGGGAATTACAAATTAAAATCATGAGATATCACAGCATACCTATTTAGCACTGCTAAACTCCAAAAATATGAAAATACCAATTGTTAGAGGGTGAGGAACAAAAGGAGCTCTCCTTCATAGCTGGGGGGATGCATGTGCAGCCACTTTGGAAGACAATTTGGCAGTTTTTTTCCAAAACTAAACAAGTCTCACGTCGGGATCCAACAATCATGCTTCCAGTATTCAGGCAACTGCTTTGAAAATCTATGTCCAAATGCAAACAAGGATGCAATTATGCACAGCAGCACTTTCATAATGGCTAAAAACTTGAAGAAATCAGGATATCCTTCAAAAGATGAATGTATAAACAAATTGGGGTACATCCATGTCAAGGTGAGTAGAATATGCCACCCCAAAATATGTCTCTCTGGCATAAGGATTATTGGTCTGCTTTAAAAAAAAAGGGGGGCGGCTTCCCTGGAGCCTCAGTGGTTAAGAGTCTGCCTGCCAATGCAGGGGACACGGGTTCGAGCCCTGGTTCGGGAAGATCCCACATGCCGCAGAGCAACTAAGCCCGTGCTCCACAACTACTGAGCCTGCGTTCTAGAGCCCACGAGCCACAACTATTGACCCCGTGTGCCACAACTACTGAAGCCTGCACACCTAGAGCCTGTGCTCCACGAGAAGAAAAGCCACAATGAGAAGCCCATGCACTGCAAAGAAAAGTAGCCCCTGCTCGCCACAACCAGAGAAAAGCCTGCATGCAGCAACGAAGACCCAATGCAGCCAAAAATAAAATAATATATCCAATAAAAGTATCTCAGAAAACTGAGATTGCTGTTTTATGAAAGACATTTACAATACAGAAGTCTCCATTTATAAGGGTATGTCCCTCTTTGCACCAAAAATGGAAGGATAATTAAATCTTAAGTAACTCTTTTCAATGGAGAAGTCCTGACTTAAATGTGCAAACAATCATACCCTTGTTTACTGTGCTTTGCATGATAACCTGCCATAAGTGGTCTTCCCCCCTTCCCCAGCATATTTCTTCTGTTTTTAGCTGAAGAGGTATTTAAGGGGATGGTTTTGGTCATTTCAGGGAGTGACTCAGTTTTCCTTGCTATCCCCCCTGTATTCAGAAGGTATACATGTAATTAAACTTCTGCTTTTCTCCTGGTAATCTGTCTTTTATTTCAGGGGCAGGGGGAGCCTCAACCAAGAACCTAGAAAAGTAGAGGGAAAATTGTTTTTCTGCCCATACACATGCAGTGGAATACTACTCAGCAGAAAGGAATGCACCATCAGCCTATGGAAAGACATGGATAAATCCTCAGTATATACTGCTACGTGAAAGCATCCAGGCTGAGGAGGCTGCACACAGTATGACCCCATTGGTGACACTCTGGGAAAGGCAAAGCTACACAGATGATAAGCAGATCATGCGGTGGGGGGTTTGAAGTATTCCATGTGACACTCTAGGATGGATACCTGCCACTATGCATTTGTCTAAACCCATAGATGTGTGTAGCCCAAGGGGCCAATCATAATCTATTCAAATTTAGTTATTTAGGATGTAGGAGTGTTGCAGGATGGAATACATTATGTGACAGAGTCTAACTGTATTAGAAATATATGGAAACAACTCACCGTAGGGGATGGGATCAAAGGTGCTGACCTAAGTTACCTTTGGAAATGAATGGAATCTGTAGATTAAAGGCAAAATGGACCCTATATAAACAGTGGGCTTTATTTTATGAAGTTCTTTCCAGGGTGTAGTAGCTAACAACTCTGAAACCTCTGCACGTGTAACCTGGAAAGGAGCAATGCATATATAAACGGCAGATGGTGGGAGCCAGGCTCCTCACTGTGGGAGTGGGAAGTTACAGATAAGCAAGGGGAGAGCCTCTGCCCTCGTAATGCTGGATCTGGGCTTCCTGGGCGGATGTTGACTGGCCGGGGAAACACACAGATCTTCACGCTGGGAAGACCCTGCAGACACAGGAACTTCACGCCCCATCTTTCCACCCATACCTGCTGGAAACGCTCAGCCCTCTATCATCAGTCAATTGCAGCGTTTAAGACAGTCTCGCCCCCAGGCAGATAAAGGAACATGAGGGTCTTGCTTACGCCTAAGCTGTCCCAGAATCCAGGCCCTGGGGGTGGAGCCAGGTTGGGGGTGCCTGGGCCTCTGACCAGCAGGTGAGAGGAAGGAGGAAGACCAGTCCTGAGGACAGAGGTTCCCTCAAGTCTGTGAGCCCAGGAGCCCCGATGGGATTCATTCCTACTGAGGACATGGGCGGGGCCTGCAGTGGTTCTGTGTTCCCCCTGGGCCCCTTTGATGAAGCCATGGCAGCACTGAGCCCAGACATCTACTGGCAGTGTCTCAACCTCTGACACAGTGGTTTTACAAAGGAACAAGAGAATGGAGCTGAGCCCCTGACGGCCACTCCTTTCTGGCTCTGAGTTGCTTCCAACTGGACGGCAGTCACCTGCACATAGTCTGCTGTGACCTACCTGCCCCCTTTGGCCTTTCCTCTCCCTCCCTGCGATGATGCCCATGACATTTCCAGCCTCGACCCCTCTCGCAGGCCAGACTCCTCTGTCCAGTCACTGCACCCCCATCTCACCTTGGGGGCTAACAGGCCCCTCAGAGGACTGGGATCCTGCAGCTCCCCACACCCAGGAGCAGCCCCACCTTCCCAGGTTGCCGAGCCCAGGCACCAGGTGTAACTGAGCAGGACCCTACGGGGCCTTCCCAGTACAGACCCCTCCCCGACATCCTCTGCTGTAGCTCCTCTCTGAAGTACCTGGATAACAGTATCTGATGCATGCTTCCTGAGTTGTTTTACAGATGCTGAAACCACCACCAAACGGAAGAAATTAACTACCTGATGATCTTGAACAGGTAACCCCGGAACTTCTGGTGCCTAAGAATTTATAATGTTAACCGCCTGTTACCTCACCATCAACCGGAGAATTGTGCACCAGCTGATCGCATACCCTGCGACGCCCCTCCTTCACTTGGCCTTTAAAATTCCTTTGCTGAAATCCTTCAGGGAGTTTGGGGTTTTAGAGCACAGGCCACCTGGCCTCCTTGTATTGGCACTCTTACAATTAAAGCTGCACTTCCCTTCACCACACCCGGTGTCAGTAGACTGGCTTTACTGCACTCGGGCAAGCGGCCCCAAGTTTTGTTCGGTAACACTGGGGTCTCCCAGGCTCCCACTCTCCTTGTGTCCCACTGACTGTCATCTGCTCCTCCAGAGTCTTGCTGCAACAAAAATAGAAATGAAGTTTTCCCTCCCCTGAGAACAAGGAAAACAAAGGGAACGGTGAATAGGCTAGAGAAGAAACATAATCTGGCCTGAAAGAGTTAATCACTCCTTGTTTTACTTTGTCACTAATTTGTAGTAACTAGATGTGTACTTTACAAAGCTAATCTCACTCCCTGACACTATGTAATTTACCTCTGGCACCCATTACCCCTAACTCTGTGTGAGTTACATCCCCTGCCTCTCACTCCCTAACCTTATTATGTCCAGCACTTACATTCTATACGCCCTTCATAACAAGTCACCCCCTATAGTTTTTGCATTTCAGAGACAAGGTCACTGGTCGATAAACCAGAAGCAAACGGATGCAATTTCCAGACTGCCGGACCCCAATTACCGGGCAGCCTGATGCCAACTATGACTGTTTTGAAATAATGCAAAGGAAAGGAGGAATGCAAGACCTTCACTACTTCGATCCTCATCCTATACCCCTGACCACGAGAGCCCCACGTATAAAATCTTCCCTGATTCTCAAGGAGGGGTGCCCAGTTCTTGAGGCGCTAGCCGGCTGTGTCTTCCCTGTTGTCTGGCAGAAGAATAAAGCCATCTCTCTCTTCTTCCAGAATCCCTGTCTCCGTATTTCTGTTTGGCCTCGGTGCATAGGGAAGCCGAAATTTCGACAGCAGTCTGTGGCCAGTTCCCACACTAATTCACCTCTACGCCCACAGTCCTGGTCCAAGCCCGATCTTGTGCCTGGTTCCTCCATCAGGCCCTGACAGAACTCCCTGCCCGCACGGTGCACCTCACATCCCACCCCAACGTGGTCTTTCTGAAGCATAAACGAGACTGTGACTCTCCCCCACCTGTAATCCCCCAAAAGTTTCCCCACTTCGCTAGGGTATCTGCTGGGAGTGACATCTGCCAAGGCCCTGAGAGTCCCCGGCATCCCCACTAGGCTGCTGGCTCCTGAGTCCCCTGACAATGAGCACCTCAGCCGGCCATGTGACACAGCAGGAAACCCCAGAACTGCTCACCTCACGAGGGGACTGGCACGGCCACGGCCTGATCAGAGAGAGCAGAGAAGGGCTCCCCAGCTGGGACACAGACTCTGCACGAGTGTCCTCTCCCTGAGCCACTACATCACCTCGTGTGACTTGAGGGAAGGAAGGACCAAGGCACACTTGGCTCCTAAGGAGGATGGGATAGGCTCAGCCACGTCCCCCCAAATTCACATGCTGAATCCCTAACCCCCAGGACCCCAGGATGTGGCTGTATTTGGAGATGGGATTTTTAAAGAGGCGATCAAGGTAAAAATGAGGTCACTAGGGTGGATCTTAATCCAATAGGATTGGTGTTCTACAAGAAGAGATTAGGACACAGATAGGCAAATGGGGAGACCACGTGAGGACCTGGGGAGAAGATGGCTGTCTAAGTACCAAGTAGAGAGGCCTCAGGAGAAGCCAGCCTGCACACACCTTGATCTCAGACAGCATCCAGGACTGGGAGTTCGGTCTGTTATTCAAGCTGCACAGTCTGTGGTATTTGTTACAGAGGTCCTGAGCAGACTCACACGCAGGGTAACTCAGGGCTCAGACTGGACAGACCCCACTCTCCATCCCCCTGTACGGGAGTTACAGGATCCTCAGGAACTGAGGAGGGGGTCCCTGAGGAGAGGCACAAGATAGAAGGTGCTAGGCATTAACATGACTGCATTCATGTTAAACGTGCCTGAAGTCCATTCACACGAGATGGTTTTGTCCTGTATGTACATCGGCACCTTCCGTCTGAACTGCAGATCTTTAGCTTCACCACCTCCACTGAGAGCATTAGCTTCACCTACTGTGGACCATCTCCTATAGGATTTCCAGAACCACAAAGCATCGAACCTTCACAGGGCCCAGAGTCTGTGCACTAGCGTCTGGGCAACCCTCACAGCAGGGCTGCGCAGCTACCCATCAGGACCCATTTCCCTTTTTCCTGTTCACAGCTACCCTGCACCTCCCAGCCTTCCCACTCCTTACAACTAGGGTGTAGTGTCTCGTGTTACCAAGGGGAAGGGGTGGAGGTGGTGAGGGCTTGGCCAGCCTGTATCCTAGGACGGAGGGCATGATGCCCACCTGGTCACCCCACCCTGCTGGTTGGAGCACTCACCTGGAAGCAGGGAGGAGAAACAAGGGGGACAGAGCCTGGGACCTGACACCCACCTGCCCTGGACTGTCACAAGAAGGGGAAAGAGACAGCTTGAGCTTCAGCCCAGTTTTGGGAGACACTTTGTCCAGCAACAAACTTCTGCCTTAAAAGCCAAGGTGCTTTACAAAGCCCTCCCCAGCTGTCACAGAAAGTCAGGCTTAATCTCATCACACTTTTCTCAAACCCCAGCTCACGCTGAGACCACCTCTCAGGTGATGGTGCTTCAGAGCAGCCCCTTTACAAGATCTCTGGAGTTCAGCTCTCCCAGCCCTGCCTTCAGTTTAAGGGAGAAGTTTCCTTGACAAACCTGCTCAGTTTCCTTGACAACCAAGCTTCGCAATCTCCCAAACTCTTCTCCTACAAACATTCCTATTCTAGGCTTGATGAGCCTAAAGTGACTAGTGCTGTCATCATGTGACAGAGAGTGACTCCTCCAAGCCCGTAGTTACTGGTTACATGATGCTACTGATGACGAAATCCCAAAAGAGCCAGCTTTGCAAGGTAACCACTTCTGGACTCGGCACTGGGTCCCTTTCCACGGACAGAGTCCAGTGGCTGTTTCCACGGGCCCCATGGTGGAAGAGCTCACCTAATGCAGCCAGGACTTCATCCCTTCCAGGTGATTCCAGGGCCCTCATTCTCCCCAGACCCCCACCCACATGGCTGCTGTCTGTGCCAGTCTATACGGGACCTTGGTAATTTGCTAAAATGAGGGTTATTTTATACACAGGTAATGGGTTGAATGCCGGCCCCAAAAGATGTGTCCCCCGAGAACACGTGAACAGGACCATATCTGGGAAAAGGGTCTTTGTATATGTAGTTAAGGATCTCAAGGTGAGGTCATCTTGGGTTAGGGTGGCCCTCAATCCAACTGAGAGAGTCCTTATGAGAGACAAAAGAGGAGAGGCACAGACACAGAGGAGAAGCCACGTGAGGACAGAGGCAGAGATGGGAGGGATGCAGCCACGAGCCTGGGGATGCCTGGAGCCCCCGGAAGCTGGAAAAGGCAGGAAGAACACTATCCTGGAGCCTTTGGAGAGACTTCCGTCCTGCAACACCCTGATCTCAGATGTCTGGTCTCCAGGACTGGGGGAGGATGAATTCCTGTTGTTTTAAACCACCCAGCTTGTGGTCATTTGTTACAGAAGCCACAGAACAGTCACACAGACCCTGCTCTGTAGGATCCTGGAAGTGCGGGTCTCATTAAAGGCCAACAAAGGCTGGATCGCAGAGCCCTGAGAGTCAGCATTGGGACCCAGAAATCCTAAAGCAGTGGCTGGACACCAGAACGTTGAGGGTCAGTTGGAAGCCCATCCCTAAGGGTGCCGGCTGCACATGGCCTCCCCAGGTTTTTACGCCTGTACATGCGTAAAATAAGTATTTCCATCCTGATTCAGGACCTCTGATATCACCGTTCACATTGCTAATTAAGAACCCACTAGTTACACTGATGAAAACCCTATCAGGACACTTGCTCCAGTGGTAAACAATTCTGAAGTTGGTCACAGCTGGGGAATCGTCTCCCATGCAGCCAGCAGCCCCCACACAAGAAGCGTCCTCATTGCAAAGCTGGGGGACCATGAAGAGGCGTTTCTGAGTAAATGTGAGCTGAGCCCCAGGCCAGCTGCTGCTGAACTTTTCCCACCCTTCCCAGGTAAAACACCTGAATGTGTGCAAGGACTTGAAAGCCTAGAGGAAGGGGCTTGGAATCACACCAGTGAAAACACGCAGGCCGACTTGGTGCCTGCAGGCCAGCCAGGATGGTCCTGGCCCTGGGCACTCTTCTGGAAGCGTTCCATCTCCCTGCCTGAGGTACCCCTTCTGTCCCGGCCCCCACTGCTCTTTTACTTCCTCACCTCTGCCAGGGGAGAAATTCCAGCAGCAGGTATGGGTGACACATCCTCTTCTTTAGCAGGTGGCAGCCCAGCAACTCCTGCAGAAAGTCCAGCAGAGCCCCACTCACACTGGGCCACCCATAGAGGCGTGGGCCCTACTCCCTCCCACCAGCCCAGCCCCGAGACTGCTGACGGGACAGAGAATATGGCGTCAGGCACAGCTGCAGGGGCTTTTGCTGCCTGGAGGGGTGGTTATATTGACCTCAACACAGGCACACCTGGGGAGGGCTGGCCGGCCGGGTCAGGCTGCCCAAGTCAGCCAATCCTCGCCCCTCAGAGGCTCAGAGTTGCAGAAAATGGGTCTTGCTGCACCGGCCAGATCCAAGGAACAGATGTAGGGTCCCGAGAGTCAGGATAGACAAGGGGCGGCAGCCCTGGCTTGTTTTCTAATCATTTTATCTGGTCCATGAGTGGAAGACAACTTCAAGAAGACCCTCTCCTAATGAGAGGAACCCAGGAGTCAGGGAGAAGAGGAGTGGTGGGTGGAGACAGAGGCCTGGTGCCCCGGCTGCAGTGGAAGCCCCTGGAAGACCAGGCAGAGGGAGGCTGCACAGAGTGAAGCCTAGGGTCACAGACATGTTGGAGCTGCTGTTTGTTAGTTCAAGCTCTGCTCTGAGGTGCTCTGTGTCAGCTCTGAGTGACAGGTGTGCTGGGGGTGCTCTGCAATGAGGGCTATGTGCACGGTTCCTGTGTGCCCAGCCCTGCCATGGTACCTGTCCAGGGAAGCTCCATATCCAGGGAGGGGCCTGACCACGAGAGCCCTGTGGACTGCTGGGTACCTACTCAGGTGAGCTCCATATCCTGGGAGGGGCCTGACTACGAGAGCCCCATGGGCTGCTGGGTACCTGCTCAGGTGAGCTCCATATCCTGGGAGGGGCCTGACCATGAGAGTCTCGTGGGCTGCTGGGTACCTGCTCAGGTGAGCTCCATATCCTGGGAGGGGCCTGACCATGAGAGCCCAGTGGGCTGCTGGGTACCTGCTCAGGTGAGCTCCATATCCTGGGAGGGGCCTGACCATGAGAGCCCCGGGTGCTGGGAGGGGGCCGTGTGTATGAGCGTCCTCTCTGTGCAGCCGGCACAGAGTTGCTTAGCAACTTCCCTGTGGGCGGTCCTGGGATGAAATGAGAACCAGGAGATGCTGCAGGCCCCATGAACCCCTGTCCATCCAGAGTGATGAGGTCAGTAGGTGGGTGCTGGCCACTGTGCTGCTTGAGGGAAGCCCCACGGGTACCTCTTGTGTCTTCCACCTGACACCATGGAGGTCTCCCCAGGACAGAGCAGACAGCCTGCCTGGGGCAGGTGGGAGCTCCTGGTGATGCTGCAGGGGACATGAGAGGGATGGACCAGGCAGGAGGGAGTGGGAGCCCAGGCAGAGCCATGGGGCTCGGGGCCGAGGGGGCTTTTCTGGGTCTGAGCTGGGGGGACGTGCAGGTGGTGAGTGTGGTCCAGGAAAGCTGCTGTAGTGACGTGAGGCTGAACCTGCTTCAGAGTGACAAGCTTTCCGGGTGATCCCAGAACAGGATAGTGAGACAGATCCTGTTAGAAGAAGGTAAGTGAATCTCCCCAAGAGGTGGCTCTGTGAGCTGGTCCTGGGAGGGGGGCGAAGGGAACAGGTGTGGAAGCTGTGGGGAGTGGGCAGTACCCCTGGGCGGGCAGCGGATGCAGACCCCACTCCATGGTCCCATAGCTTGCTTCTGGCTGGATTACTTGGCCTCTCGGAGCCTCAGCTTCCTGGTCTGCTCGTGGAGTGATGGTAGCGTGGACTGACTAGTAATTTGCTCAGAACAGGGTAGAAAGGGGTCTAGTGGAAATTCTATGGAACACCATCAGTATGGGAATCGCAGGCCCTGTTTCCCGCAGGTCTGTTTTCAGGATCAGGAGAGCAAATCCGAGCAGACTTGCAGCAGAGCCTGGGGATGGGCTCCGTTCGGTGGGTCCCCCGGTTTCCTGAATCTCGGAAGGAGCAGCTCCAGTGGGCAGTGGCAGTTTCATCCCACACCTGGAAACATCCAGACCTCAAGGCCCAGCAGTCCCCAAGCCCTGTGTCTGGGCCCCCGGGAGGCAGATGGGATACGCCGGCCTCCTCCTCAGCCCTCTTCCTGCCCAGAACATTCGAGGTCCAGGCCGTCATGAGGAAGAAGCAGGGATGGGGGTGTCCCATGTGGGAATAGAACACGGAGCAGCTTGTGTACATGGACGTCCACACCAGGAATGTGGGTCAGTGTGACGCGGGCACCAGGAGAGCAGACGGTGGGCTGAGGAAGCAGGGCGGGGCCGGGGGTCCCGAGGAGGGGGTGTGCGAGCTTTGCCTGTGCCGGGCCTCAGACTCCATGGGGCTTCCCTCCCCTGGTCACTGGGGAGGAGGAGCCGAGCAGCATTGGTGGGGTGACCACTCGCGTCCCCAGGCCCTGCCAGCATCAAACCTTCAGGTTCCGGGTCGGGGAGCCTGATGAGCGCAGGTCCAGCCGTGCCCGCCAGGGAGGCCTGGAGGGGTCGGGCAGGAAGCACTGGTTTGGTCATCCCCTGTGCGGAAGCTTCCGAGCCAGTGCCCAGTGGGAGCTCTCACCTCACACGTGGGTTTCACGTCCACAGCTCAGATCACCTTCTAGCCGCTTGGTTTGTTTTCTAGACACAAAGTCCTAATATCTCCTATGTCCCCTGCCCGTGAAAAGGCACGTCTGATCTGGCACCAGGTTCAGCCTCTGGTCCCTCCTGACTGGAGGCCCAGCAGCCAGTGTCACCGCGTCATGACTGTCAGGGGGTGTCAGGTGTGGGGGGATGAGAGCACACGGTCCAGGCCCATGAGGGGCCATGCCGTCCACGGAGCCGGTGCTGTGGCTGTACGTGTGCCATGCCCCCACCCCACGGGCAGAGACCACCTTCCCCTTACAGACTGTTACCAAGTGAAGTCACATGGACCCTGCTCGGGCCTGAGTCTGGCAAGGCGCTCTGCCTCAGCGGGGAAGGTCTCCTTTTCCCATGTGGGTTCAAGTAGGCAAATACCAAAACCAAAGCTGAGACCACCACAGCACAGACTCTGTTCAGTGGCCAAAGAATGGAGAAGCGGGAACTAAGTTCACAGACCAACTTCTCGGCCTCCTGGAGAGAGTGGTTTAATTTGAAAGAGTAAAGACAAAGGGAGGAGGAGTGTGGCTACTGTTGGGGATGAAGAGGCCTTCCAGGGAAGGGGCAGGGCTTTTCCCAAGCGAGTGGGGTACCACCTCCTTTCACCCAGTTTTGGTCCTTCATGTCCAGTCATGGCCACCGGTAGGTGTGTCACTTAATATGCTGATATAGTCAATTCAACCTGTGAGGAGACTCAGGGTCTGTTGGAGGTCACATTCGTTGCCATCTTGGTCCCAGCTGGTTCCATCTGTTTGTTTGTAGTTTCCTTTCTTATCTCTGGACCCCTTAACTTAAATACTTAGGTGAACTCCTGCTGAAGTTGGGGAGTGGAGGACAGCCCTGTGAAAGGTGGGTCCACGGGTTCTGAGCAGGGCCTGGAGCAGCTCTGACAACAAGAGGAGGAGGCTGAGACGGGCGGTCATTCTGACGCCCGCACTGGGGCCTGTGGTCGGCATGCAGAGGTGGTCAGCTGGGGCACGTGTCAGGGAATGTTCTCGGTGTTTACACAGAAGATGTGAACGTGGGCCCAGATGCAGAGCTGCCTGCAGACGCTGCTACAGAAACCCCTAATTCTTTCCTGAGAAAACTGGTGGGGGGCATTCAGGCAACAGGGCAAACAGCTTGCTCTGGATGTTCTTGTGGGGAAGTGGGGACTTAGCAACAGGGGCTCAGCCTGCATAACCCCAGAAGCCCTCCCAGGACAGCCCCAGAACCGCTTCTGGAATGGCAAGGAGAAGTGGGTCTTCCACCTACTAGACGTGGAGGAAAGGGCTGGGGTCTGCAGGGCCGCCCTCGCCTTCAGGGACTGGCTGGGAGGCTCACAGGACCCAGCACATTCTTGTGGCTTGTGTGCTCACAGCTGAGATGGGTCACAGCACGCAGTAGGTATACACGGGAGGGAGGGCCCCTGCTCCGGTCACCTCATGACCCTTCATGCCCACTCCTTCCCTCGAGGGTCTCTAGGGTGTCTCTTCCCCCAGCGACGAAGGCCAGAACCATGACAGTTACCCGCACCCCCGTCCCCCCAGGGAAGCTCACTAGAGGCTTGGAACCCGGCTCGGGGCTGGTCACGTGGTGTTGTCTGCCCTCACCCTCCAAAATGCCAGTGCTCAGAAGGGGAGCCAGGGCTCAGCATGAACCAAATGGTTTGTGCAAACAGCACGGGCGCAGGGAGCTGCCCCTAAAGGGAGGCGGGAGGGTTTAGATCAGGGCAGGGAGCTGCTCACCAGCTGCATTAGCTTCCCAGGGCAGCTGTGACAAATGACCACAAACGGAGGCTCAGAGCAACAGAAACCTGTCCTCTCTCAGTCCTGGAGGCCAGACGTCTGAGGTCAAGGTGTCCCAGGGCCGTGCTCCCTCCGGAGGCTCCAGGGGAGGGTCCTGCCTGCCTCTTCCAGCTTCTGGGGGCTCCAGACATCCCTGGGCTTGTGGCCGCATCCATCCCATCTCTACCTCTTTCTTCACATGGTGTCTCCTGTGTGTCTGTGTCTCTCCGCTTGTCCCTTAGAAGGACACTGTCCCTGATTTAGGGCCACCCTGATCCAGGATGACCTCATCTTCAGATCCGTAACTAATTATACCTGAAAAAACCTTACTTCCAAATGAGGTTCCATTCTCAGATTCTGGGGGGCATGACGTGGACATAAGTTCTGGGGGACCTCCATTCAACCCACTATAGCACCCAGTTCCCAGATGACAGCCGACCTTCCTCAGGACAGCATCAGGCTGGTGATGTTCTGTCTTTCTGCACGGAGTTGCCTCTTGTTTCTTGTGGTAACAGTGAGGTTGGATGGGGGGCGCTGTGGCTGACCTCCCGGTCATTCCAGGGACCATGCTGATGTGTCCTTCCCGGGAGAGTGAGAGCACGGCCAGGGCTCCCTGTGAACACTCCACACTGACCGCTCAGTGGTCAGACACCTGCATGGGCTGGACCAGTCCCCGGCACATTCTACCACATCCACAGCCTGGTGGACTCTGTGCGGGCCTATGACGAGGAGGTGGGGACCGGCAGGATGGGTGGGAGCCCTCCTGCCTGCCACGTGACCTCCAGCCCACCACAGACCCTCCAGTCCTGCCATGGACACCCCCATCGCATTAACCCCCAAGAGGGCTTCTGGGAGGGGTGAGAATTCGACCATGAAGAAGACAGGGCAGGCCCTAACTGCAGCAGGTGAAGGCAAGGACTGGGGGTGCTTGGCTATTTGTCCCCCAAAGACCCAGGATGTGGGCTCTGACTTGAGGGGTCCACCTCTACCTGGGCTCACCTGGGGGATCGCTGCAGGGAGAGCGTGTCCTTGGGTGATTTTCCAACTCTCCCCACATCAGCCTCACCCCCTGGGCCCCCCGACCCCATTAATAGTCTTTAAATAGTGTCTCTCACCCAACAGGCCTGCGAGGGAGATTTTAATATTGTGTGGGAGTCCAGCGACCAGCGCCCATGTGTCCTGGGTGTCTTGGGAGGGGACGGAGCCTCGCTCTCACGTTCCTGCCCCAGTGCACCTGGGGTCGGGGGCAGCAGACCCAGGCTTTGTTCCAGCAGAAGCTCCCTTTCTGTGAACAAGTCTTCCCCCACTCCCATTATCCTCACTGGAGGCTCAGGAGGCCACAGCATCGGGGCACCTCCAGCACCAGGACCCCACCCTAGGGAATTTCTCAAGAGCAGGGACCATGCCTGGAGGCCGAGGGGAGGAGGGAGCCGGCATCTTCAGGATCCCCGGGGCTAGGATGCCTCCTACCCAGGAGGGCCTTGGACTCAGTTAAACTTCCACCCGAGGTCTCCTACCCTCCCCTGGTAGAGGGGCCCTTCAGATTCCAGGGCCCCAAGATCCTCCCCACAGACTTCTGACCCCACCTGCAGAGTCAGGGACCCAGAGACCCCTCCCCAGCTTCTTTTTTCTTGGAGGCTCCCAGAATTCCCTGAGGATGTTATACTCAGGGTTTATTATGCTGAAGGATGCAAGTTAAAATCAGCAAGGATGGGGGGATGAGCAGGGTCCAGCTTCCTCGGCTGTGGCAGCCCAGGGAAGCCCACCTGAGTCCTGAAGTGCAGGGTTTATTGGGGTCTGTCACGTCAATGTGGGGACCACTATGTGCCGGACCTTGGCCTCCAGCCCCCAGGGGCGACTCAGGAAGCCCCACCGTGTATCACCCCGTCAGCACAGACCAGCCTGGAGTGAGGCCCAAGGAGCATGGACACTCCCGTCAGACTCAAGGTGACCTCCTAGAGCCAGGACAGAGGCCCGGCCTCTCTGTGGGCAGGTGAACCCACACCACACAGGCCCTGGTACAGTGTCCTTTCCGTGTGGTCAGCATGGGTGCATGTGGGTCAGCAAGTGTCTGTGTGTCTCAGCCTGTAACCACAGACCACACTGTCCTGCTCTGCTCCCAAGAGCGAGGCCAATGGAGGGACAATGCGGGTGGGAACAAAGCCGGGTCATGGTCAGGCTGGGTGAGAAAGGGTCCGAGGAGCGAGAACACGGCTGCCCTTGCCTGGTGAGCCGAGAGCTGATGTCCGCCCTGTGGTCAGTCCATCTCCCCACATCCCGAGGTAGAGCTGCCTTTCCTGCACCCTGGGGCAGGGTCATGCCTGTGTATACAGCAGGACGCACAGCAGTGCACGCAGCAGGCCTGATGCCTGCCCTTGGCATGTAGTCGGGGGCTTGGTGAGGGTGGAACATCCTGACAGGACGTGGGCCGACCCCAGTGAGGATGTAGGGGTGAAGTGTTTGGGAGCCTCTGGAGGGAACCCTCACCTGTCTGCACAGGTGGATTGAGGACACAGACCAAGGGTGGGCAGGTGGGGAGCCCAGTCCTGGGTCATCCCTGAGGCTGGAGGAGGGGTGTGGAGTGGGGGGTGATGGCGGTGGGGAGGAGGGACTGATCACAGGACAGTGAGGAGACAGAGGATCCGAGGCAGCGGGGAAGGTGAAGACTGTGCCTGATGGGAGGACGAAGAGACCAGCAGGCGGCACTGTAGGCACGGGTAGCAGGCCTGCTCCCTGCAGGGCGGTGCCAGAGCACCGCACTGCTGGAAACCATGGGATGTCCAGACAGAACCCCAGAGGATGGGGGGCCATATGGGCAGGAAGAGTTTGGAAAAGTCACCTTATCTCCACATGTCCTGGGGGAGGGTTCCCTGCTCCAGCCTCTTTCCTTAGAGTTTCCCCACCTGGGGAAGTCAGCACAATCAATAGCTGGTCGTGCAAGGCTTGGAATTCGTTGGGAGGATGAAAGGGAAAAGGGGGGAAGGAATGAGAAATAAGCTCTACGTATTTGGACAGCACATGACACTCTAATTTCCAATCAAGAAGAGCAATTTCCCAAAGGCTCAGGCTGCCCCTGTAACCAGAATGGGGCTTGAAGCAATCCTGCCACTTTGTGGCCGGTTCCAGAAAGAAGTTGAAGACACTTGCTCAGGGGCACTGCAATCCACAACGCCTGCAAACTTGTAAGTGACAACTATCGTAGAAAAATGTCTTGGGGTAAGTAACTGAAAAGAACTTGAAAACAAGGCAGAATTGCAGGAACCGGATTGCAAGAGGTAGATTGGACTTGCCGTTAAAGCACATGAAAGCTGCTGAATATTGCCTGTGATTCAGTTGGCCAAAAAGGGTGTACAGGTTGAAACCCATACGACCTTTGTGGCCAAGCAAATATGCAGGAAACACAAATCAATACGACAAAGATGTAGCACTTTGCCCCAGTCAGAATGGCCAACCTCACAAAGTGTAAAAACAACAAATGGAGGAGAGGATGTGGAGAAAATGGAACCCTGCTACGCTGATGGTGGGAATGTCAATTGCTAACAGCCATGCTGGAGGAGGGTATGATGTTTCCTAAAAATTCTAAAAAATAGAGCTACAGGGACTTCCTGGTGGTGCAGACGTTAAGAATCCAACTGCCAAGGCAGAGGACACGGGGTCGAGCCCTAGTCCAGAAAGATAACACATGCCACGGAGCAACTAAGCCAATGCATGACAACTACTGAGCCTGTGCTCTAGAGCCCGTGAGCCACAACTACTGAAGCCTGGTGCCTAAAGCCAGTGCTCTGCAAGAAGAGAAGCGACGGCAATGAGAAGCCCACGCACTTCAACGAAGAGTAGCCCCAACTTCCTGCAACTAGAGAAACCCCACATGAAATAATGAAGACCCAACACAGGCAAAATTACTTACTTACTTAATTGAAAAACAATAGAGTTAAACAGCATACGGCACTACCACTCCTGGGGATATATTTCGGGATAACCATAAATCGATAGGACACAGGAACTTTAACTATTACTGCAACACTTTTGAAGGATCCTCGACTTGGAAACAATATAAATGTCCTTGGAAGGAAAAAATGGATAAAGACAATATGGTACTTATCTACAATGGAATAGTACTCAGCCTTGAAACCAATGAAATAAGGCCAGTTGCAGCAACTCGAGTGGACTTAGATAAGATCATTCTAAGTGACAAAAGTCAGATACAAAAACACACTTGGCACAAGATACTATTTATAGGTGGAATATAAAAATGGTTACACATGAACTAAATTACAAAACAGAAACAGGGTCACACATTTACAAAACACACTTATGGCTGATAAAGTGGAAAGGTGGGGTGGGGTGAGATATAAACCAGAGAGTTGAAATTAACACAGATACGGTTCAAAAGACCAAATAGGTAATCGACAAAATCTACTCAATAGCTCAAGAAGTGGACTCAGCACATTCTAGTCACCAGAAAAGAATATATACGAAGGGTAAGAATGTTAAAATAATTTACGGATGTCTCTCTGTAAGAGAAACAAGTGGATGTGCAGGAGCAAGAAAGACAGCATTGAAAATCACTTTTACCAAATGATAAAAATAAATTTAAAAAAAAAAGAAACAGAAAGAAAATGTTACAAAATTCGTTCAAGGGATGTGATGCAACCTGGATTGACCATATCTAGACCCACAGCTGGATGAGACATAAGGCTGGACACTCCTGTGGCTAAGAGGAATGGTGAGGTTGGGTTAGCAAATGCAGACCCTTTAAAGTAATACTGCGTGGTACCCATCCCATGGGTCCCAAATCTCCAGGTTCGAGGGCATCGTCCTACATCAAAAACATGCATGAGAATCCCAGAAGATGGTACACCGTGTGATCGGGAAAGGTTTCTAAAACGAACCTCATTTCTCATCTCCTTGTGCTCGGGTTCGCCATTCCAGCCGCTTTAATAGCAATCTCCCTACTTGGAGAATCAGCACCTTTAACCTCCTGTTCCGTACAGGTTGCAATTTGTCCTGAGGATGAACGGGAAGAGGGGGAACCAATGAGAGACTAGATCTATGTGTTGGGACAGGCACAGGTCACTCTATTTTCCCATCAGGAAAAAGAATTAACCACAGGCTGAGCCTGCAACCCAGAACCAGATTAGAGCCTGAAGCAATCCTGCGCATTTGTGGCCAGCTCCCAAAAAAGCGAGTTGAAAAATGGAGCTCAGGGGCACTGCAATTCACAAACCTGCAGAGTTGTAAATGATAACTCTCGTCCACAAATATACTGAGGGAAGGCAACGAAGAGGATTTGAAAGCAAGGCAGCATTGCAGGAAACAAATTTCAGGATGTAGATTCGAATCGCCTTTAAAGCACATGAAAAGTGGCAAAAGTTCGACAATGATGCCCTTGGGCAAAAAGGGCGTATGCATTCTTTCCTGAATATATTCAGGAAAAAACGCATACGCCCTTTTTGGCCAACCAAGCAACCTGAAAAGGCAAATCAGCGCTACAAAGAAGTCTCGCTTCCCTTCAGTCAAAAGGGCCATGGGGAAAAAAGTGTCAAAACCAGAAATGCAGGACAGGCCATGGAGAAATGGGAGCCTTGCTACGCTGATAGGCGGTATGTAAATTGCCAAAAGCCACTCAGGAGAAATGTACGGTGTGTCCTGAAACATCGAAAAAACACAGCTTAGGGAGCATAAGGCACTTCAACTCATGGCCGTATAAATTGGGAAAACTAAAAATCAGCAAGACACAGGCACCCCAAAGTTTAGGGCTGCTCTGTTGACAAGAACCTCTACTTCATGACACCTTAAATATCCCAGGAAAGAGAAAAATAGATAAAGAAGTGGTGGTCCTTATGTACAATGGAATATCACTCAGCCATGAAATCAATGTCATAAGGCTAGTAGCAGCATGATGAGTGGATTTAGGTACGACGATTCAAAGTGAAATAAGTCACACAGAAAAACACACTTATCATAAGCTATCACTTATAGAAGGAATGTAAAAACCGCTACACTTGAACTGAATTACAAAACAGAACAGAGACACACGTTTAGAAAACACACTATGGCTGCTTAACGGGAAAGGTGAGGTGGGGTGATGAATAAAACAAGGGTTTCAAATTAGCTCAGATACCGTTCCATAAACCCAATATGTAACAGAAAGACCTACTCCCTGCTCAGTGAACTGGACTCAATACCCACTATTCACCGCAAAAGAATATATGTGACTAGTAAGAATCTTAAAACATATATATTGATATCTCTCTGTAAGTGAGTCAAGTGGGTGCAAAGCGTCATAAACACAGCCTTGAAAAGCAGCTAAACCCCATTATAAAAATAAATTACTTTTAAAAACCCATGAAACAAAGACAGTGAAAGAGAGAGAAATTCTTACAAAATTCGTTCAGGGGCTGTGATGCAACCTGGATTGACCATATCTAGAACCACAGCTGGATGAGACATAAGGGTGGACACTCTCGGGGCTGAGAGGTTTGGTGAGGTTGGGGGAGCAAACGCAGACCCTTTAAAGTAATACTGCATGGTACCCATCCCATGGGTCCCAAATCTCCAGGTTCAAGGGCATCTTCGTACATCGAAAACATGCATGAGAAACCCAGAAGGTGGTACACCGTGTGATCGGGAAAGGTTTCTAAAACGGACCTCATTTCTCATCTCCTTGTGCTCAGGTTCACTATTTAAGCTACTTTACTAGCAATCTCCCTATTTGGAGAATCAGCACCTTTAACCTCCTGTTCCGTACAGGTTGCAATTTGTCCTGAGGATGAATGGGAAGAGGGGCAACCAATGAGAGACTGGATCTAGATGTTGGGACAGGCACAGGTCACCCTATTTTCCCATCAGGAAGAAGAATTAACCACAGGCTCAGCCTGACACCCCGGAACCAGAATAGGGCCTGAGGCAATCCTGCGCTTTTGCGGCCAGCTCCCAAAAAAGCGAGTTGAAAAATGGAGCTCAGGGGCACTGCAATTGTCAAACCCGCTGAGTTATAAATGATAACTCTCGTCAACAAATATATTGAGAGAAGGCAATGAAGAGGACTTGAAAGTAAGGCAGAATTGCAGGAAACAGATTTCAGGATGTAGATTCGAATCGCCTTAAAAGCACGTGAAAAGCGGCAAAACGTCGACAATGATGCCCTTGGCCAAAAAGGGCGTATGCGTTTTTTCCTGAATATATTCAGGAAAAAACGCATACGCCCTTTTTGGCCAACCAAGCAACCTGGAAAGGCAAATCAGCGCTACAAAGAAGTCTCGCTACCCATCGGTCAAAAGGGCTATGCTGAAAAAAGTGTCAAAACCAGAAATGCAGGACAGGCCATGGAGAAATGGGAGCCTTGCTACGCTGATGGGCGGGTTGTAAATTGCCCACAGCCACTCTGGAGAAGTGTACGGTGTGTCCTGAAACATCTAAAATACACGGCTTAGGGAGCATAGGGCACTTCCACTCATGTGTGTATAAATTGGGAAAACTAAAAATCAGCAAGACACAGGCACCCCAAAGTTTAGTACTGCTCTCTTGACAAGAACCTCCACTTCATGACACCTTAAATAATCCAGGAAAGAGAAAAAGGATAAAGAAATTGTGGTCCTTATATACAATGGAATATCACTCAGCCATGAAATCAATGTCATAAGGCTAGTAGCAGCATGATGAGTGGATTTAGGTACGACGATTCTAAGTGAAATAAGTCACACAGAAAAAGACACTTATCATAAGCTATCACTTATACAGAGAATGTAAAAACCGCTACACTTGAACTGAATTACAAAACAGAACAGAGTCACACGTTTAGAAAACACACTATGGCTGCTTAACGGGAAAGGTGAGGTGGGGTGATGCATAAAACAAGGGTTTCAAATTAGCTCACATACCGTTCCATAAACCCAATATGTAATAGACAAGACACACTCCTTGCTCAGTGAACTGGACTCTACACCCCCTATTCACCGCACAAGAATATATCTGAGTAGTAAGAATCATAAAACCTATATATTGATATCTCTCTTGAAGTGAGTCACGTGGGTGTAAAGCCGCATAAACACAGCCGTGAAAAGCAGCTAAACCCCATTATAAAAATAAATTACTTTTAAAAACGCATGAAACAAAGACAGGGAAAGAGAGAGAAATTCTTAAAAATTCGTTCAGGGGCTGTGATGCAACCTGGATTGACCATATCTAGACCCACAGCTGGATGAGACATAAGGGTGGACACTCTCAGGACTGAGAGGTTTGGTGAGGTTGGGGGAGCAAACACAGACCCTTTAAAGTAATACTGCATGGTACCCATCCCATGGGTCCCAAATCTCCAGGTTCAAGGGCATCTTCGTACATCGAAAACATGCATGAGAAACCCAGAAGGTGGTACACCGTGTGATCGCGAAAGGTTTCTAAAACGCACCTAATTTCTCATCTCCTTGTGCTCGGGTTCACCATTTAAGCTACTTTACTAGCAATCTCCCTACTTGGAGAATCAGCACCTTTAACCTCCTGTTCCGTACAGGTTGCAATTTGTCCTGAGAATGAACGGGAAGAGGGGCAACCAATGAGAGACTGGAGCTAGGTGTTGGGACAGGCACAGGTCACCCTATTTTCCCATCAGGAAGAAGAATTAACCAAAGGCTCAGCCTGCTGCCCAGAGCCAGAATAGGGCCTGAGGCAATCCCGCACTTTTGCGGCCAGCTCCCAAAAAAGCAAGTTGAAAAATGGAGCTCAGGGGCACAGCAATTCACAAACCTGCAGAGTTATAAATGATAACTCTAGTCCACAAATATATTGAAGGAAGGCAACGAAGAGGATTTGAAAGCAAGGCGGAATTGCACGAAACAGTTTTAAGGAAGTAGATTCGAATCGCCTTAAAAGCACATGAAAAGTGGCAAAATGTCTACAATGATGCCCTTGGCCAAAAAGGGCGTATGCGTTTTTTCCTGAATATATTCAGGAAAAAACGCATACGCCCTTTTTGGCCAACTAAGCAACCTGGAAAGGCAAATCAGCGCTACAAAGAAGTCTCGCTACCCATCGGTCAAAAGGGCTATGCTGAAAAAAGTGTCAAAACCAGAAATGCAGGACAGGCCATGGAGAAATGGGAGCCTTGCTACGCTGATGGGCGGGATGTAAATTGCCAACAGCCACCCTGGAGATGTGTACGGTGGGTCCTGAAACATCTAAAAAACACGGCTTAGGGAGCATAGGGCACTTCCACTCATGGGCGTATAAATTAGGAAAACTAAAAATCAGCAAGACACAGGCACCCCAAAGTTTAGGGCTGCTCTGTTGACAAGAACCTCCACTTCCTTACACCTTAAATATCCCAGGAAAGAGAAAAATGGATAAAGAAGTGGTGGTCCTTATGTACAATGGAGTATCACTCAGCCATGAAATCAATGTCATAAGGCTAGTAGCAGCATGATGAGTGGATTTAGGTACGACGATTCTAAGTGAAATAAGTCACACAGAAAAAGACACTTATCATAAGCTATCACTTATAGAGGGAATGTAAAAACCGCTACACTTGAACTGAATTACAAAACAGAACAGAGTCACACGTTTAGAAAACACACTATGGCTGCTTAACGGGAAAGGTGAGGTGGGGTGATGCATAAAACAAGGGTTTCAAATTAGCTCACATACCGTTCCATAAACCCAATATGTAATAGACAAGACCGACTCCTTGCTCAGTGAAGTGGACTCAACAACCCCTATTCACCGCACAAGAATATATCTGAGTAGTAAGAATCTTAAAACCTATGTATTGATATCTCTCTGGAAGTGAGTCAAGTGGGTGTAAAGCTGCATAAACACAGCCGTGAAAAGCAGCTAAACCCCATTATAAAAAGAAATTACTTTTAAAAACCCATGAAACAAAGACAGTGAAAGAGAGAGAAATTCTTACACAATTCTTTCAGGGGCTGTGATGTAACCTGTATTGACCATATCTAGACCCACAGCTGGATGAGACATAAGGGTGGACACTCTCGGGGCTGAGAAGTTTGGTGAGGTTTGGGGAGCAAACGCAGACCCATTAAAGTAATAATGCATGGTACCCATCCCATGGGTCCCAAATCTCCAGGTTCAAGGGCATCTTCGTACATCGAAAACATGCTTGAGAAACCCAGAAGGTGGTACACCGTGTGATCGGGAAAGGTTTCTAAAACGCACCTCATTTCTCATCTCCTTGTGCTCGGGTTCACAATTTAAGCTATTTTACTAGCAATCTCCCTACTTGGAGAATCAGCACCTTTAACCTCCTGTTCCGTACAGGTTGCACTTTGTCCTGAGGATGAACGGGAAGAGGGGCAACCAATGAAAGACTGGATCTAGGTTTTGGGACAGGCACAGGTCACCCTATTTTCCCATCAGGAAGAAGAATTAACCACAGGCTCAGCCTGCCACCCCGGTACCAGAATAGGGCCTGAGGCAATTCTGCGCTTTTGCGGCCAGCTCCGAAGAAAGCGAGTTGAAAAATGGAGCTCAGGGGCACTGCAATTCTCAAACCTGCTGAGTTATAAATGATAACTCTCGTCCACAAATATATTGAGAGAAGGCAACGAAGAGGATTTGAAAACAAGGTAGAATTGCAGGAAACAGATTTCAGGATGTAGATACGAATCGCCTTAAAAGCACGTGAAAAGCGGCAAAACGTCGACAATGATGCCCTTGGCCAAAAAGGGCGTATGCGTTTTTTCCTGAATATATTCAGGAAAAACGCATACGCCCTTTTTGGCCAACCAAGCAACCTGCAAAGGCAAATCAGCGCTACAAAGAAGTCTCGCAAACCATCGGTCAAAAGGGCTATGCTGAAAAAAGTGTCAAAACCAGAAATGCAGGACAGGCCATGGAGAAATGGGAGCCTTGCTAAGCTGAGGGGCGGGATGTAAATTGCCCACAGCCACTCTGGAGAAGTGTACGGTGTGTACTGTAATATCTAAAATACACGGTTTAGGGAGCATAGGGCAATTCCACTCATGGGCGTATAAATTGGGAAAACTAAAAATCAGCAAGATACAGGCACCCCAAAGTTTAGGGCTGCTCTGTTGAAAAGAACCTCCACTTCCTTACACCTTAAATATCCCAGGAAAGAGAAAAATGGATAAAGAAGTGGTGGTCCTTATGTACAATGGAATATCACTCAGCCATGAAATCAATGTCATAAGGCTAGTAGCAGCATGATGAGTGGATTTAGGTACGACGATTCTAAGTGAAATAAGTCACACAGAAAAAGACACTTATCATAATCTAACACTTATAGAGGGAATGTAAAAACCGCTACACTTGAACTGAATTACGAAACAGAACAGCGTCACACGTTTAGAAAACACACTATGGCTGCTTAACGGGAAAGGTGAGGTAGGGTGATGCATAAAACAAGGGTTTCAAATTAGCTCACATACCGTTCCATAAACGCAATATGTAATAGACAAGACACACTCCTTGCTCAGTGAACTGGACTCTACACCCCCTATTCACCGCACAAGAATATATCTGACTAGTAAGAATCATAAAACCTATATATTGATATCTCTCTGGAAGTGAGTCAACTGGGTGTAAAGCCGCATAAACACAGCCGTGAAAAGCACCTAAACTCCATTATAAAAATAAATTACTTTTAAAAACGCATGAAACAAAGACAGTGAAAGAGAGAGAAATTCTTACACAATTCGTTCACGGGCTGTGATGCAACCTGGATTGACCACATCTAGACCCACAGCTAGATGAGACATAAGGGTGGACACTCTCGGGTCTGAGAGGTTTGGTGAGGTTGTGGGAGCAAACGCAGACCCTTTAAAGGAATACTGCGTGGTACCCATCCCATGGGTCCCAAATCTCCAGGTTCAAGGGCATCTTCGTACATCGAAAACATGCATGAGAAACCCAGAAGGTGGTACACCGTGTGATCGGGAAATGTTTCTATAACGCACCTCATTTCTCATCTCCTTGTGTTCAGGTGCACTATTTAAGCTACTTTACTAGCAATCTCCCTACTTGGAGAATCAGCACCTTTAACCTCCTGTTCCTTACAGGTTGCAATTTGTCCTGAGGATGAACGGGAAGAGGGGCCACCAATGAGAGACTGGATCTAGGTGTTGGGACTGGCACAGGTCACCCTATTTTCCCATCAGGAAGAAGTATTAACCACAGGCTCAGCCTGCCACCCCGGAACCAAAATAGGGCCTGAGGCAATCCTGCGCTTTTGCGGCCAGCTCCCAAAAAAGCGAGTTGAAAAATGCAGCTCAGGGGCACTAAAATTCTCAAACCTGCTGAGTTATAAATGATAACTCTCGTCCACAAATATAATGAGAGAAGTCAACGAAGAGGATTTGAAAGCAAGGCAGAATTGCAGGAAACTGATTTCAGGATGTAGATACGAATCGCCTTAAAAGCACGTGAAAAGCGGCAAAACGTCGACAATGATGCCCTTGGCCAAAAAGGGCGTATTCGTTTTTTCCTGAATATATTCAGGAAAAAACGCATACGCCCTTTTTGGCCAACCAAGCAACCTGGAAAGGCAAATCAGCGCTACAAAGAAGTCTCGCTACCCATCGGTCAAAAGGGCTATGCTGAAAAAAGTGTCAAAACCAGAAATGCAGGACAGGCCATGGAGAAATGGGAGCCTTGCTACACTGATGGGCGGAATGTAAATTGCCAACAGCCACTCTGGAGAAGTGTACCGTGTGTCCTGAAATATCTAAAATACACGGCTTAGGGAGCAGAGGGCACTTCCACTCATGGGCGTATAAATTGGGAAAACTAAAAATCAGCAAGACACAGGCACCCCAAAGTTTAGGGCTGCTCTCTTGACAAGAACCTCCACTTCATGACACCTTAAATATCACAGGAAAGAGAAAAATGGATAAAGAAGTGGTGGTCCTTATATACAATGGAATATCACTCAGCCATGAAATCAATGTCATAAGGCTAGTAGCAGCATGATGAGTGGATTTAGGTACGACGATTCTAAATGAAATAAGTCACACAGAAAAAGACACTTATCATAAGCTATCACTTATAGAGGGAATGTAAAAACCGCTACACTTGAACTGAACTACAAAACAGAACAGAGTCACACGTTTAGAAAATACACTATGGCTGCTTAACGGGAAAGGTGAGGTGGGGTGATACATAAAACAAGAGTTTCAAATTAGCTGAGATACCGTTCCATAAACCCAATATGTAATAGGCAAGACGTACTCCTTGCTCAGAGAACTGGACTCAACACGCCCAATTCACCGCACAAGAATATATCTGACTAGTAATAATCTTAAAACCTATGTATTGATATCTCTCTGTTAGTGTGTCAAGTGGGTGTAAAGTGGCATAAACACAGCCGTGAAAAGCAGCTAAACCCCATTATAAAAAGAAATTACTTTTAAAAACCCATGAAACAAAGACAGGGAAAGAGAGAGAAATTCTTACACAATTCGTTCAGGGGCTGTGATGCAACCTGGATTGACCATATCTAGACCCACAGCTGGATGAGACATAAGGGTGGACACTCTCGGGGCTGAGAGGTTTGGTGAGGTTGGGGGAGCAAACGCAGACCCATTAAAGTAATACTGCATGGTACCCATCCCATGGGTCCCAAATCTCCAGGTTCAAGGGCATCTTCGTACATCGAAAACATGCATGAGAAACCCAGAAGATGGTACACCGTGTGATGGGGAAAGGTTTCTAAAACGCACCTCATTTCTCATCTCCTTGTGCTCGGGTTGGCCATTCCAGCCACTTTACTAGCAATCTCCCTACTAGGAGCATCAGCACCTTTAACCTCCTGTTCCGTGCAGGTTGCAATTTGTCCTGAGGATGAACGGGAAGACGGGGAACCAATGAGAGACTAGCTCTTGGTGTTGGGACAGGCACAGGTCACTCTATTTTCCCATCAGGAAGAAGAATTAACCACAGGCTCAGCCTGCCCCCCGGAACCAGAAGAGGGCCTGAAGGCATCCAGCGCTTTTGCCCCCAGCTCCGAAAAAAGCGAATTGTAAAGTGGAGCTTCAGGGCACTGCAATTCACAAACCTGCAGAGTTATAAATGATAACTCTCGTCCACAAATATATTGAGGGAAGGCAAAGAAGAGTATTTGAAATTAAGGCAGAATTGCAGGAAACAGATTTCAGGAGGTAGATTCGAATCGCCTTTAAAGCACATGAAAAGCGGCAAAACGTTGACAATGATGCCCTTGGCCAAAAAGGGCGTATGCGTTTTTTCCTGAATATATTCAGGAAAAAACGCATACGCCCTTTTTGGCCAACCAAGCAACCTGGAAAGGCAAACCAGCACCCCAAAAAGAAATCTCGCTTCCCATCGGACAAAATGGCCATGCTGAAAAATGTGTCAAAACCAGAAATGCAGGACAGGCCATGGGGAAATGGGAGCCTTGCTACACTGATGGGCGGGATGTAAATTGCCAACAGCCACTCTGGAGAAGGGTATGGTGTGTCCTGAAACATCTAAAAAACACAGCTTAGAGAGCATAGGGCACTTCCACGCATGGGGGAATAACGTGGGAAAATTGAAAGTCAGCAAGACACAAGCACCCCAAAGTGTAGGGCTGCTCTGTTGACAAGGACCTCCACTTCATTCCACCTTAAATATCCCAGGAAAGCGAAAAATGGATAAAAAAGTTGTGTTCCTTATGTACAATGGATATATCACTCAGCCATGAAATCAATGTCATAAGGCTAGTAGCAGCATGATGAGTGGATTTAGGTACGACGATTCTAAGTGAAATAAGTCACACAGAAAAGGACACTTCTCATAAGGTGTCACTTATAGAGGGAATGGAAAAACCGCTACACTTGAACTGAATTACAAAACAGAACAGAGTCACACATGCAGAAAACACAGTATGGCTGCTTAACGGGAAAGGTGAGGTGGGGTGATACATAAAACAAGAGTTTCAAATTAGCTCAGATACCGTTACATAAACCCAATATGTAATAGACAAGACCTACTCCTTGCTCAGAGAACTGGACTCAACACGCCCGATTCACCACACAAGAATATATCTGACTAGTAATAATCTTAAAACCTATGTATTGATATCTCCTGTTAGTGTGTCAAGTGGGTGTAAAGCGGCATAAACACAGCCGTGAAAAGCAGCTAAACCCCATTATAAAAATAAATTACTTTTAAAAACCCATGAAACAAAGACAGGGAAAGAGAGAGAAATTCTTACACAACTCGTTCAGGGGCTGTGATGCAACCTGGATTGACCATATCTAGACCCACAGCTGGATGAGACATAATGGTGGACACTCCTGGGGCTGAGAGGTTTGGTGAGGTTGGGTGAGCAAACGCAGACCCTTTAAAGTAATACTGCGTGCTACCCATCGCATGGGTCCCAAATCTCCAGGTTCAAGGGCATCTTCCTACATCGAAAACATGCATGAGAAACCCAGAAGATGGTACACCGTGTGATGGGGAAAGGTTTCTAAAACGCACCTCATTTCTCATCTCCTTCTGCTCGGGTTGGCCATTCCAGCCACTTTACTAGCAATCTCCCTACTTGGAGCATCAGCACCTTTAACCTCCTGTTCCGTACAGGTTGCAATTTGTCCTGAGGATGAACGGGAAGACGGGGAACCAATGAGAGACTAGCTCTTGGTGTTGGGACAGGCACAGGTCACTCTATTTTCCCATCAGGAAGAAGAATTAACCACAGGCTCAGCCTGCCCCCCGGAACCAGAAGAGGGCCTGAAGCCATCCAGCGCTTTTGCCGCCAGCTCCCAAAAAAGCGAGTTGTAAAATGGAGCTTCAGGGCACTGCAATTCACAAACCTGCACAGTTATAAATGATAACTCTCGTCCACAAATATATTGAGGGAAGGCAAAGAAGAGGATTTGAAGTCAAGGCATAATTGCAGGAAACAGATTTCAGAAGGTAGATTCGAATCGCCTTTAAACCACATGAAAAGCGGCAAAACGTTGACAATGATGCCCTTGGCCAAAAAGGGCGTGTGCGTTTTTTCCTGAATATATTCAGGAAAAAACGCACACGCCCTTTTTGGCCAACCAAGCAACCTGGAAATGCAAATCAGCGCTACAAAGAAGTCTCGCTTCCCATCGGTCAAAAGGGCCATGCTGAAAAAAGTGTGAAAACCAGAAATGCAGGACAAGCCATGGAGAAATGGGAGCCTTGCTACACTGATGGGCGGGATGTAAATTGCCAACAGCCACTCTGGAGAAGGGTACGGTGTGTCCTGAAACATCTAAGAAACACAGCGTAGAGAGCATAGGGCACTTCCACGCATGGGGGTATAAAGTGGGAAAATTGAAAATCAGCAAGTCACAGGTACCCCAAAGTTTAGGGCTGCTCTGTTGACAAGGACCTCCATTTCATTCCACCTTAAATATCCCAGGAAAGCGAAAAATGGATAAAGAAGTGGTGGTCCTTATGTACAATGGAATATCACTCAGCCATGAAATCAATGTCATAAGGCTAGTAGCAGCATGATGAGTGGATTTAGGTACGACGATTCTAAGTGAAATAAGTCACACAGAAAAGGACACTTCTCATAAGGTGTCACTTATAGAGGGAATGTAAAAACCGTTACACTTGAACTGAATTACAAAACAGAACAGAGTCACACATGCAGAAAACACACTATGGCTGCTTAACGGGAAAGGTGAGGTGGGGTGATACATAAAACAAGAGTTTCAAATTAGCTCAGTTACCGTTCCATAAACCCAATATGTAATAGACAAGACACACTCCTTGCTCAGTGAACTGGACTCTACACCCCCTATTCACCGCACAAGAATATATCTGAGTAGTAAGAATCATAAAACCTATATATTGATATCTCTCTGGAAGTGAGTCACGTGGGTGTAAAGCCGCATAAACACAGCCGTGAAAAGCAGCTAAACCCCATTATAAAAATAAATTACTTTTAAAAACGCATGAAACAAAGACAGTGAAAGAGAGAGAAATTCTTACAAAATTCGTTCAGGGGCTGTGATGCAACCTGGATTGACCATATCTAGACCCACAGCTGGATGAGACATAAGGGTGGACACTCTCGGGACTGAGAGGTTTGGTGAGGTTGGGGGAGCAAACGCAGACACTTTAAAGTAATACTGCATGGTACCCATCCCATGGGTCCCAAATCTCCAGGTTCAAGGGCATCTTCGTACATCGAAAACATGCATGAGAAACCCAGAAGGTGGTACACCGTGTGATCGCGCAAGGTTTCTAAAACGCACCTCATTTCTCATCTCCTTGTGCTCGGGTTCACCATTTAAGCTACTTTACTAGCAATCTCCCTACTTGGAGAATCAGCACCTTTAACCTCCTGTTCCGTACAGGTTGCAATTTGTCCTGAGGATGAACGGGAAGAGGGGCAACCAATGAGAGACTGGATCTAGGTGTAGGGACAGGCACAGGTCACCCTATTTTCCCATCAGGAAGAAGAATTAACCACAGGCTCAGCCTGCCCCCCGGAACCAGAACAGGGCCTGAAGCCATCCTGCGCTTTTGCGGCCAGCTCCCAAAAAAGCGAGTTGTAAAATGGAGCTTCAGGGCACTGCAATTCACAAACCTGCAGAGTTATAAATGATAACTCTCGTCCACAAATATATTGAGGGAAGGCAAAGACGAGGAATTGAAATCAAGGCAGAATTGCAGGAAACAGATTTCAGGAGGTAGATTCGAATCGCCTTTAAAGCACATGAAAAGCGGCAAAACGTTGACAATGATGCCCTTGGCCAAAAAGGGCGTATGCGTTTTTTCCTGAATATATTCAGGAAAAAACGCATACGCCCTTTTTGGCCAACCAAGCAACCTGGAAAGGCAAATCAGCGCTACAAAGAAGTCTCGCTTCCCATCGGTCAAAAGGGCCATGCTGAAAAAAGTGTCAAAACCAGAAATGCAGGACAGGCCATGGAGAAATGGGAGACTTGCTACACTGATGGGCGGGATGTAAATTGCCAACAGCCACTCTGGAGAAGTGTACGGTGTGTACTGAAACATCTAAAAAACACAGCATAGAGAGCATAGGGCACTTCCACGCATGGGGGTATAAAGTGGGAAAATTAAAAATCAGCAAGACACAAGCACCCCAAAGTTTAGGGCTGCTCTGTTGACAAGGACCTCCACTTCATTCCACCTTACATATCCCAGGAAAGTGAAAAATGGATACAAAAGTTGTGGTCCTTATGTACAATGGAATATCACTCAGCCATGAAATCAATGTCATAAGGCTAGTAGCAGCATGATGAGTGGATTTAGGTACGACGATTCTAAGTGAAATAAGTCACACAGCAAAGGACACTTCTCATATGGTGTCACTTATAGAGGGAATGTAAAAACCGTTAAACTTGAACTGAATTACAAAACAGAACAGAGTCACACATGCAGAAAACACACTATGGCTGCTTAACGGGAAAGGTGAGGTGGGGTGATACATAAAACAAGAGTTTCAAATTAGCTCAGATACCGTTCCATAAACCCAATATGTAATAGACAAGACCTACTCCTTGCTCAGAGAACTGGACTCAACACGCCCGATTCACCGCACAAGAATATATCTGACTAGTAATAATCTTAAAACCTATGTATTGATATCTCTCTGTTAGTGTGTCAAGTGGGTGTAAAGCAGCATAAACACAGCCGTGAAAAGCAGCTAAACCCCATTATAAAAAGAAATAACTTTTAAAAACCAATGAAACAAAGACAGTGAAAGAGAGAGAAATTCTTACACAATTCGTTCAGGGGCTGTGATGCAAACTGGATTGACCATATCTAGACCCACAGCTGGATGAGACATAAGGGTGGACACTCTTGGGGCTGAGAGGTTTGGTGAGGTTGGGTGAGCAAACGCAGACCCTTTAAAGTAATACTGCGTGGTACCCATCGCATGGGTCCCAAATCTCCAGGTTCAAGGGCATCTTCCTACATCGAAAACATGCATGAGAAACCCAGAAGATGGTACACTGTGCGATGGGGAATGGTTTCTAAAACGCACCTCATTTCTCATCTCCTTGTTCTCGGGTTCGCAATTCCAGGCACTTTACTAGCAATCTCCCTACTTGGAGCATCAGCACCTTTAACCTCCTGTTCCGTACAGGTTGCAATTTGTCCTGAGGATGAACGGGAAGACGGGGAAAAAATGAGAGACTAGCTCTTGGTGTTGGGACAGGCACGGGTCACTCTATTTTCCCATCAGGAAGAAGAATTAACCACAGGCTCAGCCTGCCCCCCGGAACCAGAACAGGGCCTGAAGCCATCCTGCACTTTTGCGGCCAGCTCCAAAAAAAGCGAGTTGTAAAATGGAGATTCAGGGCACTGCAATTCACAAACCTGCAGAGTTATAAATGATAACTCTCGTCCACAAATATATTGAGGGAAGGCAAAGACGAGGAATTGAAATCAAGGCAGAATTGCAGGAAACAGATTTCAGGAGGTAGATTCGAATCGCCTTTAAAGCACATGAAAAGCGGCAAAACGTTGACAATGATGCCCTTGGCCAAAAAGGGCGTATGCGTTTTTTCCTGAATATATTCAGGAAAAAACGCATACGCCCTTTTTGGCCAACCAAGCAGCCTGGAAAGGCAAATCAGCGCTACAAAGAAGTCTCGCTTCCCATCGGTCAAAAGGGCCATGCTGAAAAAAGTGTCAAAACCAGAAATGCAGGACAGGCCATGGAGAAATGGGAGACTTGCTACACTGATGGGCGGGATGTAAATTGCCAACAGCCACTCTGGAGAAGTGTACGGTGTGTCCTGAAACATCTAAAAAACACAGCTTAGAGAGCATAGGGCACTTCCACGCATGGGGGTATAAAGTGGGAAAATTAAAAATCAGCAAGACACAAGCACCCCAAAGTTTAGGGCTGCTCTGTTGACAAGGACCTCCACTTCATTCCACCTTACATATCCCAGGAAAGTGAAAAATGGATACAAAAGTTGTGGTCCTTATGTACAATGGAATATCACTCAGCCATGAAATCAATGTCATAAGGCTAGTAGCAGCATGATGAGTGGATTTAGGTACGACGATTCTAAGTGAAATAAGTCACACAGAAAAGGACACTTCTCATATGGTGTCACTTATAGAGGGAATGTAAAAACCGTTACACTTGAACTGAATTACAAAACAGAACAGAGTCACACATGCAGAAAACACACTATGGCTGCTTAACGGGAAAGGTGAGGTGGGGTGATACATAAAACAAGAGTTTCAAATTAGCTCAGATACCGTTCCATAAACCCAATATGTAATTGACAAGACCTACTCCTGGCTCAGAGAACTGGACTCAACACGCCCGATTCACCGCACAAGAATATATCTGACTAGTAATAATCTTAAAACCTATGTATTGATATCTCTCTGTTAGTGTGTCAAGTGGGTGTAAAGCGGCATAAACACAGCCGTGAAAAGCAGCTAAACCCCATTATAAAAAGAAATTACTTTTAAAAACCCATGAAACAAAGACAGTGAAAGAGAGAGAAATTCTTACACAATTCGTTCAGGGGCTGTGATGCAAACTGGATTGACCATATCTAGACCCACAGCTGGATGAGACATAAGGGTGGACACTCTTGGGGCTGAGAGGTTTGGTGAGGTTGGGTGAGCAAACGCAGACCCTTTAAAGTAATACTGCGTGGTACCCATCGCATGGGTCCCAAATCTCCAGGTTCAAGGGCATCTTCCTACATCGAAAACATGCATGAGAAACCCAGAAGATGGTACACCGTGTGATGGGGAAAGGTTTCTAAAACGCACCTCATTTCTCATCTCCTTGTTCTCGGGCTCACAATTCCAGCCACTTTACTAGCAATCTCCCTACTTGGAGCATCAGCACCTTTAACTTCCTGTTCCGTACAGGTTGCAATTTGTCCTGAGGATGAACGGGAAGACGGGGAAAAAATGAGAGACTAGCTCTTGGTGTTGGGACAGGCACAGGTCACTCTATTTTCCCATCAGGAAGAAGAATTAACCACAGGCTCAGCCTGCCCCCCGGAACCAGAACAGGGCCTGAATCCATCCTGCGCTTTTGCGGCCAGCTCCCAAAAAAGCGAGTTGTAAAATGGAGCTTCAGGGCACTGAAATTCACAAACCTGCAGAGTTATAAATGATAACTCTCGTCCACAAATATATTGAAGGAAGGCAAAGACGAGGAATTGAAATCAAGGCAGAATTGCAGGAAACAGATTTCAGGAGGTAGATTCGAATCGCCTTTAAAGCACATGAAAAGCGGCAAAACGTTGACAATGATGTCCTTTTTGGCCAACGAAGCAACCTGGAAAGGCAAATCAGCGCTACAAAGAAGTCTCACTTCCCATCGGTCAAAAGGGCCATGCTGAAAAAAGTGTCAAAACCAGAAATGCAGGACAGGCCATGGAGAAATGGGAGCCTTGCTACACTGATGGGCGGGATGTAAATTGCCAACAGCCACTCTGGAGAAGTGTACGGTGTGTCCTGAAACATCTAAAAAACACAGCTTAGAGAGCATAGGGCACTTCCACGCATGGGGGTATAAAGTGGGAAAATTAAAAATCAGCAAGACACAAGCACCCCAAAGTTTAGGGCTGCTCTGTTGACAAGGACCTCCACTTCATTCCACCTTACATATCCCAGGAAAGTGAAAAACGGATACCAAAGTTGTGGTCCTTATGTACAATGGAATATCACTCAGCCATGAAATCAATGTCATAAGGCTAGTAGCAGCATGATGAGTGGATTTAGGTACGACGATTCTAAGTGAAATAAGTCACACAGCAAAGGACACTTCTCATATGGTGTCACTTATAGAGGGAATGTAAAAACCGTTACACTTGAACTGAATTACAAAACAGAACAGAGTCACACATGCAGAAAACACACTATGGCTGCTTAACGGGAAAGGTGAGGTGGGGTGATACATAAAACAAGAGTTTCAAATTAGCTCAGATACCGTTCCATAAACCCAATATGTAATAGACAAGACCTACTCCTGGCTCAGAGAACTGGACTCAACACGCCCGATTCACTGCACAAGAATATATCTGACTAGTAATAATCTTAAAACCTATGTATTGATATCTCTCTGTTAGTGTGTCAAGTGGGTGTAAAGCGGCATAAACACAGCCGTGAAAAGCAGCTAAACCCCATTATAAAAAGAAATTACTTTTAAAAACCCATGAAACAAAGACAGTGAAAGAGAGAGAAATTCTTACACAATTCGTTCAGGGGCTGTGATGCAAACTGGATTGACCGTATCTAGACCCACAGCTGGATGAGACATAAGGGTGGACACTCTTGGGGCTGAGAGGTTTGGTGAGGTTGGGTGAGCAAACGCAGACCATTTAAAGTAATACTGCGTGGTACCCATCACATGGGTCCCAAATCTCCAGGTTCAAGGGCATCTTCCTACATCGAAAACATGCATGAGAAACCCAGAAGATGGTACACCGTGTGATGGGGAAAGGTTTCTAAAACGCACCTCATTTCTCATCTCCTTGTTCTCGGGCTCGCAATTCCAGCCACTTTACTAGCAATCTCCCTACTTGGAGCATCAGCACCTTTAACCTCCTGTTCCGTACAGGTTGCAATTTGTCCTGAGGATGAACGGGAAGACGGGGAAAAAATGAGAGACTAGCTCTTGGTGTTGGGAAAGGCACGGGTCACTCTATTTTCCCATCAGGAAGAAGAATTAACCACAGGCTCAGCCTGCCCCCCGGAACCAGAACAGGACCTGAAGCCATCCTGCGCTTTTGCGGCCAGCTCCCAAAAAAGCGAGTTGTAAAATGGAGCTTCAGGGCACTGCAATTCACAAACCTGCAGAGTTATAAATGATAACTCTCGTCCACAAATATATTGAGGGAAGGCAAAGACGAGGAATTGAAATCAAGGCAGAATTGCAGGAAACAGATTTCAGGAGGTAGATTCGAATCGCCTTTAAAGCACATGAAAAGCGGCAAAACGTTGACAATGATGCCCTTGGCCAAAAAGGGCGTATGCGTTTTTTCCTGAATATATTCAGGAAAAAACGCATACGCCCTTTTTGGCCAACCAAGCAACCTGGAAAGGCAAATCAGCGCTACAAAGAAGTCTCGCTTCCCATCGGTCAAAAGGGCCATGCTGAAAAAAGTGTCAAAACCAGAAATGCAGGACAGGCCATGGAGAAATGGGAGCCTTGCTACACTGATGGGCGGGATGTAAATTGCCAACAGCCACTCTGGAGAAGTGTACGGTGTGTCCTGAAACATCTAAAAAACACAGCTTAGAGAGCATAGGGCACTTCCACGCATGGGGGTATAAAGTGGGAAAATTAAAAATCAGCAAGACACAAGCACCCCAAAGTTTAGGGCTGCTCTGTTGACAAGGACCTCCACTTCATTCCACCTTACATATCCCAGGAAAGTGAAAAATGGATACAAAAGTTGTGGTCCTTATGTACAATGGAATATCACTCAGCCATGAAATCAATGTCATAAGGCTAGTAGCAGCATGATGAGTGGATTTAGGTACGACGATTCTAAGTGAAATAAGTCACACAGAAAAGGACACTTCTCATATGGTGTCACTTATAGAGGGAATGTAAAAACCGTTACACTTGAACTGAATTACAAAACAGAACAGAGTCACACATGCAGAAAACACACTATGGCTGCTTAACGGGAAAGGTGAGGTGGGGTGATACATAAAACAAGAGTTTCAAATTAGCTCAGATACCGTTCCATAAACCCAATATGTAATAGACAAGACCTACTCCTGGCTCAGAGAACTGGACTCAACACGCCCGATTCACCGCACAAGAATATATCTGACTAGTAATAATCTTAAAACCTATGTATTGATATCTCTCTGTTAGTGTGTCAAGTGGGTGTAAAGCGGCATAAACACAGCCGTGAAAAGCAGCTAAACCCCATTATAAAAAGAAATTACTTTTAAAAACCCATGAAACAAAGACAGTGAAAGAGAGAGAAATTCTTACACAATTCGTTCAGGGGCTGTGATGCAAACTGGATTGACCATATCTAGACCCACAGCTGGATGAGACATAAGGGTGGACACTCTTGGGGCTGAGAGGTTTGGTGAGGTTGGGTGAGCAAACGCAGACCCTTTAAAGTAATACTGCGTGGTACCCATCGCATGGGTCCCAAATTTCCAGGTTCAAGGGCATCTTCCTACATCGAAAACATTCATGAGAAACCCAGAAGATGGTACACCGTGTGATGGGGAAAGGTTTCTAAAACGCACCTCATTTCTCATCTCCTTGTTCTCGGGTTCGCAATTCCAGCCACATTACTAGCAATCTCCCTATTTGGAGCATCAGCACCTTTAACCTCCTGTTCCGTACAGGTTGCAATTTGTCCTGAGGATGAACGGGAAGACGGGGAAAAAATGAGAGACTAGCTCTTGGTGTTGGGACAAGCACGGGTCACTCTATTTTCCCATCAGGAAGAAGAATTAACCACAGGCTCAGCCTGACCCCGGAACCAGAACAGGGCCTGAAGCCATCCTGCGCTTTTGCGGCCAGCTCCCAAAAAAGCGAGTTGTAAAATGGAGCTTCAGGGCACTGCAATTCACAAACCTGCAGAGTTATAAATGATAACTCTCGTCCACAAATATATTGAGGGAAGGCAAAGACGAGGAATTGAAATCAAGGCAGAATTGCAGGAAACAGATTTCAGGAGGTAGATTCGAATCGCCTTTAAAGCACATGAAAAGCGGCAAAACGTTGACAATGATGCCCTTGGCCAAAAAGGGCGTATGCGTTTTTTCCTGAATATATTCAGGAAAAAACGCATACGCCCTTTTTGGCCAACCAAGCAACCTGGAAAGGCAAATCAGCGCTACAAAGAAGTCTCGCTTCCCATCGGTCAAAAGGGCCATGCTGAAAAAAGTGTCAAAACCAGAAATGCAGGACAGGCCATGGAGAAATGGGAGCCTTGCTACACTGATGGGCGGGATGTAAATTGCCAACAGCCACTCTGGAGAAGTGTACGGTGTGTCCTGAAACATCTAAAAAACACAGCTTAGAGAGCATAGGGCACTTCCACGCATGGGGGTATAAAGTGGGAAAATTAAAAATCAGCAAGACACAAGCACCCCAAAGTTTAGGGCTGCTCTGTTGACAAGGACCTCCACTTCATTCCACCTTACATATCCCAGGAAAGTGAAAAACGGATACCAAAGTTGTGGTCCTTATGTACAATGGAATATCACTCAGCCATGAAATCAATGTCATAAGGCTAGTAGCAGCATGATGAGTGGATTTAGGTACGACGATTCTAAGTGAAATAAGTCACACAGCAAAGGACACTTCTCATATGGTGTCACTTATAGAGGGAATGTAAAAACCGTTACACTTGAACTGAATTACAAAACAGAACAGAGTCACACATGCAGAAAACACACTATGGCTGCTTAACGGGAAAGGTGAGGTGGGGTGATACATAAAACAAGAGTTTCAAATTAGCTCAGATACCGTTCCATAAACCCAATATGTAATAGACAAGACCTACTCCTTGCTCAGAGAACTGGACTCAACACGCCCGATTCACCGCACAAGAATATATCTGACTAGTAATAATCTTAAAACCTATGTATTGATATCTCTCTGTTAGTGTGTCAAGTGGGTGTAAAGCGGCATAAACACAGCCGTGAAAAGCAGCTAAACCCCATTATAAAAAGAAATTACTTTTAAAAACCCATGAAACAAAGACAGTGAAAGAGAGAGAAATTCTTACACAATTCGTTCAGGGGCTGTGATGCAAACTGGATTGACCGTATCTAGACCCACAGCCGGATGAGACATAAGGGTGGACACTCTTGGGGCTGAGAGGTTTGGTGAGGTTGGGTGAGCAAACGCAGACCCTTTAAAGTAATACTGCGTGGTACCCATCACATGGGTCCCAAATCTCCAGGTTCAAGGGCATCTTCCTACATCGAAAACATGCATGAGAAACCCAGAAGATGGTACACCGTGTGATGGGGAAAGGTTTCTAAAACGCACCTCATTTCTCATCTCCTTGTTCTCGGGCTCGCAATTCCAGCCACTTTACTAGCAATCTCCCTACTTGGAGCATCAGCACCTTTAACCTCCTGTTCCGTACAGGTTGCAATTTGTCCTGAGGATGAACGGGAAGACGGGGAAAAAATGAGAGACTAGCTCTTGGTGTTGGGACAGGCACGGGTCACTCTATTTTCCCATCAGGAAGAAGAATTAACCACAGGCTCAGCCTGCCCCCCGGAACCAGAACAGGACCTGAAGCCATCCTGTGCTTTTGCGGCCAGCTCCCAAAAAAGCGAGTTGTAAAATGGAGCTTCAGGGCACTGCAATTCACAAACCTGCAGAGTTATAAATGATAACTCTCGTCCACAAATATATTGAGGGAAGGCAAAGACGAGGAATTGAAATCAAGGCAGAATTGCAGGAAACAGATTTCAGGAGGTAGATTCGAATCGCCTTTAAAGCACATGAAAAGCGGCAAAACGTTGACAATGATGCCCTTGGCCAAAAAGGGCGTATGCGTTTTTTCCTGAATATATTCAGGACAAAACGCATACGCCCTTTTTGGCCAACCAAGCAACCTGGAAAGGCAAATCAGCGCTACAAAGAAGTCTCGCTTCCCATCGGTCAAAAGGGCCATGCTGAAAAAAGTGTCAAAACCAGAAATGCAGGACAGGCCATGGAGAAACGGGAGCCTTGCTACACTGATGGGCGGGATGTAAATTGCCAACAGCCACTCAGGAGAAGTGTACGGTGTGTCCTGAAACATCTAAAAAACACAGCTTAGAGAGCATAGGGCACTTCCACGCATGGGGGTATAAAGTGGGAAAATTAAAAATCAGCAAGACACAAGCACCCCAAAGTTTAGGGCTGCTCTGTTGACAAGGACCTCCACTTCATTCCACCTTACATATCCCAGGAAAGTGAAAAACGGATACAAAAGTTGTGGTCCTTATGTACAATGGAATATCACTCAGCCATGAAATCAATGTCATAAGGCTAGTAGCAGCATGATGAGTGGATTTAGGTACGACGATTCTAAGTGAAATAAGTCACACAGAAAAGGACACTTCTCATATGGTGTCACTTATAGAGGGAATGTAAAAACCGTTACACTTGAACTGAATTACAAAACAGAACAGAGTCACACATGCAGAAAACACACTATGGCTGCTTAACGGGAAAGGTGAGGTGGGGTGATACATAAAACAAGAGTTTCAAATTAGCTCAGATACCGTTCCATAAACCCAATATGTAATAGACAAGACCTACTCCTGGCTCAGAGAACTGGACTCAACACGCCCGATTCACCGCACAAGAATATATCTGACTAGTAATAATCTTAAAACCTATGTATTGATACCTCTCTGTTAGTGTGTCAACTGGGTGTAAAGCGGCATAAACACAGCCGTGAAAAGCAGCTAAACCCCATTATAAAAAGAAATTACTTTTAAAAACCCATGAAACAAAGACAGTGAAAGAGAGAGAAATTCTTACACAATTCGTTCAGGGGCTGTGATGCAAACTGGATTGACCATATCTAGTCCCACAGCTGGATGAGACATAAGGGTGGACACTCTTGGGGCTGAGAGGTTTGGTGAGGTTGGGTGAGCAAACGCAGACCCTTTAAAGTAATACTGCGTGGTACCCATCGCATGGGTCCCAAATCTCCAGGTTCAAGGGCATCTTCCTACATCGAAAACATGCATGAGAAACCCAGAAGATGGTACACCGTGTGATGGGGAAAGGTTTCTAAAACGCACCTCATTTCTCATCTCCTTGTTCTCGGGCTCGCAATTCCAGCCACTTTACTAGCAATCTCCCTACTTGGAGCATCAGCACCTTTAACCTCCTGTTCCGTACAGGTTGCAATTTGTCCTGAGGATGAACGGGAAGACGGGGAAAAAATGAGAGACTAGCTCTTGGTGTTGGGACAGGCACGGGTCACTCTATTTTCCCATCAGGAAGAAGAATTAACCACAGGCTCAGCCTGCCCCCCGGAACCAGAACAGGGCCTGAATCCATCCTGCGCTTTTGCGGCCAGCTCCCAAAAAAGCGAGTTGTAAAATGGAGCTTCAGGGCACTGCAATTCACAAACCTGCAGAGTTATAAATGATAACTCTCGTCCACAAATATATTGAGGGAAGGCAAAGACGAGGGATTGAAATCAAGGCAGAATTGCAGGAAACAGATTTCAGGAGGTAGATTCGAATCGCCTTTAAAGCACATGAAAAGCGGCAAAACGTTGACAATGATGCCCTTGGCCAAAAAGGGCGTATGCGTTTTTTCCTGAATATATTCAGGAAAAAACGCATACGCCCTTTTTGGCCAACCAAGCAACCTGGAAAGGCAAATCAGCGCTACAAAGAAGTCTCGCTTCCCATCGGTCAAAAGGGCCATGCTGAAAAAAGTGTCAAAACCAGAAATGCAGGACAGGCCATGGAGAAATGGGAGCCTTGCTACACTGATGGGCGGGATGTAAATTGCCAACAGCCACTCTGGAGAAGTGTACGGTGTGTCCTGAAACATCTAAAAAACACAGCTTAGAGAGCATAGGGCACTTCCACGCATGGGGGTATAAAGTGGGAAAATTAAAAATCAGCAAGACACAAGCACCCCAAAGTTTAGGGCTGCTCTGTTGACAAGGACCTCCACTTCATTCCACCTTACATATCCCAGGAAAGTGAAAAACGGATACAAAAGTTGTGGTCCTTATGTACAATGGAATATCACTCAGCCATGAAATCAATGTCATAAGGCTAGTAGCAGCATGATGAGTGGATTTAGGTACGACGATTCTAAGTGAAATAAGTCACACAGCAAAGGACACTTCTCATATGGTGTCACTTATAGAGGGAATGTAAAAACCGTTACACTTGAACTGAATTACAAAACAGAACAGAGTCACACATGCAGAAAACACACTATGGCTGCTTAACGGGAAAGGTGAGGTGGGGTGATACATAAAACAAGAGTTTCAAATTAGCTCAGATACCGTTCCATAAACCCAATATGTAATAGACAAGACCTACTCCTTGCTCAGAGAACTGGACTCAACACGCCCGATTCACCGCACAAGAATATATCTGACTAGTAATAATCTTAAAACCTATGTATTGATATCTCTCTGTTAGTGTGTCAAGTGGGTGTAAAGCGGCATAAACACAGCCGTGAAAAGCAGCTAAACCCCATTATAAAAAGAAATTACTTTTAAAAACCCATGAAACAAAGACAGTGAAAGAGAGAGAAATTCTTACACAATTCGTTCAGGGGCTGTGATGCAAACTGGATTGACCGTATCTAGACCCACAGCTGGATGAGACATAAGGGTGGACACTCTTGGGGCTGAGAGGTTTGGTGAGGTTGGGTGAGCAAACGCAGACCCTTTAAAGTAATACTGCGTGGTACCCATCACATGGGTCCCAAATCTCGAGGTTCAAGGGCATCTTCCTACATCGAAAACATGCATGAGAAACCCAGAAGATGGTACACCGTGTGATGGGGAAAGGTTTCTAAAACGCACCTCATTTCTCATCTCCTTGTTCTCGGGCTCGCAATTCCAGCCACTTTACTAGCAATCTCCCTACTTGGAGCATCAGCAACTTTAACCTCCTGTTCCGTACAGGTTGCAATTTGTCCTGAGGATGAACGGGAAGACGGGGAAAAAATGAGAGACTAGCTCTTGGTGTTGGGACAGGCACGGGTCACTCTATTTCCCCATCAGGAAGAAGAATTAACCACAGGCTCAGCCTGCCCCCTGGAACTAGAACAGGACCTGAAGCCATCCTGCGCTTTTGCGGCCAGCTCCCAAAAAAGCGAGTTGTAAAATGGAGCTTCAGGGCACTGCAATTCACAAACCTGCAGAGTTATAAATGATAACTCTCGTCCACAAATATATTGAGGGAAGGCAAAGACGAGGAATTGAAATCAAGGCAGAATTGCAGGAAACAGATTTCAGGAGGTAGATTCGAATCGCCTTTAAAGCACATGAAAAGCGGCAAAACGTTGGCAATGATGCCCTTGGCCAAAAAGGGCGTATGCGTTTTTTCCTGAATATATTCAGGAAAAAACGCATACGCCCTTTTTGGCCAACCAAGCAACCTGGAAAGGCAAATCAGCGCTACAAAGAAGTCTCGCTTCCCATCGGTCAAAAGGGCCATGCTGAAAAAAGTGTCAAAACCAGAAATGCAGGACAGGCCATGGAGAAATGGGAGCCTTGCTACACTGATGGGCGGGATGTAAATTGCCAACAGCCACTCTGGAGAAGTGTACGGTGTGTCCTGAAACATCTAAAAAACACAGCTTAGAGAGCATAGGGCACTTCCACGCATGGGGGTATAAAGTGGGAAAATTAAAAATCAGCAAGACACAAGCACCCCAAAGTTTAGGGCTGCTCTGTTGACAAGGACCTCCACTTCATTCCACCTTACATATCCCAGGAAAGTGAAAAACGGATACAAAAGTTGTGGTCCTTATGTACAATGGAATATCACTCAGCCATGAAATCAATATCATAAGGCTAGTAGCAGCATGATGAGTGGATTTAGGTACGACGATTCTAAGTGAAATAAGTCACACAGCAAAGGACACTTCTCATATGGTGTCACTTATAGAGGGAATGTAAAAACCGTTACACTTGAACTGAATTACAAAACAGAACAGAGTCACACATGCAGAAAACACACTATGGCTGCTTAACGGGAAAGGTGAGGTGGGGTGATACATAAAACAAGAGTTTCAAATTAGCTCAGATACCGTTCCATAAACCCAATATGTAATAGACAAGACCTACTCCTGGCTCAGAGAACTGGACTCAACACGCCCGATTCACCGCACAAGAATATATCTGACTAGCAATAATCTTAAAACCTATGTATTGATATCTCTCTGTTAGTGTGTCAAGTGGGTGTAAAGCGGCATAAACACAGCCGTGAAAAGCAGCTAAACCCCATTATAAAAAGAAATTACTTTTAAAAACCCATGAAACAAAGACAGTGAAAGAGAGAGAAATTCTTACACAATTCGTTCAGGGGCTGTGATGCAAACTGGATTGACCATATCTAGACCCACAGCTGGATGAGACATAAGGGTGGACACTCTTGGGGCTGAGAGGTTTGGTGAGGTTGGGTGAGCAAACGCAGACCCTTTAAAGTAATACTGCGTGGTACCCATCGCATGGGTCCCAAATCTCCAGGTTCAAGGGCATCTTCCTACATCGAAAACATGCATGAGAAACCCAGAAGATGGTACACCGTGTGATGGGGAAAGGTTTCTAAAACGCACCTCATTTCTCATCTCCTTGTTCTCGGGCTCGCAATTCCAGCCACTTTACTAGCAATCTCCCTACTTGGAGCATCAGCACCTTTAACCTCCTGTTCCGTACAGGTTGCAATTTGTCCTGAGGATGAACGGGAAGACGGGGAAAAAATGAGAGACTAGCTCTTGGTGTTGGGACAGGCACGGGTCACTCTATTTTCCCATCAGGAAGAAGAATTAACCACAGGCTCAGCCTGCCCCCCGGAACTAGAACAGGGCCTGAAGCCATCCTGCGCTTTTGCGGGCAGCTCCCAAAAAAGCGAGTTGTAAAATGGAGCTTCAGGGCACTGCAATTCACAAACCTGCAGAGTTATAAATGATAACTCTCGTCCACAAATATATTGAGGGAAGGCAAAGACGAGGAATTGAAATCAAGGCAGAATTGCAGGAAACAGATTTCAGGAGGTAGATTCGAATCGCCTTTAAAGCACATGAAAAGCGGCAAAACGTTGACAATGATGCCCTTGGCCAAAAAGGGCGTATGCGTTTTTTCCTGAATATATTCAGGAAAAAACGCATACGCCCTTTTTGGCCAACCAAGCAACCTGGAAAGGCAAATCAGCGCTACAAAGAAGTCTCGCTTCCCATCGGTCAAAAGGGCCATGCTGAAAAAAGTGTCAAAACCAGAAATGCAGGACAGGCCATGGAGAAATGGGAGCCTTGCTACACTTTTGGGCGGGATGTAAATTGCCAACAGCCACTCTGGAGAAGTGTACGGTGTGTCCTGAAACATCTAAAAAACACAGCTTAGAGAGCATAGGGCACTTCCACGCATGGGGGTATAAAGTGGGAAAATTAAAAATCAGCAAGACACAAGCACCCCAAAGTTTAGGGCTGCTCTGTTGACAAGGACCTCCACTTCATTCCACCTTACATATCCCAGGAAAGTGAAAAACGGATACAAAAGTTGTGGTCCTTATGTACAATGGAATATCACTCAGCCATGAAATCAATGTCATAAGGCTAGTAGCAGCATGATGAGTGGATTTAGGTACGACGATTCTAAGTGAAATAAGTCACACAGCAAAGGACACTTCTCATATGGTGTCACTTATAGAGGGAATGTAAAAACCGTTACACTTGAACTGAATTACAAAACAGAACAGAGTCACACATGCAGAAAACACACTATGGCTGCTTAACGGGAAAGGTGAGGTGGGGTGATACATAAAACAAGAGTTTCAAATTAGCTCAGATACCGTTCCATAAACCCAATATGTAATAGACAAGACCTACTCCTGGCTCAGAGAACTGGACTCAACACGCCCGATTCACCGCACAAGAATATATCTGACTAGTAATAATCTTAAAACCTATATATTGATATCTCTCTGTTAGTGTGTCAAGTGGGTGTAAAGCGGCATAAACACAGCCGTGAAAAGCAGCTAAACCCCATTATAAAAAGAAATTACTTTTAAAAACCCATGAAACAAAGACAGTGAAAGAGAGAGAAATTCTTACACAATTCGTTCAGGGGCTGTGATGCAAACTGGATTGACCATATCTAGACCCACAGCTGGATGAGACATAAGGGTGGACACTCTTGGGGCTGAGAGGTTTGGTGAGGTTGGGTGAGCAAACGCAGACCCTTTAAAGTAATACTGCGTGGTACCCATCGCATGGGTCCCAAATCTCCAGGTTCAAGGGCATCTTCCTACATCGAAAACATGCATGAGAAACCCAGAAGATGGTACACCGTGTGATGGGGAAAGGTTTCTAAAACGCACCTCATTTCTCATCTCCTTGTTCTCGGGCTCGCAATTCCAGCCACTTTACTAGCAATCTCCCTACTTGGAGCATCAGCACCTTTAACCTCCTGTTCCGTACAGGTTGCAATTTGTCCTGAGGATGAACGGGAAGACGGGGAAAAAATGAGAGACTAGCTCTTGGTGTTGGGACAGGCACGGGTCACTCTATTTTCCCATCAGGAAGAAGAATTAACCACAGGCTCAGCCTGCCCCCCGGAACTAGAACAGGGCCTGAAGCCATCCTGCGCTTTTGCGGCCAGCTCCCAAAAAAGCGAGTTGTAAAATGGAGCTTCAGGGCACTGCAATTCACAAACCTGCAGAGTTATAAATGATAACTCTCGTCCACAAATATATTGAGGGAAGGCAAAGACGAGGAATTGAAATCAAGGCAGAATTGCAGGAAACAGATTTCAGGAGGTAGATTCGAATCGCCTTTAAAGCACATGAAAAGCGGCAAAACGTTGACAATGATGCCCTTGGCCAAAAAGGGCGTATGCGTTTTTTCCTGAATATATTCAGGAAAAAACGCATATGCCCTTTTTGGCCAACCAAGCAACCTGGAAAGGCAAATCAGCGCTACAAAGAAGTCTCGCTTCCCATCGGTCAAAAGGGCCATGCTGAAAAAAGTGTCAAAACCAGAAATGCAGGACAGGCCATGGAGAAATGGGAGCCTTGCTACACTGATGGGCGGGATGTAAATTGCCAACAGCCACTCTGGAGAAGTGTACGGTGTGTCCTGAAACATCTAAAAAACACAGCTTAGAGAGCATAGGGCACTTCCACGCATGGGGGTATAAAGTGGGAAAATTAAAAATCAGCAAGACACAAGCACCCCAAAGTTTAGGGCTGCTCTGTTGACAAGGACCTCCACTTCATTCCACCTTACATATCCCAGGAAAGTGAAAAATGGATACAAAAGTTGTGGTCCTTATGTACAATGGAATATCACTCAGCCATGAAATCAATGTCATAAGGCTAGTAGCAGCATGATGAGTGGATTTAGGTACGACGATTCTAAGTGAAATAAGTCACACAGCAAAGGACACTTCTCATATGGTGTCACTTATAGAGGGAATGTAAAAACCGTTACACTTGAACTGAATTACAAAACAGAACAGAGTCACACATGCAGAAAACACACTATGGCTGCTTAACGGGAAAGGTGAGGTGGGGTGATACATAAAACAAGAGTTTCAAATTAGCTCAGATACCGTTCCATAAACCCAATATGTAATAGACAAGACCTACTCCTGGCTCAGAGAACTGGACTCAACACGCCCGATTCACCGCACAAGAATATATCTGACTAGTAATAATCTTAAAACCTATGTATTGATATCTCTCTGTTAGTGTGTCAAGTGGGTGTAAAGCGGCATAAACACAGCCGTGAAAAGCAGCTAAACCCCATTATAAAAAGAAATTACTTTTAAAAACCCATGAAACAAAGACAGTGAAAGAGAGAGAAATTCTTACACAATTCGTTCAGGGGCTGTGATGCAAACTGGATTGACCATATCTAGTCCCACAGCTGGATGAGACATAAGGGTGGACACTCTTGGGGCTGAGAGGTTTGGTGAGGTTGGGTGAGCAAACGCAGACCCTTTAAAGTAATACTGCGTGGTACCCATCGCATGGGTCCCAAATCTCCAGGTTCAAGGGCATCTTCCTACATCGAAAACATGCATGAGAAACCCAGAAGATGGTACACCGTGTGATGGGGAAAGGTTTCTAAAACGCACCTCATTTCTCATCTCCTTGTTCTCGGGCGCGCAATTCCAGCCACTTTACTAGCAATCTCCCTACTTGGAGCATCAGCAACTTTAACCTCCTGTTCCGTACAGGTTGCAATTTGTCCTGAGGATGAACGGGAAGACGGGGAAAAAATGAGAGACTAGCTCTTGGTGTTGGGACAGGCACGGGTCACTCTATTTTCCCATCAGGAAGAAGAATTAACCACAGGCTCAGCCTGCCCCCTGGAACTAGAACAGGACCTGAAGCCATCCTGCGCTTTTGCGGCCAGCTCCCAAAAAAGCGAGTTGTAAAATGGAGCTTCAGGGTACTGCAATTCACAAACCGGCAGAGTTATAAATGATAACTCTCGTCCACAAATATATTGATGGAAGGCAAAGACGAGGAATTGAAATCAAGGCAGAATTGCAGGAAACAGATTTCAGGAGGTAGATTCGAATCGCCTTTAAAGCACATGAAAAGCGGCAAAACGTTGACAATGATGCCCTTGGCCAAAAAGGGCGTATGCGTTTTTTCCTGAATATATTCAGGAAAAAACGCATACGCCCTTTTTGGCCAACCAAGCAACCTGGAAAGGCAAATCAGCGCTACAAAGAAGTCTCGCTTCCCATCGGTCAAAAGGGCCATGCTGAAAAAAGTGTCAAAACCAGAAATGCAGGACAGGCCATGGAGAAATGGGAGCCTTGCTACACTGATGGGCGGGATGTAAATTGCCAACAGCCACTCTGGAGAAGTGTACGGTGTGTCCTGAAACATCTAAAAAACACAGCTTAGAGAGCATAGGGCACTTCCACGCATGGGGGTATAAAGTGGGAAAATTAAAAATCAGCAAGACACAAGCACCCCAAAGTTTAGGGCTGCTCTGTTGACAAGGACCTCCACTTCATTCCACCTTACATATGCCAGGAAAGTGAAAAATGGATACAAAAGTTGTGGTCCTTATGTACAATGGACTATCACTCAGCCATGAAATCAATGTCATAAGGCTAGTAGCAGCATGATGAGTGGATTTAGGTACGACGATTCTAAGTGAAATAAGTCACACAGCAAAGGACACTTCTCATATGGTGTCACTTATAGAGGGAATGTAAAAACCGTTACACTTGAACTGAATTACAAAACAGAACAGAGTCACACATGCAGAAAACACACTATGGCTGCTTAACGGGAAAGGTGAGGTGGGGTGATACATAAAACAAGAGTTTCAAATTAGCTCAGATACCGTTCCATAAACCCAATATGTAATAGACAAGACCTACTCCTGGCTCAGAGAACTGGACTCAACACGCCCGATTCACCGCACAAGAATATATCTGACTAGTAATAATCTTAAAACCTATGTATTGATATCTCTCTGTTAGTGTGTCAAGTGGGTGTAAAGCGGCATAAACACAGCCGTGAAAAGCAGCTAAACCCCATTATAAAAAGAAATTACTTTTAAAAACCCATGAAACAAAGACAGTGAAAGAGAGAGAAATTCTTACACAATTCGTTCAGGGGCTGTGATGCAAACTGGATTGACCATATCTAGACCCACAGCTGGATGAGACATAAGGGTGGACACTCTTGGGGCTGAGAGGTTTGGTGAGGTTGGGTGAGCAAACGCAGACCCTTTAAAGTAATACTGCGTGGTACCCATCGCATGGGTCCCAAATCTCCAGGTTCAAGGGCATCTTCCTACATCGAAAACATGCATGAGAAACCCAGAAGATGGTACACCGTGTGATGGGGAAAGGTTTCTAAAACGCACCTCATTTCTCATCTCCTTGTTCTCGGGCTCGCAATTCCAGCCACTTTACTAGCAATCTCCCTACTTGGAGCATCAGCACCTTTAACCTCCTGTTCCGTACAGGTTGCAATTTGTCCTGAGGATGAACGGGAAGACGGGGAAAAAATGAGAGACTAGCTCTTGGTGTTGGGACAGGCACGGGTCACTCTATTTTCCCATCAGGAAGAAGAATTAACCACAGGCTCAGCCTGCCCCCCGGAACTAGAACAGGACCTGAAGCCATCCTGCGCTTTTGCGGCCAGCTCCCAAAAAAGCGAGTTGTAAAATGGAGCTTCAGGGCACTGCAATTCACAAACCTGCAGAGTTATAAATGATAACTCTCGTCCACAAATATATTGAGGGAAGGCAAAGACGAGGAATTGAAATCAAGGCAGAATTGCAGGAAACAGATTTCAGGAGGTAGATTCGAATCGCCTTTAAAGCACATGAAAAGCGGCAAAACGTTGACAATGATGCCCTTGGCCAAAAAGGGCGTATGCGTTTTTTCCTGAATATATTCAGGAAAAAACGCATACGCCCTTTTTGGCCAACCAAGCAACCTGGAAAGGCAAATCAGCGCTTCAAAGAAGTCTCGCTTCCCATCGGTCAAAAGGGCCATGCTGAAAAAAGTGTCAAAACCAGAAATGCAGGACAGGCCATGGAGAAATGAGAGCCTTGCTACACTGATGGGCGGGATGTAAATTGCCAACAGCCACTCTGGAGAAGTGTACGGTGTGTCCTGAAACATCTAAAAAACACAGCTTAGAGAGCATAGGGCACTTCCACGCATGGGGGTATAAAGTGGGAAAATTAAAAATCAGCAAGACACAAGCACCCCAAAGTTTAGGGCTGCTCTGTTGACAAGGACCTCCACTTCATTCCACCTTACATATCCCAGGAAAGTGAAAAACGGATACAAAAGTTGTGGTCCTTATGTACAATGGAATATCACTCAGCCATGAAATCAATGTCATAAGGCTAGTAGCAGCATGATGAGTGGATTTAGGTACGACGATTCTAAGTGAAATAAGTCACACAGCAAAGGACACTTCTCATATGGTGTCACTTATAGAGCGAATGTAAAAACCGTTACACTTGAACTGAATTACAAAACAGAACAGAGTCACACATGCAGAAAACACACTATGGCTGCTTAACGGGAAAGGTGAGGTGGGGTGATACATAAAACAAGAGTTTCAAATTAGCTCAGATACCGTTCCATAAACCCAATATGTAATAGACAAGACCTACTCCTGGCTCAGAGAACTGGACTCAACACGCCCGATTCACCGCACAAGAATATATCTGACTAGTAATAATCGTAAAACCTATGTATTGATATCTCTCTGTTAGTGTGTCAAGTGGGTATAAAGCGGCATAAACACAGCCGTGAAAAGCAGCTAAACCCCATTATAAAAAGAAATTACTTTTAAAAACCCATGAAACAAAGACAGTGAAAGAGAGAGAAATTCTTACACAATTCGTTCAGGGGCTGTGATGCAAACTGGATTGACCATATCTAGACCCACAGCTGGATGAGACATAAGGGTGGACACTCTTGGGGCTGAGAGGTTTGGTGAGGTTGGGTGAGCAAACGCAGACCCTTTAAAGTAATACTGCGTGGTACCCATCGCATGGGTCCCAAATCTCCAGGTTCAAGGGCATCTTCCTACATCGAAAACATGCATGAGAAACCCAGAAGATGGTACACCGTGTGATGGGGAAAGGTTTCTAAAACGCACCTCATTTCTCATCTCCTTGTTCTCGGGCTCGCAATTCCAGCCACTTTACTAGCAATCTCCCTACTTGGAGCATCAGCACCTTTAACCTCCTGTTCCGTACAGGTAGCAATTTGTCCTGAGGATGAACGGGAAGACGGGGAAAAAATGAGAGACTACCTCTTGGTGTTGGGACAGGCACGGGTCACTCTATTTTCCCATCAGGAAGAAGAATTAACCACAGGCTCAGCCTGCCCCCCGGAACTAGAACAGGGCCTGAAGCCATCCTGCGCTTTTGCGGCCAGCTCCCAAAAAAGCGAGTTGTAAAATGGAGCTTCAGGGCACTGCAATTCACAAACCTGCAGAGTTATAAATGATAACTCTCGTCCACAAATATATTGAGGGAAGGCAAAGACGAGGAATTGAAATCAAGGCAGAATTGCAGGAAACAGATTTCAGGAGGTAGATTCGAATCGCCTTTAAAGCACATGAAAAGCGGCAAAACGTTGACAATGATGCCCTTGGCCAAAAAGGGCGTATGCGTTTTTTCCTGAATATATTCAGGAAAAAACGCATACGCCCTTTTTGGCCAACCAAGCAACCTGGAAAGGCAAATCAGCGCTACAAAGAAGTCTCGCTTCCCATCGGTCAAAAGGGCCATGCTGAAAAAAGTGTCAAACCAGCAATGCAGGACAGGCCATGGAGAAATGGGAGCCTTGCTACACTGTTGGGCGGGATGTAAATTGCCAACAGCCACTCTGGAGAAGTGTACGGTGTGTCCTGAAACATCTAAAAATCACAGCTTAGAGAGCATAGGGCACTTCCACGCATGGGGGTATAAAGTGGGAAAATTAAAAATCAGCAAGACACAAGCACCCCAAAGTTTAGGGCTGCTCTGTTGACAAGGACCTCCACTTCATTCCACCTTACATATCCCAGGAAAGTGAAAAATGGATACAAAAGTTGTGGTCCTTATGTACAATGGAATATCACTCAGCCATGAAATCAATGTCATAAGGCTAGTAGCAGCATGATGAGTGGATTTAGGTACGACGATTCTAAGTGAAATAAGTCACACAGAAAAGGACACTTCTCATATGGTGTCACTTATAGAGGGAATGTAAAAACCGTTACACTTGAACTGAATTACAAAACAGAACAGAGTCACACATGCAGAAAACACACTATGGCTGCTTAACGGGAAAGGTGAGGTGGGGTGATACATAAAACAAGAGTTTCAAATTAGCTCAGATACCGTTCCATAAACCCAATATGTAATAGACAAGACCTACTCCTGGCTCAGAGAACTGGACTCAACACGCCCAATTCACCGCACAAGAATATATCTGACTAGTAATAATCTTAAAACCTATGTATTGATATCTCTCTGTTAGTGTGTCAAGTGGGTGTAAAGCGGCATAAACACAGCCGTGAAAAGCAGCTAAACCCCATTATAAAAAGAAATTACTTTTAAAAACCCATGAAACAAAGACAGTGAAAGAGAGAGAAATTCTTACACAATTCGTTCAGGGGCTGTGATGCAAACTGGATTGACCATATCTAGACCCACAGCTGGATGAGACATAAGGGTGGACACTCTTGGGGCTGAGAGGTTTGGTGAGGTTGGGTGAGCAAACGCAGACCCTTTAAAGTAATACTGCGTGGTACCCATCGCATGGGTCCCAAATCTCCAGGTTCAAGGGCATCTTCCTACATCGAAAACATGCATGAGAAACCCAGAAGATGGTACACCGTGTGATGGGGAAAGGTTTCTAAAACGCACCTCATTTCTCATCTCCTTGTTCTCGGGCTCGCAATTCCAGCCACTTTACTAGCAATCTCCCTACTTGGAGCATCAGCACCTTTAACCTCCTGTTCCGTACAGGTTGCAATTTGTCCTGAGGATGAACGGGAAGACGGGGAAAAAATGAGAGACTAGCTCTTGGTGTTGGGACAGGCACGGGTCACTCTATTTTCCCATCAGGAAGAAGAATTAACCACAGGCTCAGCCTGCCCCCCGGAACTAGAACAGGACCTGAAGCCATCCTGCGCTTTTGCGGCCAGCTCCCAAAAAAGCGAGTTGTAAAATGGAGCTTCAGGGCACTGCAATTCACAAACCTGCAGAGTTATAAATGATAACTCTCGTCCACAAATATATTGAGGGAAGGCAAAGACGAGGAATTGAAATCAAGGCAGAATTGCAGGAAACAGATTTCAGGAGGTAGATTCGAATCGCCTTTAAAGCACATGAAAAGCGGCAAAACGTTGACAATGATGCCCTTGGCCAAAAAGGGCGTATGCGTTTTTTCCTGAATATATTCAGGAAAAAACGCATACGCCCTTTTTGGCCAACCAAGCAACCTGGAAAGGCAAATCAGCGCTTCAAAGAAGTCTCGCTTCCCATCGGTCAAAAGGGCCATGCTGAAAAAAGTGTCAAAACCAGAAATGCAGGACAGGCCATGGAGAAATGAGAGCCTTGCTACACTGATGGGCGGGATGTAAATTGCCAACAGCCACTCTGGAGAAGTGTACGGTGTGTCCTGAAACATCTAAAAAACACAGCTTAGAGAGCATAGGGCACTTCCACGCATGGGGGTATAAAGTGGGAAAATTAAAAATCAGCAAGACACAAGCACCCCAAAGTTTAGGGCTGCTCTGTTGACAAGGACCTCCACTTCATTCCACCTTACATATCCCAGGAAAGTGAAAAACGGATACAAAAGTTGTGGTCCTTATGTACAATGGAATATCACTCAGCCATGAAATCAATGTCATAAGGCTAGTAGCAGCATGATGAGTGGATTTAGGTACGACGATTCTAAGTGAAATAAGTCACACAGCAAAGGACACTTCTCATATGGTGTCACTTATAGAGCGAATGTAAAAACCGTTACACTTGAACTGAATTACAAAACAGAACAGAGTCACACATGCAGAAAACACACTATGGCTGCTTAACGGGAAAGGTGAGGTGGGGTGATACATAAAACAAGAGTTTCAAATTAGCTCAGATACCGTTCCATAAACCCAATATGTAATAGACAAGACCTACTCCTGGCTCAGAGAACTGGACTCAACACGCCCGATTCACCGCACAAGAATATATCTGACTAGTAATAATCGTAAAACCTATGTATTGATATCTCTCTGTTAGTGTGTCAAGTGGGTATAAAGCGGCATAAACACAGCCGTGAAAAGCAGCTAAACCCCATTATAAAAAGAAATTACTTTTAAAAACCCATGAAACAAAGACAGTGAAAGAGAGAGAAATTCTTACACAATTCGTTCAGGGGCTGTGATGCAAACTGGATTGACCATATCTAGACCCACAGCTGGATGAGACATAAGGGTGGACACTCTTGGGGCTGAGAGGTTTGGTGAGGTTGGGTGAGCAAACGCAGACCCTTTAAAGTAATACTGCGTGGTACCCATCGCATGGGTCCCAAATCTCCAGGTTCAAGGGCATCTTCCTACATCGAAAACATGCATGAGAAACCCAGAAGATGGTACACCGTGTGATGGGGAAAGGTTTCTAAAACGCACCTCATTTCTCATCTCCTTGTTCTCGGGCTCGCAATTCCAGCCACTTTACTAGCAATCTCCCTACTTGGAGCATCAGCACCTTTAACCTCCTGTTCCGTACAGGTAGCAATTTGTCCTGAGGATGAACGGGAAGACGGGGAAAAAATGAGAGACTACCTCTTGGTGTTGGGACAGGCACGGGTCACTCTATTTTCCCATCAGGAAGAAGAATTAACCACAGGCTCAGCCTGCCCCCCGGAACTAGAACAGGGCCTGAAGCCATCCTGCGCTTTTGCGGCCAGCTCCCAAAAAAGCGAGTTGTAAAATGGAGCTTCAGGGCACTGCAATTCACAAACCTGCAGAGTTATAAATGATAACTCTCGTCCACAAATATATTGAGGGAAGGCAAAGACGAGGAATTGAAATCAAGGCAGAATTGCAGGAAACAGATTTCAGGAGGTAGATTCGAATCGCCTTTAAAGCACATGAAAAGCGGCAAAACGTTGACAATGATGCCCTTGGCCAAAAAGGGCGTATGCGTTTTTTCCTGAATATATTCAGGAAAAAACGCATACGCCCTTTTTGGCCAACCAAGCAACCTGGAAAGGCAAATCAGCGCTACAAAGAAGTCTCGCTTCCCATCGGTCAAAAGGGCCATGCTGAAAAAAGTGTCAAACCAGCAATGCAGGACAGGCCATGGAGAAATGGGAGCCTTGCTACACTGTTGGGCGGGATGTAAATTGCCAACAGCCACTCTGGAGAAGTGTACGGTGTGTCCTGAAACATCTAAAAATCACAGCTTAGAGAGCATAGGGCACTTCCACGCATGGGGGTATAAAGTGGGAAAATTAAAAATCAGCAAGACACAAGCACCCCAAAGTTTAGGGCTGCTCTGTTGACAAGGACCTCCACTTCATTCCACCTTACATATCCCAGGAAAGTGAAAAATGGATACAAAAGTTGTGGTCCTTATGTACAATGGAATATCACTCAGCCATGAAATCAATGTCATAAGGCTAGTAGCAGCATGATGAGTGGATTTAGGTACGACGATTCTAAGTGAAATAAGTCACACAGAAAAGGACACTTCTCATATGGTGTCACTTATAGAGGGAATGTAAAAACCGTTACACTTGAACTGAATTACAAAACAGAACAGAGTCACACATGCAGAAAACACACTATGGCTGCTTAACGGGAAAGGTGAGGTGGGGTGATACATAAAACAAGAGTTTCAAATTAGCTCAGATACCGTTCCATAAACCCAATATGTAATAGACAAGACCTACTCCTGGCTCAGAGAACTGGACTCAACACGCCCGATTCACCGCACAAGAATATATCTGACTAGTAATAATCTTAAAACCTATGTATTGATATCTCTCTGTTAGTGTGTCAAGTGGGTGTAAAGCGGCATAAACACAGCCGTGAAAAGCAGCTAAACCCCATTATAAAAAGAAATTACTTTTAAAAACCCATGAAACAAAGACAGTGAAAGAGAGAGAAATTCTTACACAATTCGTTCAGGGGCTGTGATGCAAACTGGATTGACCATATCTAGACCCACAGCTGGATGAGACATAAGGGTGGACACTCTTGGGGCTGAGAGGTTTGGTGAGGTTGGGTGAGCAAACGCAGACCCTTTAAAGTAATACTGCGTGGTACCCATCGCATGGGTCCCAAATCTCCAGGTTCAAGGGCATCTTCCTACATCGAAAACATGCATGAGAAACCCAGAAGATGGTACACCGTGTGATGGGGAAAGGTTTCTAAAACGCACCTCATTTCTCATCTCCTTGTTCTCGGGCTCGCAATTCCAGCCACTTTACTAGCAATCTCCCTACTTGGAGCATCAGCACCTTTAACCTCCTGTTCCGTACAGGTAGCAATTTGTCCTGAGGATGAACGGGAAGACGGGGAAAAAATGAGAGACTACCTCTTGGTGTTGGGACAGGCACGGGTCACTCTATTTTCCCATCAGGAAGAAGAATTAACCACAGGCTCAGCCTGCCCCCCGGAACTAGAACAGGGCCTGAAGCCATCCTGCGCTTTTGCGGCCAGCTCCCAAAAAAGCGAGTTGTAAAATGGAGCTTCAGGGCACTGCAATTCACAAACCTGCAGAGTTATAAATGATAACTCTCGTCCACAAATATATTGAGGGAAGGCAAAGACGAGGAATTGAAATCAAGGCAGAATTGCAGGAAACAGATTTCAGGAGGTAGATTCGAATCGCCTTTAAAGCACATGAAAAGCGGCAAAACGTTGACAATGATGCCCTTGGCCAAAAAGGGCGTATGCGTTTTTTCCTGAATATATTCAGGAAAAAACGCATACGCCCTTTTTGGCCAACCAAGCAACCTGGAAAGGCAAATCAGCGCTACAAAGAAGTCTCGCTTCCCATCGGTCAAAAGGGCCATGCTGAAAAAAGTGTCAAACCAGCAATGCAGGACAGGCCATGGAGAAATGGGAGCCTTGCTACACTGTTGGGCGGGATGTAAATTGCCAACAGCCACTCTGGAGAAGTGTACGGTGTGTCCTGAAACATCTAAAAATCACAGCTTAGAGAGCATAGGGCACTTCCACGCATGGGGGTATAAAGTGGGAAAATTAAAAATCAGCAAGACACAAGCACCCCAAAGTTTAGGGCTGCTCTGTTGACAAGGACCTCCACTTCATTCCACCTTACATATCCCAGGAAAGTGAAAAATGGATACAAAAGTTGTGGTCCTTATGTACAATGGAATATCACTCAGCCATGAAATCAATGTCATAAGGCTAGTAGCAGCATGATGAGTGGATTTAGGTACGACGATTCTAAGTGAAATAAGTCACACAGAAAAGGACACTTCTCATATGGTGTCACTTATAGAGGGAATGTAAAAACCGTTACACTTGAACTGAATTACAAAACAGAACAGAGTCACACATGCAGAAAACACACTATGGCTGCTTAACGGGAAAGGTGAGGTGGGGTGATACATAAAACAAGAGTTTCAAATTAGCTCAGATACCGTTCCATAAACCCAATATGTAATAGACAAGACCTACTCCTGGCTCAGAGAACTGGACTCAACACGCCCGATTCACCGCACAAGAATATATCTGACTAGTAATAATCTTAAAACCTATGTATTGATATCTCTCTGTTAGTGTGTCAAGTGGGTGTAAAGCGGCATAAACACAGCCGTGAAAAGCAGCTAAACCCCATTATAAAAAGAAATTACTTTTAAAAACCCATGAAACAAAGACAGTGAAAGAGAGAGAAATTCTTACACAATTCGTTCAGGGGCTGTGATGCAAACTGGATTGACCATATCTAGACCCACAGCTGGATGAGACATAAGGGTGGACACTCTTGGGGCTGAGAGGTTTGGTGAGGTTGGGTGAGCAAACGCAGACCCTTTAAAGTAATACTGCGTGGTACCCATCGCATGGGTCCCAAATCTCCAGGTTCAAGGGCATCTTCCTACATCGAAAACATGCATGAGAAACCCAGAAGATGGTACACCGTGTGATGGGGAAAGGTTTCTAAAACGCACCTCATTTCTCATCTCCTTGTTCTCGGGCTCGCAATTCCAGCCACTTTACTAGCAATCTCCCTACTTGGAGCATCAGCACCTTTAACCTCCTGTTCCGTACAGGTAGCAATTTGTCCTGAGGATGAACGGGAAGACGGGGAAAAAATGAGAGACTAGCTCTTGGTGTTGGGAAAGGCACGGGTCACTCTATTTTCCCATCAGGAAGAAGAATTAACCACAGGCTCAGCCTGCCCCCCGGAACTAGAACAGGGCCTGAAGCCATCCTGCGCTTTTGCGGCCAGCTCCCAAAAAAGCGAGTTGTAAAATGGAGCTTCAGGGCACTGCAATTCACAAACCTGCAGAGTTATAAATGATAACTCTCGTCCACAAATATATTGAGGGAAGGCAAAGACGAGGAATTGAAATCAAGGCAGAATTGCAGGAAACAGATTTCAGGAGGTAGATTCGAATCGCCTTTAAAGCACATGAAAAGCGGCAAAACGTTGACAATGATGCCCTTGGCCAAAAAGGGCGTATGCGTTTTTTCCTGAATATATTCAGGAAAAAACGCATACGCCCTTTTTGGCCAACCAAGCAACCTGGAAAGGCAAATCAGCGCTACAAAGAAGTCTCGCTTCCCATCGGTCAAAAGGGCCATGCTGAAAAAAGTGTCAAACCAGAAATGCAGGACAGGCCATGGAGAAATGGGAGCCTTGCTACACTGATGGGCGGGATGTAAATTGCCAACAGCCACTCTGGAGAAGTGTACGGTGTGTCCTGAAACATCTAAAAAACACAGCTTAGAGAGCATAGGGCACTTCCACGCATGGGGGTATAAAGTGGGAAAATTAAAAATCAGCAAGACACAAGCACCCCAAAGTTTAGGGCTGCTCTGTTGACAAGGACCTCCACTTCATTCCACCTTACATATCCCAGGAAAGTGAAAAATGGATACAAAAGTTGTGGTCCTTATGTACAATGGAATATCACTCAGCCATGAAATCAATGTCATAAGGCTAGTAGCAGCATGATGAGTGGATTTAGGTACGACGATTCTAAGTGAAATAAGTCACACAGAAAAGGACACTTCTCATATGGTGTCACTTATAGAGGGAATGTAAAAACCGTTACACTTGAACTGAATTACAAAACAGAACAGAGTCACACATGCAGAAAACACACTATGGCTGCTTAACGGGAAAGGTGAGGTGGGGTGATACATAAAACAAGAGTTTCAAATTAGCTCAGATACCGTTCCATAAACCCAATATGTAATAGACAAGACCTACTCCTGGCTCAGAGAACTGGATTCAACACGCCCGATTCACCGCACAAGAATATATCTGACTAGTAATAATCTTAAAACCTATGTATTGATATCTCTCTGTTAGTGTGTCAAGTGGGTGTAAAGCGGCATAAACACAGCCGTGAAAAGCAGCTAAACCCCATTATAAAAAGAAATTACTTTTAAAAACCCATGAAACAAAGACAGTGAAAGAGAGAGAAATTCTTACACAATTCGTTCAGGGGCTGTGATGCAAACTGGATTGACCATATCTAGACCCACAGCTGGATGAGACATAAGGGTGGACACTCTTGGGGCTGAGAGGTTTGGTGAGGTTGGGTGAGCAAACGCAGACCCTTTAAAGTAATACTGCGTGGTACCCATCGCATGGGTCCCAAATCTCCAGGTTCAAGGGCATCATCCTACATCGAAAACATGCATGAGAAACCCAGAAGATGGTACACCGTGTGATGGGGAAAGGTTTCTAAAACGCACCTCATTTCTCATCTCCTTGTTCTCGGGCTCGCAATTCCAGCCACTTTACTAGCAATCTCCCTACTTGGAGCATCAGCACCTTTAACCTCCTGTTCCGTACAGGTAGCAATTTGTCCTGAGGATGAACGGGAAGACGGGGAAAAAATGAGAGACTAGCTCTTGGTGTTGGGACAGGCACGGGTCACTCTATTTTCCCATCAGGAAGAAGAATTAACCACAGGCTCAGCCTGCCCCCCGGAACCAGAACAGGGCCTGAAGCCATCCTGCGCTTTTGCGGCCAGCTCCCAAAAAAGCGAGTTGTAAAATGGAGCTTCAGGGCACTGCAATTCACAAACCTGCAGAGTTATAAATGATAACTCTCGTCCACAAATATATTGAGGGAAGGCAAAGACGAGGAATTGAAATCAAGGCAGAATTGCAGGAAACAGATTTCAGGAGGTAGATTCGAATCGCCTTTAAAGCACATGAAAAGCGGCAAAACGTTGACAATGATGCCCTTGGCCAAAAAGGGCGTATGCGTTTTTTCCTGAATATATTCAGGAAAAAACGCATACGCCCTTTTTGGCCAACCAAGCAACCTGGAAAGGCAAATCAGCGCTACAAAGAAGTCTCGCTTCCCATCGGTCAAAAGGGCCATGCTGAAAAAAGTGTCAAACCAGAAATGCAGGACAGGCCATGGAGAAATGGGAGCCTTGCTACACTGATGGGCGGGATGTAAATTGCCAACAGCCACTCTGGAGAAGTGTACGGTGTGTCCTGAAACATCTAAAAAACACAGCTTAGAGAGCATAGGGCACTTCCACGCATGGGGGTATAAAGTGGGAAAATTAAAAATCAGCAAGACACAAGCACCCCAAAGTTTAGGGCTGCTCTGTTGACAAGGACCTCCACTTCATTCCACCTTACATATCCCAGGAAAGTGAAAAATGGATACAAAATTTGTGGTCCTTATGTACAATGGAATATCACTCAGCCATGAAATCAATGTCATAAGGCTAGTAGCAGCATGATGAGGGGATTTAGGTACGACGATTCTAAGTGAAATAAGTCACACAGAAAAGGACACTTCTCATATGGTGTCACTTATAGAGGGAATGTAAAAACCGTTACACTTGAACTGAATTACAAAACAGAACAGAGTCACACATGCAGAAAACACATTATGGCTGCTTAACGGGAAAGGTGAGGTGGGGTGATACATAAAACAAGAGTTTCAAATTAGCTCAGATACCGTTCCATAAACCCAATATGTAATAGACAAGACCTACTCCTGGCTCAGAGAACTGGACTCAACACGCCCGATTCACCGCACAAGAATATATCTGACTAGTAATAATCTTAAAACCTATGTATTGATATCTCTCTGTTAGTGTGTCAAGTGGGTGTAAAGCGGCATAAACACAGCCGTGAAAAGCAGCTAAACCCCATTATAAAAAGAAATTACTTTTAAAAACCCATGAAACAAAGACAGTGAAAGAGAGAGAAATTCTTACACAATTCGTTCAGGGGCTGTGATGCAAACTGGATTGACCATATCTAGACCCACAGCTGGATGAGACATAAGGGTGGACACTCTTGGGGCTGAGAGGTTGGGTGAGGTTGGGTGAGCAAACGCAGACCCTTTAAAGTAATACTGCGTGGTACCCATCGCATGGGTCCCAAATCTCCAGGTTCAAGGGCATCATCCTACATCGAAAACATGCATGAGAAACCCAGAAGATGGTACACCGTGTGATGGGGAAAGGTTTCTAAAACGCACCTCATTTCTCATCTCCTTGTTCTCGGGCTCGCAATTCCAGCCACTTTACTAGCAATCTCCCTACTTGGAGCATCAGCACCTTTAACCTCCTGTTCCGTACAGGTAGCAATTTGTCCTGAGGATGAACGGGAAGACGGGGAAAAAATGAGAGACTAGCTCTTGGTGTTGGGACAGGCACGGGTCACTCTATTTTCCCATCAGGAAGAAGAATTAACCACAGGCTCAGCCTGCCCCCCGGAACCAGAACAGGGCCTGAAGCCATCCTGCGCTTTTGCGGCCAGCTCCCAAAAAAGCGAGTTGTAAAATGGAGCTTCAGGGCACTGCAATTCACAAACCTGCAGAGTTATAAATGATAACTCTCGTCCACAAATATATTGAGGGAAGGCAAAGACGAGGAATTGAAATCAAGGCAGAATTGCAGGAAACAGATTTCAGGAGGTAGATTCGAATCGCCTTTAAAGCACATGAAAAGCGGCAAAACGTTGACAATGATGCCCTTGGCCAAAAAGGGCGTATGCGTTTTTTCCTGAATATATTCAGGAAAAAACGCATACGCCCTTTTTGGCCAACCAAGCAACCTGGAAAGGCAAATCAGCGCTACAAAGAAGTCTCGCTTCCCATCGGTCAAAAGGGCCATGCTGAAAAAAGTGTCAAACCAGAAATGCAGGACAGGCCATGGAGAAATGGGAGCCTTGCTACACTGATGGGCGGGATGTAAATTGCCAACAGCCACTCTGGAGAAGTGTACGGTGTGTCCTGAAACATCTAAAAAACACAGCTTAGAGAGCATAGGGCACTTCCACGCATGGGGGTATAAAGTGGGAAAATTAAAAATCAGCAAGACACAAGCACCCCAAAGTTTAGGGCTGCTCTGTTGACAAGGACCTCCACTTCATTCCACCTTACATATCCCAGGAAAGTGAAAAATGGATACAAAATTTGTGGTCCTTATGTACAATGGAATATCACTCAGCCATGAAATCAATGTCATAAGGCTAGTAGCAGCATGATGAGGGGATTTAGGTACGACGATTCTAAGTGAAATAAGTCACACAGAAAAGGACACTTCTCATATGGTGTCACTTATAGAGGGAATGTAAAAACCGTTACACTTGAACTGAATTACAAAACAGAACAGAGTCACACATGCAGAAAACACATTATGGCTGCTTAACGGGAAAGGTGAGGTGGGGTGATACATAAAACAAGAGTTTCAAATTAGCTCAGATACCGTTCCATAAACCCAATATGTAATAGACAAGACCTACTCCTGGCTCAGAGAACTGGACTCAACACGCCCGATTCACCGCACAAGAATATATCTGACTAGTAATAATCTTAAAACCTATGTATTGATATCTCTCTGTTAGTGTGTCAAGTGGGTGTAAAGCGGCATAAACACAGCCGTGAAAAGCAGCTAAACCCCATTATAAAAAGAAATTACTTTTAAAAACCCATGAAACAAAGACAGTGAAAGAGAGAGAAATTCTTACACAATTCGTTCAGGGGCTGTGATGCAAACTGGATTGACCATATCTAGACCCACAGCTGGATGAGACATAAGGGTGGACACTCTTGGGGCTGAGAGGTTGGGTGAGGTTGGGTGAGCAAACGCAGACCCTTTAAAGTAATACTGCGTGGTACCCATCGCATGGGTCCCAAATCTCCAGGTTCAAGGGCATCTTCCTACATCGAAAACATGCATGAGAAACCCAGAAGATGGTACACCGTGTGATGGGGAAAGGTTTCTAAAACGCACCTCATTTCTCATCTCCTTGTTTTCGGGCTCGCAATTCCAGCCACTTTACTAGCAATCTCCCTACTTGGAGCATCAGCACCTTTAACCTCCTGTTCCGTACAGGTAGCAATTTGTCCTGAGGATGAACGGGAAGACGGGGAAAAAATGAGAGACTAGCTCTTGGTGTTGGGAGAGGCACGGGTCACTCTATTTTCCCATCAGGAAGAAGAATTAACCACAGGCTCAGCCTGCCCCCCGGAACCAGAACAGGGCCTGAAGCCATCCTGCGCTTTTGCGGCCAGCTCCCAAAAAAGCGAGTTGTAAAATGGAGCTTCAGGGCACTGCAATTCACAAACCTGCAGAGTTATAAATGATAACTCTCGTCCACAAATATATTGAGGGAAGGCAAAGACGAGGAATTGAAATCAAGGCAGAATTGCAGGAAACAGATTTCAGGAGGTAGATTCGAATCGCCTTTAAAGCACATGAAAAGCGGCAAAACGTTGACAATGATGCCCTTGGCCAAAAAGGGCGTATGCGTTTTTTCCTGAATATATTCAGGAAAAAACGCATACGCCCTTTTTGGCCAACCAAGCAACCTGGAAAGGCAAATCAGCGCTACAAAGAAGTCTCGCTTCCCATCGGTCAAAAGGGCCATGCTGAAAAAAGTGTCAAAACCAGAAATGCAGGACAGGCCATGGAGAAATGGGAGCCTTGCTACACTGATGGGCGGGATGTAAATTGCCAACAGCCACTCTGCAGAAGTGTACGGTGTGTCCTGAAACATCTAAAAAACACAGCTTAGAGAGCATAGGGCACTTCCACGCTTGGGGTTATAAAGTGGGAAAATTAAAAATCAGCAAGACACAAGCACCCCAAAGTTTAGGGCTGCTCTGTTGACAAGGACCTCCACTTCATTCCACCTTACATATCCCAGGAAAGTGAAAAATGGATACAAAAGTTGTGGTCCTTATGTACAATGGAATATCACTCAGCCATGAAATCAATGTCATAAGGCTAGTAGCAGCATGATGAGTGGATTTAGGTACGACGATTCTAAGTGAAATAAGTCACACAGAAAAGGACACTTCTCATATGGTGTCACTTATAGAGGGAATGTAAAAACCGTTACACTTGAACTGAATTACAAAACAGAACAGAGTCACACATGCAGAAAACACACTATGGCTGCTTAACGGGAAAGGTGAGGTGGGGTGATACATAAAACAAGAGTTTCAAATTAGCTCAGATACCGTTCCATAAACCCAATATGTAATAGACAAGACCTACTCCTGGCTCAGAGAACTGGACTCAACACGCCCGAATCACCGCACAAGAATATATCTGACTAGTAATAATCTTAAAACCTATGTATTGATATCTCTCTGTTAGTGTGTCAAGTGGGTGTAAAGCGGCATAAACACAGCCGTGAAAAGCAGCTAAACCCCATTATAAAAAGAAATTACTTTTAAAAACCCATGAAACAAAGACAGTGAAAGAGAGAGAAATTCTTACACAATTCGTTCAGGGGCTGTGATGCAAACTGGATTGACCATATCTAGACCCACAGCTGGATGAGACATAAGGGTGGACACTCTTGGGGCTGAGAGGTTTGGTGAGGTTGGGTGAGCAAACGCAGACCCTTTAAAGTAATACTGCGTGGTACCCATCGCATGGGTCCCAAATCTCCAGGTTCAAGGGCATCTTCCTACATCGAAAACATGCATGAGAAACCCAGAAGATGGTACACCGTGTGATGGGGAAAGGTTTCTAAAACGCACCTCATTTCTCATCTCCTTGTTCTCGGGCTCGCAATTCCAGCCACTTTACTAGCAATCTCCCTACTTGGAGCATCAGCACCTTTAACCTCCTGTTCCGTACAGGTAGCAATTTGTCCTGAGGATGAACGGGAAGACGGGGAAAAAATGAGAGACTAGCTCTTGGTGTTGGGACAGGCACGGGTCACTCTATTTTCCCATCAGGAAGAAGAATTAACCACAGGCTCAGCCTGCCCCCCGAAACCAGAACAGGGCCTGAAGCCATCCTGCGCTTTTGCGGCCAGCTCCCAAAAAAGCGAGTTGTAAAATGGAGCTTCAGGGCACTGCAATTCACAAACCTGCAGAGTTATAAATGATAACTCTCGTCCACAAATATATTGAGGGAAGGCAAAGACGAGGAATTGAAATCAAGGCAGAATTGCAGGAAACAGATTTCAGGAGGTAGATTCGAATCGCCTTTAAAGCACATGAAAAGCGGCAAAACGTTGACAATGATGCCCTTGGCCAAAAAGGGCGTATGCGTTTTTTCCTGAATATATTCAGGAAAAAACGCATACGCCCTTTTTGGCCAACCAAGCAACCTGGAAAGGCAAATCAGCGCTACAAAGAAGTCTCGCTTCCCATCGGTCAAAAGGGCCATGCTGAAAAAAGTGTCAAAACCAGAAATGCAGGACAGGCCATGGAGAAATGGGAGCCTTGCTACACTGATGGGCGGGATGTAAATTGCCAACAGCCACTCTGGAGAAGTGTACGGTGTGTCCTGAAACATCTAAAAAACACAGCTTAGAGAGCATAGGGCACTTCCACGCATGGGGGTATAAAGTGGGAAAATTAAAAATCAGCAAGACACAAGCACCCCAAAGTTTAGGGCTGCTCTGTTGACAAGGACCTCCACTTCATTCCACCTTACATATCCCAGGAAAGTGAAAAATGGATACAAAAGTTGTGGTCCTTATGTACAATGGAATATCACTCAGCCATGAAATCAATGTCATAAGGCTAGTAGCAGCATGATGAGTGGATTTAGGTACGACGATTCTAAGTGAAATAAGTCACACAGAAAAGGACACTTCTCATATGGTGTCACTTATAGAGGGAATGTAAAAACCGTTACACTTGAACTGAATTACAAAACAGAACAGAGTCACACATGCAGAAAACACACTATGGCTGCTTAACGGGAAAGGTGAGGTGGGGTGATACATAAAACAAGAGTTTCAAATTAGCTCAGATACCGTTCCATAAACCCAATATGTAATAGACAAGACCTACTCCTGGCTCAGAGAACTGGACTCAACACGCCCGATTCACCGCACAAGAATATATCTGACTAGTAATAATCTTAAAACCTATGTATTGATATCTCTCTGTTAGTGTGTCAAGTGGGTGTAAAGCGGCATAAACACAGCCGTGAAAAGCAGCTAAACCCCATTATAAAAAGAAATTACTTTTAAAAACCCATGAAACAAAGACAGGGAAAGAGAGAGAAATTCTTACACAATTCGTTCAGGGGCTGTGATGCAAACTGGATTGACCATATCTAGACCCACAGCTGGATGAGACATAAGGGTGGACACTCTTGGGGCTGAGAGGTTTGGTGAGGTTGGGTGAGCAAACGCAGACCCTTTAAAGTAATACTGCGTGGTACCCATCGCATGGGTCCCAAATCTCCAGGTTCAAGGGCATCTTCCTACATCGAAAACATGCATGAGAAACCCAGAAGATGGTACACCGTGTGATGGGGAAAGGTTTCTAAAATGCACCTCATTTCTCATCTCCTTGTTCTCGGGCTCGCAATTCCAGCCACTTTACTAGCAATCTCCCTACTTGGAGCATCAGCACCTTTAACCTCCTGTTCCGTACAGGTTGCAATTTGTCCTGAGGATGAACGGGAAGACGGGGAAAAAATGAGAGACTAGCTCTTGGTGTTGGGACAGGCACGGGTCACTCTATTTTCCCATCAGGAAGAAGAATTAACCACAGGCTCAGCCTGACCCCCGGAACCAGAACAGGGCCTGAAGCCATCCTGCGCTTTTGCGGCCAGCTCCCAAAAAAGCGAGTTGTAAAATGGAGCTTCAGGACACTGCAATTCACAAACCTGCAGAGTTATAAATGATAACTCTCGTCCACAAATATATTGAGGGAAGGCAAAGACGAGGAATTGAAATCAAGGCAGAATTGCAGGAAACAGATTTCAGGAGGTAGATTCGAATCGCCTTTAAAGCACATGAAAAGCGGCAAAACGTTGACAATGATGCCCTTGGCCAAAAAGGGCGTATGCGTTTTTTCCTGAATATATTCAGGACAAAACGCATACGCCCTTTTTGGCCAACCAAGCAACCTGGAAAGGCAAATCAGCGCTACAAAGAAGTCTCGCTTCCCATCGGTCAAAAGGGCCATGCTGAAAAAAGTGTCAAAACCAGAAATGCAGGACAGGCCATGGAGAAATGGGAGCCTTGCTACACTGATGGGCGGGATGTAAATTGCCAACAGCCACTCTGGAGAAGTGTACGGTGTGTCCTGAAACATCTAAAAAACACAGCTTAGAGAGCATAGGGCACTTCCACGCATGGGGGTATAAAGTGGGAAAATTAAAAATCAGCAAGACACAAGCACCCCAAAGTTTAGGGCTGCTCTGTTGACAAGGACCTCCACTTCATTCCACCTTACATATCCCAGGAAAGTGAAAAATGGATACAAAAGTTGTGGTCCTTATGTACAATGGAATATCACTCAGCCATGAAATCAATGTCATAAGGCTAGTAGCAGCATGATGAGTGGATTTAGGTACGACGATTCTAAGTGAAATAAGTCACACAGAAAAGGACACTTCTCATATGGTGTCACTTATAGAGGGAATGTAAAAACCGTTACACTTGAACTGAATTACAAAACAGAACAGAGTCACACATGCAGAAAACACACTATGGCTGCTTAACGGGAAAGGTGAGGTGGGGTGATACATAAAACAAGAGTTTCAAATTAGCTCAGATACCGTTCCATAAACCCAATATGTAATAGACAAGACCTACTCCTGGCTCAGAGAACTGGACTCAACACGCCCGATTCACTGCACAAGAATATATCTGACTAGTAATAATCTTAAAACCTATGTATTGATATCTCTCTGTTAGTGTGTCAAGTGGGTGTAAAGCGGCATAAACACAGCCGTGAAAAGCAGCTAAACCCCATTATAAAAAGAAATTACTTTTAAAAACCCATGAAACAAAGACAGTGAAAGAGAGAGAAATTCTTACACAATTCGTTCAGGGGCTGTGATGCAAACTGGATTGACCATATCTAGACCCACAGCTGGATGAGACATAAGGGTGGACACTCTTGGGGCTGAGAGGTTTGGTGAGGTTGGGTGAGCAAACGCAGACCCTTTAAGTAATACTGCGTGGTACCCATCGCATGGGTCCCAAATCTCCAGGTTCAAGGGCATCTTCCTACATCGAAAACATGCATGAGAAACCCAGAAGATGGTACACCGTGTGATGGGGAAATGTTTCTAAAACGCACCTCATTTCTCATCTCCTTGTTCTCGGGCTCGCAATTCCAGCCACTTTACTAGCAATCTCCCTACTTGGAGCATCAGCACCTTTAACCTCCTGTTCCGTACAGGTAGCAATTTGTCCTGAGGATGAACGGGAAGACGGGGAAAAAATGAGAGACTAGCTCTTGGTGTTGGGACAGGCACGGGTCACTCTATTTTCCCATCAGGAAGAAGAATTAACCACAGGCTCAGCCTGCCCCCCGGAACTAGAACAGGGCCTGAAGCCATCCTGCGCTTTTGCGGCCAGCTCCCAAAAAAGCGAGTTGTAAAATGGAGCTTCAGGGCACTGCAATTCACAAACCTGCAGAGTTATAAATGATAACTCTCGTCCACAAATATATTGAGGGAAGGCAAAGACGAGGAATTGAAATCAAGGCAGAATTGCAGGAAACAGATTTCAGGAGGTAGATTCGAATCGCCTTTAAAGCACATGAAAAGCGGCAAAACGTTGACAATGATGCCCTTGGCCAAAAAGGGCGTATGCGTTTTTTCCTGAATATATTCAGGAAAAAACGCATACGCCCTTTTTGGCCAACCAAGCAACCTGGAAAGGCAAATCAGCGCTACAAAGAAGTCTCGCTTCCCATCGGTCAAAAGGGCCATGCTGAAAAAAGTGTCAAAACCAGAAATGCAGGACAGGCCATGGAGAAATGGGAGCCTTGCTACACTGATGGGCGGGATGTAAATTGCCAACAGCCACTCTGGAGAAGTGTACGGTGTGTCCTGAAACATCTAAAAAACACAGCTTAGAGAGCATAGGGCACTTCCACGCATGGGGGTATAAAGTGGGAAAATTAAAAATCAGCAAGACACAAGCACCCCAAAGTTTAGGGCTGCTCTGTTGACAAGGACCTCCACTTCATTCCACCTTACATATGCCAGGAAAGTGAAAAATGGATACAAAAGTTGTGGTCCTTATGTACAATGGACTATCACTCAGCCATGAAATCAATGTCATAAGGCTAGTAGCAGCATGATGAGTGGATTTAGGTACGACGATTCTAAGTGAAATAAGTCACACAGCAAAGGACACTTCTCATATGGTGTCACTTATAGAGGGAATGTAAAAACCGTTACACTTGAACTGAATTACAAAACAGAACAGAGTCACACATGCAGAAAACACACTATGGCTGCTTAACGGGAAAGGTGAGGTGGGGTGATACATAAAACAAGAGTTTCAAATTAGCTCAGATACCGTTCCATAAACCCAATATGTAATAGACAAGACCTACTCCTGGCTCAGAGAACTGGACTCAACACGCCCGATTCACCGCACAAGAATATATCTGACTAGTAATAATCTTAAAACCTATGTATTGATATCTCTCTGTTAGTGTGTCAAGTGGGTGTAAAGTGGCATAAACACAGCCGTGAAAAGCAGCTAAACCCCATTATAAAAAGAAATTACTTTTAAAAACCCATGAAACAAAGACAGTGAAAGAGAGAGAAATTCTTACACAATTCGTTCAGGGGCTGTGATGCAAACTGGATTGACCATATCTAGACCCACAGCTGGATGAGACATAAGGGTGGACACTCTTGGGGCTGAGAGGTTTGGTGAGGTTGGGTGAGCAAACGCAGACCCTTTAAAGTAATACTGCGTGGTACCCATCGCATGGGTCCCAAATCTCCAGGTTCAAGGGCATCTTCCTACATCGAAAACATGCATGAGAAACCCAGAAGATGGTACACCGTGTGATGGGGAAAGGTTTCTAAAACGCACCTCATTTCTCATCTCCTTGTTCTCGGGCTCGCAATTCCAGCCACTTTACTAGCAATCTCCCTACTTGGAGCATCAGCACCTTTAACCTCCTGTTCCGTACAGGTTGCAATTTGTCCTGAGGATGAACGGGAAGACGGGGAAAAAATGAGAGACTAGCTCTTGGTGTTGGGACAGGCACGGGTCACTCTATTTTCCCATCAGGAAGAAGAATTAACCACAGGCTCAGCCTGCCCCCCGGAACTAGAACAGGACCTGAAGCCATCCTGCGCTTTTGCGGCCAGCTCCCAAAAAAGCGAGTTGTAAAATGGAGCTTCAGGGCACTGCAATTCACAAACCTGCAGAGTTATAAATGATAACTCTCGTCCACAAATATATTGAGGGAAGGCAAAGACGAGGAATTGAAATCAAGGCAGAATTGCAGGAAACAGATTTCAGGAGGTAGATTCGAATCGCCTTTAAAGCACATGAAAAGCGGCAAAACGTTGACAATGATGCCCTTGGCCAAAAAGGGCGTATGCGTTTTTTCCTGAATATATTCAGGAAAAAACGCATACGCCCTTTTTGGCCAACCAAGCAACCTGGAAAGGCAAATCAGCGCTACAAAGAAGTCTCGCTTCCCATCGGTCAAAAGGGCCATGCTGAAAAAAGTGTCAAAACCAGAAATGCAGGACAGGCCATGGAGAAATGAGAGCCTTGCTACACTGATGGGCGGGATGTAAATTGCCAACAGCCACTCTGGAGAAGTGTACGGTGTGTCCTGAAACATCTAAAAAACACAGCTTAGAGAGCATAGGGCACTTCCACGCATGGGGGTATAAAGTGGGAAAATTAAAAATCAGCAAGACACAAGCACCCCAAAGTTTAGGGCTGCTCTGTTGACAAGGACCTCCACTTCATTCCACCTTACATATCCCAGGAAAGTGAAAAACGGATACAAAAGTTGTGGTCCTTATGTACAATGGAATATCACTCAGCCATGAAATCAATGTCATAAGGCTAGTAGCAGCATGATGAGTGGATTTAGGTACGACGATTCTAAGTGAAATAAGTCACACAGCAAAGGACACTTCTCATATGGTGTCACTTATAGAGCGAATGTAAAAACCGTTACACTTGAACTGAATTACAAAACAGAACAGAGTCACACATGCAGAAAACACACTATGGCTGCTTAACGGGAAAGGTGAGGTGGGGTGATACATAAAACAAGAGTTTCAAATTAGCTCAGATACCGTTCCATAAACCCAATATGTAATAGACAAGACCTACTCCTGGCTCAGAGAACTGGACTCAACACGCCCGATTCACCGCACAAGAATATATCTGACTAGTAATAATCGTAAAACCTATGTATTGATATCTCTCTGTTAGTGTGTCAAGTGGGTATAAAGCGGCATAAACACAGCCGTGAAAAGCAGCTAAACCCCATTATAAAAAGAAATTACTTTTAAAAACCCATGAAACAAAGACAGTGAAAGAGAGAGAAATTCTTACACAATTCGTTCAGGGGCTGTGATGCAAACTGGATTGACCATATCTAGACCCACAGCTGGATGAGACATAAGGGTGGACACTCTTGGGGCTGAGAGGTTTGGTGAGGTTGGGTGAGCAAACGCAGACCCTTTAAAGTAATACTGCGTGGTACCCATCGCATGGGTCCCAAATCTCCAGGTTCAAGGGCATCTTCCTACATCGAAAACATGCATGAGAAACCCAGAAGATGGTACACCGTGTGATGGGGAAAGGTTTCTAAAACGCACCTCATTTCTCATCTCCTTGTTCTCGGGCTCGCAATTCCAGCCACTTTACTAGCAATCTCCCTACTTGGAGCATCAGCACCTTTAACCTCCTGTTCCGTACAGGTAGCAATTTGTCCTGAGGATGAACGGGAAGACGGGGAAAAAATGAGAGACTACCTCTTGGTGTTGGGACAGGCACGGGTCACTCTATTTTCCCATCAGGAAGAAGAATTAACCACAGGCTCAGCCTGCCCCCCGGAACTAGAACAGGGCCTGAAGCCATCCTGCGCTTTTGCGGCCAGCTCCCAAAAAAGCGAGTTGTAAAATGGAGCTTCAGGGCACTGCAATTCACAAACCTGCAGAGTTATAAATGATAACTCTCGTCCACAAATATATTGAGGGAAGGCAAAGACGAGGAATTGAAATCAAGGCAGAATTGCAGGAAACAGATTTCAGGAGGTAGATTCGAATCGCCTTTAAAGCACATGAAAAGCGGCAAAACGTTGACAATGATGCCCTTGGCCAAAAAGGGCGTATGCGTTTTTTCCTGAATATATTCAGGAAAAAACGCATACGCCCTTTTTGGCCAACCAAGCAACCTGGAAAGGCAAATCAGCGCTACAAAGAAGTCTCGCTTCCCATCGGTCAAAAGGGCCATGCTGAAAAAAGTGTCAAACCAGCAATGCAGGACAGGCCATGGAGAAATGGGAGCCTTGCTACACTGTTGGGCGGGATGTAAATTGCCAACAGCCACTCTGGAGAAGTGTACGGTGTGTCCTGAAACATCTAAAAATCACAGCTTAGAGAGCATAGGGCACTTCCACGCATGGGGGTATAAAGTGGGAAAATTAAAAATCAGCAAGACACAAGCACCCCAAAGTTTAGGGCTGCTCTGTTGACAAGGACCTCCACTTCATTCCACCTTACATATCCCAGGAAAGTGAAAAATGGATACAAAAGTTGTGGTCCTTATGTACAATGGAATATCACTCAGCCATGAAATCAATGTCATAAGGCTAGTAGCAGCATGATGAGTGGATTTAGGTACGACGATTCTAAGTGAAATAAGTCACACAGAAAAGGACACTTCTCATATGGTGTCACTTATAGAGGGAATGTAAAAACCGTTACACTTGAACTGAATTACAAAACAGAACAGAGTCACACATGCAGAAAACACACTATGGCTGCTTAACGGGAAAGGTGAGGTGGGGTGATACATAAAACAAGAGTTTCAAATTAGCTCAGATACCGTTCCATAAACCCAATATGTAATAGACAAGACCTACTCCTGGCTCAGAGAACTGGATTCAACACGCCCGATTCACCGCACAAGAATATATCTGACTAGTAATAATCTTAAAACCTATGTATTGATATCTCTCTGTTAGTGTGTCAAGTGGGTGTAAAGCGGCATAAACACAGCCGTGAAAAGCAGCTAAACCCCATTATAAAAAGAAATTACTTTTAAAAACCCATGAAACAAAGACAGTGAAAGAGAGAGAAATTCTTACACAATTCGTTCAGGGGCTGTGATGCAAACTGGATTGACCATATCTAGACCCACAGCTGGATGAGACATAAGGGTGGACACTCTTGGGGCTGAGAGGTTTGGTGAGGTTGGGTGAGCAAACGCAGACCCTTTAAAGTAATACTGCGTGGTACCCATCGCATGGGTCCCAAATCTCCAGGTTCAAGGGCATCATCCTACATCGAAAACATGCATGAGAAACCCAGAAGATGGTACACCGTGTGATGGGGAAAGGTTTCTAAAACGCACCTCATTTCTCATCTCCTTGTTCTCGGGCTCGCAATTCCAGCCACTTTACTAGCAATCTCCCTACTTGGAGCATCAGCACCTTTAACCTCCTGTTCCGTACAGGTAGCAATTTGTCCTGAGGATGAACGGGAAGACGGGGAAAAAATGAGAGACTAGCTCTTGGTGTTGGGACAGGCACGGGTCACTCTATTTTCCCATCAGGAAGAAGAATTAACCACAGGCTCAGCCTGCCCCCCGGAACCAGAACAGGGCCTGAAGCCATCCTGCGCTTTTGCGGCCAGCTCCCAAAAAAGCGAGTTGTAAAATGGAGCTTCAGGGCACTGCAATTCACAAACCTGCAGAGTTATAAATGATAACTCTCGTCCACAAATATATTGAGGGAAGGCAAAGACGAGGAATTGAAATCAAGGCAGAATTGCAGGAAACAGATTTCAGGAGGTAGATTCGAATCGCCTTTAAAGCACATGAAAAGCGGCAAAACGTTGACAATGATGCCCTTGGCCAAAAAGGGCGTATGCGTTTTTTCCTGAATATATTCAGGAAAAAACGCATACGCCCTTTTTGGCCAACCAAGCAACCTGGAAAGGCAAATCAGCGCTACAAAGAAGTCTCGCTTCCCATCTGTCAAAAGGGCCATGCTGAAAAAAGTGTCAAACCAGAAATGCAGGACAGGCCATGGAGAAATGGGAGCCTTGCTACACTGATGGGCGGGATGTAAATTGCCAACAGCCACTCTGGAGAAGTGTACGGTGTGTCCTGAAACATCTAAAAAACACAGCTTAGAGAGCATAGGGCACTTCCACGCATGGGGGTATAAAGTGGGAAAATTAAAAATCAGCAAGACACAAGCACCCCAAAGTTTAGGGCTGCTCTGTTGACAAGGACCTCCACTTCATTCCACCTTACATATCCCAGGAAAGTGAAAAATGGATACAAAATTTGTGGTCCTTATGTACAATGGAATATCACTCAGCCATGAAATCAATGTCATAAGGCTAGTAGCAGCATGATGAGGGGATTTAGGTACGACGATTCTAAGTGAAATAAGTCACACAGAAAAGGACACTTCTCATATGGTGTCACTTATAGAGGGAATGTAAAAACCGTTACACTTGAACTGAATTACAAAACAGAACAGAGTCACACATGCAGAAAACACATTATGGCTGCTTAACGGGAAAGGTGAGGTGGGGTGATACATAAAACAAGAGTTTCAAATTAGCTCAGATACCGTTCCATAAACCCAATATGTAATAGACAAGACCTACTCCTGGCTCAGAGAACTGGACTCAACACGCCCGATTCACCGCACAAGAATATATCTGACTAGTAATAATCTTAAAACCTATGTATTGATATCTCTCTGTTAGTGTGTCAAGTGGGTGTAAAGCGGCATAAACACAGCCGTGAAAAGCAGCTAAACCCCATTATAAAAAGAAATTACTTTTAAAAACCCATGAAACAAAGACAGTGAAAGAGAGAGAAATTCTTACACAATTCGTTCAGGGGCTGTGATGCAAACTGGATTGACCATATCTAGACCCACAGCTGGATGAGACATAAGGGTGGACACTCTTGGGGCTGAGAGGTTGGGTGAGGTTGGGTGAGCAAACGCAGACCCTTTAAAGTAATACTGCGTGGTACCCATCGCATGGGTCCCAAATCTCCAGGTTCAAGGGCATCTTCCTACATCGAAAACATGCATGAGAAACCCAGAAGATGGTACACCGTGTGATGGGGAAAGGTTTCTAAAACGCACCTCATTTCTCATCTCCTTGTTTTCGGGCTCGCAATTCCAGCCACTTTACTAGCAATCTCCCTACTTGGAGCATCAGCACCTTTAACCTCCTGTTCCGTACAGGTAGCAATTTGTCCTGAGGATGAACGGGAAGACGGGGAAAAAATGAGAGACTAGCTCTTGGTGTTGGGAGAGGCACGGGTCACTCTATTTTCCCATCAGGAAGAAGAATTAACCACAGGCTCAGCCTGCCCCCCGGAACCAGAACAGGGCCTGAAGCCATCCTGCGCTTTTGCGGCCAGCTCCCAAAAAAGCGAGTTGTAAAATGGAGCTTCAGGGCACTGCAATTCACAAACCTGCAGAGTTATAAATGATAACTCTCGTCCACAAATATATTGAGGGAAGGCAAAGACGAGGAATTGAAATCAAGGCAGAATTGCAGGAAACAGATTTCAGGAGGTAGATTCGAATCGCCTTTAAAGCACATGAAAAGCGGCAAAACGTTGACAATGATGCCCTTGGCCAAAAAGGGCGTATGCGTTTTTTCCTGAATATATTCAGGAAAAAACGCATACGCCCTTTTTGGCCAACCAAGCAACCTGGAAAGGCAAATCAGCGCTACAAAGAAGTCTCGCTTCCCATCGGTCAAAAGGGCCATGCTGAAAAAAGTGTCAAAACCAGAAATGCAGGACAGGCCATGGAGAAATGGGAGCCTTGCTACACTGATGGGCGGGATGTAAATTGCCAACAGCCACTCTGCAGAAGTGTACGGTGTGTCCTGAAACATCTAAAAAACACAGCTTAGAGAGCATAGGGCACTTCCACGCATGGGGTTATAAAGTGGGAAAATTAAAAATCAGCAAGACACAAGCACCCCAAAGTTTAGGGCTGCTCTGTTGACAAGGACCTCCACTTCATTCCACCTTACATATCCCAGGAAAGTGAAAAATGGATACAAAAGTTGTGGTCCTTATGTACAATGGAATATCACTCAGCCATGAAATCAATGTCATAAGGCTAGTAGCAGCATGATGAGTGGATTTAGGTACGACGATTCTAAGTGAAATAAGTCACACAGAAAAGGACACTTCTCATATGGTGTCACTTATAGAGGGAATGTAAAAACCGTTACACTTGAACTGAATTACAAAACAGAACAGAGTCACACATGCAGAAAACACACTATGGCTGCTTAACGGGAAAGGTGAGGTGGGGTGATACATAAAACAAGAGTTTCAAATTAGCTCAGATACCGTTCCATAAACCCAATATGTAATAGACAAGACCTACTCCTGGCTCAGAGAACTGGACTCAACACGCCCGAATCACCGCACAAGAATATATCTGACTAGTAATAATCTTAAAACCTATGTATTGATATCTCTCTGTTAGTGTGTCAAGTGGGTGTAAAGCGGCATAAACACAGCCGTGAAAAGCAGCTAAACCCCATTATAAAAAGAAATTACTTTTAAAAACCCATGAAACAAAGACAGTGAAAGAGAGAGAAATTCTTACACAATTCGTTCAGGGGCTGTGATGCAAACTGGATTGACCATATCTAGACCCACAGCTGGATGAGACATAAGGGTGGACACTCTTGGGGCTGAGAGGTTTGGTGAGGTTGGGTGAGCAAACGCAGACCCTTTAAAGTAATACTGCGTGGTACCCATCGCATGGGTCCCAAATCTCCAGGTTCAAGGGCATCTTCCTACATCGAAAACATGCATGAGAAACCCAGAAGATGGTACACCGTGTGATGGGGAAAGGTTTCTAAAACGCACCTCATTTCTCATCTCCTTGTTCTCGGGCTCGCAATTCCAGCCACTTTACTAGCAATCTCCCTACTTGGAGCATCAGCACCTTTAACCTCCTGTTCCGTACAGGTAGCAATTTGTCCTGAGGATGAACGGGAAGACGGGGAAAAAATGAGAGACTAGCTCTTGGTGTTGGGACAGGCACGGGTCACTCTATTTTCCCATCAGGAAGAAGAATTAACCACAGGCTCAGCCTGCCCCCCGAAACCAGAACAGGGCCTGAAGCCATCCTGCGCTTTTGCGGCCAGCTCCCAAAAAAGCGAGTTGTAAAATGGAGCTTCAGGGCACTGCAATTCACAAACCTGCAGAGTTATAAATGATAACTCTCGTCCACAAATATATTGAGGGAAGGCAAAGACGAGGAATTGAAATCAAGGCAGAATTGCAGGAAACAGATTTCAGGAGGTAGATTCGAATCGCCTTTAAAGCACATGAAAAGCGGCAAAACGTTGACAATGATGCCCTTGGCCAAAAAGGGCGTATGCGTTTTTTCCTGAATATATTCAGGAAAAAACGCATACGCCCTTTTTGGCCAACCAAGCAACCAGGAAAGGCAAATCAGCGCTACAAAGAAGTCTCGCTTCCCATCGGTCAAAAGGGCCATGCTGAAAAAAGTGTCAAAACCAGAAATGCAGGACAGGCCATGGAGAAATGGGAGCCTTGCTACACTGATGGGCGGGATGTAAATTGCCAACAGCCACTCTGGAGAAGTGTACGGTGTGTCCTGAAACATCTAAAAAACACAGCTTAGAGAGCATAGGGCACTTCCACGCATGGGGGTATAAAGTGGGAAAATTAAACATCAGCAAGACACAAGCACCCCAAAGTTTAGGGCTGCTCTGTTGACAAGGACCTCCACTTCATTCCACCTTACATATCCCAGGAAAGTGAAAAATGGATACAAAAGTTGTGGTCCTTATGTACAATGGAATGTCACTCAGCCATGAAATCAATGTCATAAGGCTAGTAGCAGCATGATGAGTGGATTTAGGTACGACGATTCTAAGTGAAATAAGTCACACAGAAAAGGACACTTCTCATATGGTGTCACTTATAAAGGGAATGTAAAAACCGTTACACTTGAACTGAATTACAAAACAGAACAGAGTCACACATGCAGAAAACACACTATGGCTGCTTAACGGGAAAGGTGAGGTGGGGTGGTACATAAAACAAGAGTTTCAAATGAGCTCAGATACCGTTCCATAAACCCAATATGTAATAGACAAGACCTACTCCTTGCTCAGAGAACTGGACTCAACACGCCCGATTCACCGCACAAGAATATATCTGACTAGTAATAATCTTAAAACCTATGTATTGATATCTCTCTGTTAGTGTGTCAAGTGGGTGTAAAGCGGCATAAACACAGCCGTGAAAAGCAGCTAAACCCCATTATAAAAAGAAATTACTTTTAAAAACCCATGAAACAAAGACAGGGAAAGAGAGAGAAATTCTTACACAATTCGTTCAGGGGCTGTGATGCAACCTGGATTGACCATATCTAGACCCACAGCTGGATGAGACATAAGGGTGGACACTCTCAGGGCTGAGAGGTTTGGTGAGGTTGGGGGAGCAAACGCAGACCCATTAAAGTAATACTGCGTGGTACCCATCCCATGGGTCCCAAATCTCCAGGTTCAAGGGCATCTTCGTACATCGAAAACATGCATGAGAAACCCAGAAGATGGTACACCGTGTGATGGGAAAGGTTTCTAAAACGCACCTCATTTTTCATCTCCTTGTGCTCGGGTTGGCCATTCCAGCCACTTTACTAGCAATCTCCCTACTTGGAGCATCAGCACCTTTAACCTCCTGTTTCGTACAGGTTGCAATTTGTCCTGAGGATGAACGGGAAGACGGGGAAAAAATGAGAGACTAGCTCTTGGTGTTGGGACAGGCACAGGTCACTCTATTTTCCCATCAGGAAGAAGAATTAACCACAGGCTCAGCCTGCCCCCCGGAACCAGAACAGGTCCTGAAGCCATCCTGCGCTTTTGCGGCCAGCTCCCAAAAAAGCGAGTTGTAAAATGGAGCTTCAGGGAACTGCAATTCACAAGCCTGCAGAGTTATAAATGATAACTCTCGTCCACAAATATATTGAGGGAAGGCAAAGACGAAGAATTGAAATCAAGGCAGAATTGCAGGAAAGAGATTTCAGGAGGTAGATTCGAATCGCCTTTAAAGCACATGAAAAGCGGCAAAACGTTGACAATGATGCCCTTGGCCAAAAAGGGCGTATGCGTTTTTTCCTGAATATATTCAGGAAAAAACGCATACGCCCTTTTTGGCCAACCAAGCAACCTGGAAAGGCAAATCAGCGCTACAAAGAAGTCTCGCTTCCCATCGGTCAAAAGGGCCATGCTGAAAAAAGTGTCAAAACCAGAAATGCAGGACAGGCCATGGAGAAATGGGAGCCTTGCTACACTGATGGGCGGGATGTAAATTGCCAACAGCCACTCTGGAGAAGTGTACGGTGTGTCCTGAAACATCTAAAAAACACAGCTTAGAGAGCATAGGGCACTTCCACGCATGGGGGTATAAAGTGGGAAAATTAAAAATCAGCAAGACACAAGCACCCCAAAGTTTAGGGCTGCTCTGTTGACAAGGACCTCCACTTCATTCCACCTTACATATCCCAGGAAAGTGAAAAATGGATACAAAAGTTGTGGTCCTTATGTACAATGGAATGTCACTCAGCCATGAAATCAATGTCATAAGGCTAGTAGCAGCATGATGAGTGGATTTAGGTACGACGATTCTAAGTGAAATAAGTCACACAGAAAAGGACACTTATCATATGGTGTCACTTATAAAGGGAATGTAAAAACCGTTACACTTGAACTGAATTACAAAACAGAACAGAGTCACACATGCAGAAAACACACTATGGCTGCTTAACGGGAAAGGTGAGGTGGGGTGGTACATAAAACAAGAGTTTCAAATGAGCTCAGATACCGTTCCATAAACCCAATATGTAATAGACAAGACCTACTCCTTGCTCAGAGAACTGGACTCAACACGCCCGATTCACCGCACAAGAATATATCTGACTAGTAATAATCTTAAAACCTATGTATTGATATCTCTCTGTTAGTGTGTCAAGTGGGTGTAAAGCGGCATAAACACAGCCGTGAAAAGCAGCTAAACCCCATTATAAAAAGAAATTACTTTTAAAAACCCATGAAACAAAGACAGGGAAAGAGAGAGAAATTCTTACACAATTCGTTCAGGGGCTGTGATGCAACCTGGATTGACCATATCTAGACCCACAGCTGGATGAGACATAAGGGTGGACACTCTCAGGTCTGAGAGGTTTGGTGAGGTTGGGGGAGCAAACGCAGACCCATTAAAGTAATACTGCGTGGTACCCATCCCATGGGTCCCAAATCTCCAGGTTCAAGGGCATCTTCGTACATCGAAAACATGCATGAGAAACCCAGAAGATGGTACACCGTGTGATGGGAAAGGTTTCTAAAACGCACCTCATTTTTCATCTCCTTGTGCTCGGGTTGGCCATTCCAGCCACTTTACTAGCAATCTCCCTACTTGGAGCATCAGCACCTTTAACCTCCTGTTCCGTACAGGTTGCAATTTGTCCTGAGGATGAACGGGAAGACGGGGAAAAAATGAGAGACTAGCTCTTGGTGTTGGGACAGGCACAGGTCACTCTATTTTCCCATCAGGAAGAAGAATTAACCACATGCTCAGCCTGCCCCCCGGAACCAGAAGAGGGCCTGAAGCCATCCAGCGCTTTTGCCGCCCGCTCCCAAAAAAGCGAGTTGTAAAGTGGAGCTTCAGGGCACTGCAATTGACAAACCTGCAGAGTTATAAATGATAACTCTCGTCCACAAATATATTGAGGGAAGGCAAAGACGAGGATTTGAAATTAAGGCAGAATTGCAGGAAACAGATTTCAGGAGGTAGATTCGAATCGCCTTTAAAGCACATGAAAAGCGGCAAAACGTTGACAATGATGCCCTTGGCCAAAAAGGGCGTATGCGTTTTTTCCTGAATATATTCAGGAAAAAACGCATACGCCCTTTTTGGCCAACGAAGCAACCTGGAAAGGCAAATCAGCACCCCAAAAAGAAATCTCGCTTCCCATCGGACAAAAGGGCCATGCTGAAAAAAGTGTCAAAACCAGAAATGCAGGACAGGCCATGGAGAAATGGGAGACTTGCTACACTGATGGGCGGGATGTAAATTGCCAACAGCCACTCTGGAGAAGGGTACGGTGTGTCCTGAAACATCTAAAAAACACAGCTTAGAGAGCATAGGGCACTTCCACGCATGGGGTAATAAAGTGGGAAAATTGAAAATCAGCAAGACACAAGCACCCCAGAGTTTAGGGCTGCTCTGTTGACAAGGACCTCCACTTCATTCCACCTTAAATATCCCAGGAAAGCGAAAAATGGATAAAAAAGTTGTGTTCCTTATGTACAATGGAATATCACTCAGCCATGAAATCAATGTCATAAGGCTAGTAGCAGCATGATGAGTGGATTTAGGTACGACGATTCTAAGTGAAATAAGTCACACAGAAAAGGACACTTCTCATAAGGTGTCACTTATAGAGGGAATGTAAAAACCGCTACACTTGAACTGAATTACAAAACAGAACAGAGTCACACATGCAGAAAACACACTATGGCTGCTTAACGGGAAAGGTGAGGTGGGGTGATACATAAAACAAGAGTTTCAAATTAGCTCAGATACCGTTCCATAAACCCAATATGTAATAGACAAGACCTACTCCTTGCTCAGAGAACTGGACTCAACATGCCCGACTCACCGCACAAGAATATATCTGACTATTAATAATCTTAAAACCTATGTATTGATATCTCTCTGTTAGTGTGTCAAGTGGGTGTAAAGCGGCATAAACACAGCCGTGAAAAGCAGCTAAACCCCATTATAAAAAGAAATTACTTTTAAAAACCCATGAAACAAAGACAGGGAAAGAGAGAGAAATTCTTACACAATTCGTTCAGGGGCTGTGATGCAACCTGGATTGACTATATCTAGACCCACAGCTGGATGAGACATAAGGGTGGACACTCTCAGGGCTTAGAGGTTTGGTGAGGTTGGGGGAGCAAACGCAGACCCATTAAAGTAATACTGCGTGGTACCCATCCCATGGGTCCCAAATCTCCAGGTTCAAGGGCATCTTCGTACATCGAAAACATGCATGAGAAACCCAGAAGATGGTACACCGTGTGATGGGGAAAGGTTTCTAAAACGCACCTCATTTATCATCTCCTTGTGCTCGGGTTCGCAATTCCAGCCACTTTACTAGAAATCTCCCTACTTGGAGCATCAGCACCTTTAACCTCCTGTTTCGTACAGGTTGCAATTTGTCCTGAGGATGAACGGGAAGACGGGGAAAAAATGAGAGACTAGCTCTTGGTGTTGGGACAGGCACAGGTCACTCTATTTTCCCATCAGGAAGAAGAATTAACCACAGGCTCAGCCTGCCCCCCGGAACCAGAACAGGTCCTGAAGCCATCCTGCGCTTTTGCGGCCAGCTCCCAAAAAAGCGAGTTGTAAAATGGAGCTTCAGGGCACTGCAATTCACAAGCCTGCAGAGTTATAAATGATAACTCTCGTCCACAAATATATTGAGGGAAGGCAAAGACGAAGAATTGAAATCAAGGCAGAATTGCAGGAAAGAGATTTCAGGAGGTAGATTCGAATCGCCTTTAAAGCACATGAAAAGCGGCAAAACGTTGACAATGATGCCCTTGGCCAAAAAGGGCGTATGCGTTTTTTCCTGAATATATTCAGGAAAAAACGCATACGCCCTTTTTGGCCAACCAAGCAACCTGGAAAGGCAAATCAGCGCTACAAAGAAGTCTCGCTTCCCATCGGTCAAAAGGGCCATGCTGAAAAAAGTGTCAAAACCAGAAATGCAGGACAGGCCATGGAGAAATGGGAGCCTTGCTACACTGATGGGCGGGATGTAAATTGCCAACAGCCACTCTGGAGAAGTGTACGGTGTGTCCTGAAACATCTAAAAAACACAGCTTAGAGAGCATAGGGCACTTCCACGCATGGGGGTATAAAGTGGGAAAATTAAACATCAGCAAGACACAAGCACCCCAAAGTTTAGGGCTGCTCTGTTGACAAGGACCTCCACTTCATTCCACCTTACATATCCCAGGAAAGTGAAAAATGGATACAAAAGTTGTGGTCCTTATGTACAATGGAATGTCACTCAGCCATGAAATCAATGTCATAAGGCTAGTAGCAGCATGATGAGTGGATTTAGGTACGACGATTCTAAGTGAAATAAGTCACACAGAAAAGGACACTTCTCATATGGTGTCACTTATAAAGGGAATGTAAAAACCGTTACACTTGAACTGAATTACAAAACAGAACAGAGTCACACATGCAGAAAACACACTATGGCTGCTTAACGGGAAAGGTGAGGTGGGGTGGTACATAAAACAAGAGTTTCAAATGAGCTCAGATACCGTTCCATAAACCCAATATGTAATAGACAAGACCTACTCCTTGCTCAGAGAACTGGACTCAACACGCCCGATTCACCGCACAAGAATATATCTGACTAGTAATAATCTTAAAACCTATGTATTGATATCTCTCTGTTAGTGTGTCAAGTGGGTGTAAAGCGGCATAAACACAGCCGTGAAAAGCAGCTAAACCCCATTATAAAAAGAAATTACTTTTAAAAACCCATGAAACAAAGACAGGGAAAGAGAGAGAAATTCTTACACAATTCGTTCAGGGGCTGTGATGCAACCTGGATTGACCATATCTAGACCCACAGCTGGATGAGACATAAGGGTGGACACTCTCAGGTCTGAGAGGTTTGGTGAGGTTGGGGGAGCAAACGCAGACCCATTAAAGTAATACTGCGTGGTACCCATCCCATGGGTCCCAAATCTCCAGGTTCAAGGGCATCTTCGTACATCGAAAACATGCATGAGAAACCCAGAAGATGGTACACCGTGTGATGGGAAAGGTTTCTAAAACGCACCTCATTTTTCATCTCCTTGTGCTCGGGTTGGCCATTCCAGCCACTTTACTAGCAATCTCCCTACTTGGAGCATCAGCACCTTTAACCTCCTGTTTCGTACAGGTTGCAATTTGTCCTGAGGATGAACGGGAAGACGGGGAAAAAATGAGAGACTAGCTCTTGGTGTTGGGACAGGCACAGGTCACTCTATTTTCCCATCAGGAAGAAGAATTAACCACAGGCTCAGCCTCCCCCCCGGAACCAGAACAGGTCCTGAAGCCATCCTGCGCTTTTGCGGCCAGCTCCCAAAAAAGCGAGTTGTAAAATGGAGCTTCAGGGAACTGCAATTCACAAGCCTGCAGAGTTATAAATGATAACTCTCGTCCACAAATATATTGAGGGAAGGCAAAGACGAAGAATTGAAATCAAGGCAGAATTGCAGGAAAGAGATTTCAGGAGGTAGATTCGAATCGCCTTTAAAGCACATGAAAAGCGGCAAAACGTTGACAATGATGCCCTTGGCCAAAAAGGGCGTATGCGTTTTTTCCTGAATATATTCAGGAAAAAACGCATACGCCCTTTTTGGCCAACCAAGCAACCTGGAAAGGCAAATCAGCGCTACAAAGAAGTCTCGCTTCCCATCGGTCAAAAGGGCCATGCTGAAAAAAGTGTCAAAACCAGAAATGCAGGACAGGCCATGGAGAAATGGGAGCCTTGCTACACTGATGGGCGGGATGTAAATTGCCAACAGCCACTCTGGAGAAGTGTACGGTGTGTCCTGAAACATCTAAAAAACACAGCTTAGAGAGCATAGGGCACTTCCACGCATGGGGGTATAAAGTGGGAAAATTAAAAATCAGCAAGACACAAGCACCCCAAAGTTTAGGGCTGCTCTGTTGACAAGGACCTCCACTTCATTCCACCTTACATATCCCAGGAAAGTGAAAAATGGATACAAAAGTTGTGGTCCTTATGTACAATGGAATGTCACTCAGCCATGAAATCAATGTCATAAGGCTAGTAGCAGCATGATGAGTGGATTTAGGTACGACGATTCTAAGTGAAATAAGTCACACAGAAAAGGACACTTATCATATGGTGTCACTTATAAAGGGAATGTAAAAACCGTTACACTTGAACTGAATTACAAAACAGAACAGAGTCACACATGCAGAAAACACACTATGGCTGCTTAACGGGAAAGGTGAGGTGGGGTGGTACATAAAACAAGAGTTTCAAATGAGCTCAGATACCGTTCCATAAACCCAATATGTAATAGACAAGACCTACTCCTTGCTCAGAGAACTGGACTCAACACGCCCGATTCACCGCACAAGAATATATCTGACTAGTAATAATCTTAAAACCTATGTATTGATATCTCTCTGTTAGTGTGTCAAGTGGGTGTAAAGCGGCATAAACACAGCCGTGAAAAGCAGCTAAACCCCATTATAAAAAGAAATTACTTTTAAAAACCCATGAAACAAAGACAGGGAAAGAGAGAGAAATTCTTACACAATTCGTTCAGGGGCTGTGATGCAACCTGGATTGACCATATCTAGACCCACAGCTGGATGAGACATAAGGGTGGACACTCTCAGGTCTGAGAGGTTTGGTGAGGTTGGGGGAGCAAACGCAGACCCATTAAAGTAATACTGCGTGGTACCCATCCCATGGGTCCCAAATCTCCAGGTTCAAGGGCATCTTCGTACATCGAAAACATGCATGAGAAACCCAGAAGATGGTACACCGTGTGATGGGAAAGGTTTCTAAAACGCACCTCATTTTTCATCTCCTTGTGCTCGGGTTGGCCATTCCAGCCACTTTACTAGCAATCTCCCTACTTGGAGCATCAGCACCTTTAACCTCCTGTTCCGTACAGGTTGCAATTTGTCCTGAGGATGAACGGGAAGACGGGGAAAAAATGAGAGACTAGCTCTTGGTGTTGGGACAGGCACAGGTCACTCTATTTTCCCATCAGGAAGAAGAATTAACCACATGCTCAGCCTGCCCCCCGGAACCAGAAGAGGGCCTGAAGCCATCCAGCGCTTTTGCCGCCCGCTCCCAAAAAAGCGAGTTGTAAAGTGGAGCTTCAGGGCACTGCAATTGACAAACCTGCAGAGTTATAAATGATAACTCTCGTCCACAAATATATTGAGGGAAGGCAAAGACGAGGATTTGAAATTAAGGCAGAATTGCAGGAAACAGATTTCAGGAGGTAGATTCGAATCGCCTTTAAAGCACATGAAAAGCGGCAAAACGTTGACAATGATGCCCTTGGCCAAAAAGGGCGTATGCGTTTTTTCCTGAATATATTCAGGAAAAAACGCATACGCCCTTTTTGGCCAACGAAGCAACCTGGAAAGGCAAATCAGCACCCCAAAAAGAAATCTCGCTTCCCATCGGACAAAAGGGCCATGCTGAAAAAAGTGTCAAAACCAGAAATGCAGGACAGGCCATGGAGAAATGGGAGACTTGCTACACTGATGGGCGGGATGTAAATTGCCAACAGCCACTCTGGAGAAGGGTACGGTGTGTCCTGAAACATCTAAAAAACACAGCTTAGAGAGCATAGGGCACTTCCACGCATGGGGTAATAAAGTGGGAAAATTGAAAATCAGCAAGACACAAGCACCCCAGAGTTTAGGGCTGCTCTGTTGACAAGGACCTCCACTTCATTCCACCTTAAATATCCCAGGAAAGCGAAAAATGGATAAAAAAGTTGTGTTCCTTATGTACAATGGAATATCACTCAGCCATGAAATCAATGTCATAAGGCTAGTAGCAGCATGATGAGTGGATTTAGGTACGACGATTCTAAGTGAAATAAGTCACACAGAAAAGGACACTTCTCATAAGGTGTCACTTATAGAGGGAATGTAAAAACCGCTACACTTGAACTGAATTACAAAACAGAACAGAGTCACACATGCAGAAAACACACTATGGCTGCTTAACGGGAAAGGTGAGGTGGGGTGATACATAAAACAAGAGTTTCAAATTAGCTCAGATACCGTTCCATAAACCCAATATGTAATAGACAAGACCTACTCCTTGCTCAGAGAACTGGACTCAACATGCCCGACTCACCGCACAAGAATATATCTGACTAGTAATAATCTTAAAACCTATGTATTGATATCTCTCTGTTAGTGTGTCAAGTGGGTGTAAAGCGGCATAAACACAGCCGTGAAAAGCAGCTAAACCCCATTATAAAAAGAAATTACTTTTAAAAACCCATGAAACAAAGACAGGGAAAGAGAGAGAAATTCTTACACAATTCGTTCAGGGGCTGTGATGCAACCTGGATTGACCATATCTAGACCCACAGCTGGATGAGACATAAGGGTGGACACTCTCAGGGCTTAGAGGTTTGGTGAGGTTGGGGGAGCAAACGCAGACCCATTAAAGTAATACTGCGTGGTACCCATCCCATGGGTCCCAAATCTCCAGGTTCAAGGGCATCTTCGTACATCGAAAACATGCATGAGAAACCCAGAAGATGGTACACCGTGTGATGGGGAAAGGTTTCTAAAACGCACCTCATTTATCATCTCCTTGTGCTCGGGTTCGCAATTCCAGCCACTTTACTAGAAATCTCCCTACTTGGAGCATCAGCACCTTTAACCTCCTGTTTCGTACAGGTTGCAATTTGTCCTGAGGATGAACGGGAAGACGGGGAAAAAATGAGAGACTAGCTCTTGGTGTTGGGACAGGCACAGGTCACTCTATTTTCCCATCAGGAAGAAGAATTAACCACAGGCTCAGCCTGCCCCCCGGAACCAGAACAGGTCCTGAAGCCATCCTGCGCTTTTGCGGCCAGCTCCCAAAAAAGCGAGTTGTAAAATGGAGCTTCAGGGCACTGCAATTCACAAGCCTGCAGAGTTATAAATGATAACTCTCGTCCACAAATATATTGAGGGAAGGCAAAGACGAAGAATTGAAATCAAGGCAGAATTGCAGGAAAGAGATTTCAGGAGGTAGATTCGAATCGCCTTTAAAGCACATGAAAAGCGGCAAAACGTTGACAATGATGCCCTTGGCCAAAAAGGGCGTATGCGTTTTTTCCTGAATATATTCAGGAAAAAACGCATACGCCCTTTTTGGCCAACCAAGCAACCAGGAAAGGCAAATCAGCGCTACAAAGAAGTCTCGCTTCCCATCGGTCAAAAGGGCCATGCTGAAAAAAGTGTCAAAACCAGAAATGCAGGACAGGCCATGGAGAAATGGGAGCCTTGCTACACTGATGGGCGGGATGTAAATTGCCAACAGCCACTCTGGAGAAGTGTACGGTGTGTCCTGAAACATCTAAAAAACACAGCTTAGAGAGCATAGGGCACTTCCACGCATGGGGGTATAAAGTGGGAAAATTAAAAATCAGCAAGACACAAGCACCCCAAAGTTTAGGGCTGCTCTGTTGACAAGGACCTCCACTTCATTCCACCTTACATATCCCAGGAAAGTGAAAAATGGATACAAAAGTTGTGGTCCTTATGTACAATGGAATGTCACTCAGCCATGAAATCAATGTCATAAGGCTAGTAGCAGCATGATGAGTGGATTTAGGTACGACGATTCTAAGTGAAATAAGTCACACAGAAAAGGACACTTCTCATATGGTGTCACTTATAAAGGGAATGTAAAAACCTTTACACTTGAACTGAATTACAAAACAGAACAGAGTCACACATGCAGAAAACACACTATGGCTGCTTAACGGGAAAGGTGAGGTGGGGTGATACATAAAACAAGAGTTTCAAATGAGCTCAGATACCGTTCCATAAACCCAATATGTAATAGACAAGACCTACTCCTTGCTCAGAGAACTGGACTCAACACGCCCGATTCACCGCACAAGAATATATCTGACTAGTAATAATCTTAAAACCTATGTATTGATATCTCTCTGTTAGTGTGTCAAGTGGGTGTAAAGCGGCATAAACACAGCCGTGAAAAGCAGCTAAACCCCATTATAAAAAGAAATTACTTTTAAAAACCCATGAAACAAAGACAGGGAAAGAGAGAGAAATTCTTACACAATTCGTTCAGGGGCTGTGATGCAACCTGGATTGACCATATCTAGACCCACAGCTGGATGAGACATAAGGGTGGACACTCTCAGGGCTGAGAGGTTTGGTGAGGTTGGGGGAGCAAACGCAGACCCATTAAAGTAATACTGCGTGGTACCCATCCCATGGGTCCCAAATCTCCAGGTTCAAGGGCATCTTCGTACATCGAAAACATGCATGAGAAACCCAGAAGATGGTACACCGTGTGATGGGAAAGGTTTCTAAAACGCACCTCATTTTTCATCTCCTTGTGCTCGGGTTGGCCATTCCAGCCACTTTACTAGCAATCTCCCTACTTGGAGCATCAGCACCTTTAACCTCCTGTTCCGTACAGGTTGCAATTTGTCCTGAGGATGAACGGGAAGACGGGGAAAAAATGAGAGACTAGCTCTTGGTGTTGGGACAGGCACAGGTCACTCTATTTTCCCATCAGGAAGAAGAATTAACCACATGCTCAGCCTGCCCCCCGGAACCAGAAGAGGGCCTGAAGCCATCCAGCGCTTTTGCCGCCCGCTCCCAAAAAAGCGAGTTGTAAAGTGGAGCTTCAGGGCACTGCAATTGACAAACCTGCAGAGTTATAAATGATAACTCTCGTCCACAAATATATTGAGGGAAGGCAAAGACGAGGATTTGAAATTAAGGCAGAATTGCAGGAAAGAGATTTCAGGAGGTAGATTCGAATCGCCTTTAAAGCACATGAAAAGCGGCAAAACGTTGACAATGATGCCCTTGGCCAAAAAGGGCGTATGCGTTTTTTCCTGAATATATTCAGGAAAAAACGCATACGCCCTTTTTGGCCAACCAAGCAACCTGGAAAGGCAAATCAGCACCCCAAAAAGAAATCTCGCTTCCCATCGGACAAAAGGGCCATGCTGAAAAAAGTGTCAAAACCAGAAATGCAGGACAGGCCATGGAGAAATGGGAGACTTGCTACACTGATGGGCGGGATGTAAATTGCCAACAGCCACTCTGGAGAAGGGTACGGTGTGTCCTGAAACATCTAAAAAACACAGCTTAGAGAGCATAGGGCACTTCCACGCATGGGGTAATAAAGTGGGAAAATTGAAAATCAGCAAGACACAAGCACCCCAGAGTTTAGGGCTGCTCTGTTGACAAGGACCTCCACTTCATTCCACCTTAAATATCCCAGGAAAGCGAAAAATGGATAAAAAATTGTGTTCCTTATGTACAATGGAATATCACTCAGCCATGAAATCAATGTCATAAGGCTAGTAGCAGCATGATGAGTGGATTTAGGTACGACGATTCTAAGTGAAATAAGTCACACAGAAAAGGACACTTCTCATAAGGTGTCACTTATAGAGGGAATGTAAAAACCGCTACACTTGAACTGAATTACAAAACAGAACAGAGTCACACATGCAGAAAACACACTATGGCTGCTTAACGGGAAAGGTGAGGTGGGGTGATACATAAAACAAGAGTTTCAAATTAGCTCAGATACCGTTCCATAAACCCAATATGTAATAGACAAGACCTACTCCTTGCTCAGAGAACTGGACTCAACATGCCCGACTCACCGCACAAGAATATATCTGACTAGTAATAATCTTAAAACCTATGTATTGATATCTCTCTGTTAGTGTGTCAAGTGGGTGTAAAGCGGCATAAACACAGCCGTGAAAAGCAGCTAAACCCCATTATAAAAAGAAATTACTTTTAAAAACCCATGAAACAAAGACAGGGAAAGAGAGAGAAATTCTTACACAATTCGTTCAGGGGCTGTGATGCAACCTGGATTGACTATATCTAGACCCACAGCTGGATGAGACATAAGGGTGGACACTCTCAGGGCTTAGAGGTTTGGTGAGGTTGGGGGAGCAAACGCAGACCCATTAAAGTAATACTGCGTGGTACCCATCCCATGGGTCCCAAATCTCCAGGTTCAAGGGCATCTTCGTACATCGAAAACATGCATGAGAAACCCAGAAGATGGTACACCGTGTGATGGGGAAAGGTTTCTAAAACGCACCTCATTTATCATCTCCTTGTGCTCGGGTTCGCAATTCCAGCCACTTTACTAGAAATCTCCCTACTTGGAGCATCAGCACCTTTAACCTCCTGTTTCGTACAGGTTGCAATTTGTCCTGAGGATGAACGGGAAGACGGGGAAAAAATGAGAGACTAGCTCTTGGTGTTGGGACAGGCACAGGTCACTCTATTTTCCCATCAGGAAGAAGAATTAACCACAGGCTCAGCCTGCCCCCCGGAACCAGAACAGGTCCTGAAGCCATCCTGCGCTTTTGCGGCCAGCTCCCAAAAAAGCGAGTTGTAAAATGGAGCTTCAGGGAACTGCAATTCACAAGCCTGCAGAGTTATAAATGATAACTCTCGTCCACAAATATATTGAGGGAAGGCAAAGACGAAGAATTGAAATCAAGGCAGAATTGCAGGAAAGAGATTTCAGGAGGTAGATTCGAATCGCCTTTAAAGCACATGAAAAGCGGCAAAACGTTGACAATGATGCCCTTGGCCAAAAAGGGCGTATGCGTTTTTTCCTGAATATATTCAGGAAAAAACGCATACGCCCTTTTTGGCCAACCAAGCAACCTGGAAAGGCAAATCAGCGCTACAAAGAAGTCTCGCTTCCCATCGGTCAAAAGGACCATGCTGAAAAAAGTGTCAAAACCAGAAATGCAGGACAGGCCATGGAGAAATGGGAGCCTTGCTACACTGATGGGCGGGATGTAAATTGCCAACAGCCACTCTGGAGAAGTGTACGGTGTGTCCTGAAACATCTAAAAAACACAGCTTAGAGAGCATAGGGCACTTCCACGCATGGGGGTATAAAGTGGGAAAATTAAACATCAGCAAGACACAAGCACCCCAAAGTTTAGGGCTGCTCTGTTGACAAGGACCTCCACTTCATTCCACCTTACATATCCCAGGAAAGTGAAAAATGGATACAAAAGTTGTGGTCCTTATGTACAATGGAATGTCACTCAGCCATGAAATCAATGTCATAAGGCTAGTAGCAGCATGATGAGTGGATTTAGGTACGACGATTCTAAGTGAAATAAGTCACACAGAAAAGGACACTTCTCATATGGTGTCACTTATAAAGGGAATGTAAAAACCGTTACACTTGAACTGAATTACAAAACAGAACAGAGTCACACATGCAGAAAACACACTATGGCTGCTTAACGGGAAAGGTGAGGTGGGGTGGTACATAAAACAAGAGTTTCAAATGAGCTCAGATACCGTTCCATAAACCCAATATGTAATAGACAAGACCTACTCCTTGCTCAGAGAACTGGACTCAACACGCCCGATTCACCGCACAAGAATATATCTGACTAGTAATAATCTTAAAACCTATGTATTGATATCTCTCTGTTAGTGTGTCAAGTGGGTGTAAAGCGGCATAAACACAGCCGTGAAAAGCAGCTAAACCCCATTATAAAAAGAAATTACTTTTAAAAACCCATGAAACAAAGACAGGGAAAGAGAGAGAAATTCTTACACAATTCGTTCAGGGGCTGTGATGCAACCTGGATTGACCATATCTAGACCCACAGCTGGATGAGACATAAGGGTGGACACTCTCAGGTCTGAGAGGTTTGGTGAGGTTGGGGGAGCAAACGCAGACCCATTAAAGTAATACTGCGTGGTACCCATCCCATGGGTCCCAAATCTCCAGGTTCAAGGGCATCTTCGTACATCGAAAACATGCATGAGAAACCCAGAAGATGGTACACCGTGTGATGGGAAAGGTTTCTAAAACGCACCTCATTTTTCATCTCCTTGTGCTCGGGTTGGCCATTCCAGCCACTTTACTAGCAATCTCCCTACTTGGAGCATCAGCACCTTTAACCTCCTGTTTCGTACAGGTTGCAATTTGTCCTGAGGATGAACGGGAAGACGGGGAAAAAATGAGAGACTAGCTCTTGGTGTTGGGACAGGCACAGGTCACTCTATTTTCCCATCAGGAAGAAGAATTAACCACAGGCTCAGCCTGCCCCCCGGAACCAGAACAGGTCCTGAAGCCATCCTGCGCTTTTGCGGCCAGCTCCCAAAAAAGCGAGTTGTAAAATGGAGCTTCAGGGAACTGCAATTCACAAGCCTGCAGAGTTATAAATGATAACTCTCGTCCACAAATATATTGAGGGAAGGCAAAGACGAAGAATTGAAATCAAGGCAGAATTGCAGGAAAGAGATTTCAGGAGGTAGATTCGAATCGCCTTTAAAGCACATGAAAAGCGGCAAAACGTTGACAATGATGCCCTTGGCCAAAAAGGGCGTATGCGTTTTTTCCTGAATATATTCAGGAAAAAACGCATACGCCCTTTTTGGCCAACCAAGCAACCTGGAAAGGCAAATCAGCGCTACAAAGAAGTCTCGCTTCCCATCGGTCAAAAGGGCCATGCTGAAAAAAGTGTCAAAACCAGAAATGCAGGACAGGCCATGGAGAAATGGGAGCCTTCCTACACTGATGGGCGGGATGTAAATTGCCAACAGCCACTCTGGAGAAGTGTACGGTGTGTCCTGAAACATCTAAAAAACACAGCTTAGAGAGCATAGGGCACTTCCACGCATGGGGGTATAAAGTGGGAAAATTAAAAATCAGCAAGACACAAGCACCCCAAAGTTTAGGGCTGCTCTGTTGACAAGGACCTCCACTTCATTCCACCTTACATATCCCAGGAAAGTGAAAAATGGATACAAAAGTTGTGGTCCTTATGTACAATGGAATGTCACTCAGCCATGAAATCAATGTCATAAGGCTAGTAGCAGCATGATGAGTGGATTTAGGTACGACGAATCTAAGTGAAATAAGTCACACAGAAAAGGACACTTCTCATATGGTGTCACTTATAAAGGGAATGTAAAAACCTTTACACTTGAACTGAATTACAAAACAGAACAGAGTCACACATGCAGAAAACACACTATGGCTGCTTAACGGGAAAGGTGAGGTGGGGTGATACATAAAACAAGAGTTTCAAATGAGCTCAGATACCGTTCCATAAACCCAATATGTAATAGACAAGACCTACTCCTTGCTCAGAGAACTGGACTCAACACGCCCGATTCACCGCACAAGAATATATCTGACTAGTAATAATCTTAAAACCTATGTATTGATATCTCTCTGTTAGTGTGTCAAGTGGGTGTAAAGCGGCATAAACACAGCCGTGAAAAGCAGCTAAACCCCATTATAAAAAGAAATTACTTTTAAAAACCCATGAAACAAAGACAGGGAAAGAGAGAGAAATTCTTACACAATTCGTTCAGGGGCTGTGATGCAACCTGGATTGACCATATCTAGACCCACAGCTGGATGAGACATAAGGGTGGACACTCTCAGGGCTGAGAGGTTTGGTGAGGTTGGGGGAGCAAACGCAGACCCATTAAAGTAATACTGCGTGGTACCCATCCCATGGGTCCCAAATCTCCAGGTTCAAGGGCATCTTCGTACATCGAAAACATGCATGAGAAACCCAGAAGATGGTACACCGTGTGATGGGAAAGGTTTCTAAAACGCACCTCATTTTTCATCTCCTTGTGCTCGGGTTGGCCATTCCAGCCACTTTACTAGCAATCTCCCTACTTGGAGCATCAGCACCTTTAACCTCCTGTTCCGTACAGGTTGCAATTTGTCCTGAGGATGAACGGGAAGACGGGGAAAAAATGAGAGACTAGCTCTTGGTGTTGGGACAGGCACAGGTCACTCTATTTTCCCATCAGGAAGAAGAATTAACCACATGCTCAGCCTGCCCCCCGGAACCAGAAGAGGGCCTGAAGCCATCCAGCGCTTTTGCCGCCCGCTCCCAAAAAAGCGAGTTGTAAAGTGGAGCTTCAGGGCACTGCAATTGACAAACCTGCAGAGTTATAAATGATAACTCTCGTCCACAAATATATTGAGGGAAGGCAAAGACGAGGATTTGAAATTAAGGCAGAATTGCAGGAAAGAGATTTCAGGAGGTAGATTCGAATCGCCTTTAAAGCACATGAAAAGCGGCAAAACGTTGACAATGATGCCCTTGGCCAAAAAGGGCGTATGCGTTTTTTCCTGAATATATTCAGGAAAAAACGCATACGCCCTTTTTGGCCAACCAAGCAACCTGGAAAGGCAAATCAGCACCCCAAAAAGAAATCTCGCTTCCCATCGGACAAAAGGGCCATGCTGAAAAAAGTGTCAAAACCAGAAATGCAGGACAGGCCATGGAGAAATGGGAGACTTGCTACACTGATGGGCGGGATGTAAATTGCCAACAGCCACTCTGGAGAAGGGTACGGTGTGTCCTGAAACATCTAAAAAACACAGCTTAGAGAGCATAGGGCACTTCCACGCATGGGGTAATAAAGTGGGAAAATTGAAAATCAGCAAGACACAAGCACCCCAGAGTTTAGGGCTGCTCTGTTGACAAGGACCTCCACTTCATTCCACCTTAAATATCCCAGGAAAGCGAAAAATGGATAAAAAATTGTGTTCCTTATGTACAATGGAATATCACTCAGCCATGAAATCAATGTCATAAGGCTAGTAGCAGCATGATGAGTGGATTTAGGTACGACGATTCTAAGTGAAATAAGTCACACAGAAAAGGACACTTCTCATAAGGTGTCACTTATAGAGGGAATGTAAAAACCGCTACACTTGAACTGAATTACAAAACAGAACAGAGTCACACATGCAGAAAACACACTATGGCTGCTTAACGGGAAAGGTGAGGTGGGGTGATACATAAAACAAGAGTTTCAAATTAGCTCAGATACCGTTCCATAAACCCAATATGTAATAGACAAGACCTACTCCTTGCTCAGAGAACTGGACTCAACATGCCCGACTCACCGCACAAGAATATATCTGACTAGTAATAATCTTAAAACCTATGTATTGATATCTCTCTGTTAGTGTGTCAAGTGGGTGTAAAGCGGCATAAACACAGCCGTGAAAAGCAGCTAAACCCCATTATAAAAAGAAATTACTTTTAAAAACCCATGAAACAAAGACAGGGAAAGAGAGAGAAATTCTTACACAATTCGTTCAGGGGCTGTGATGCAACCTGGATTGACTATATCTAGACCCACAGCTGGATGAGACATAAGGGTGGACACTCTCAGGGCTTAGAGGTTTGGTGAGGTTGGGGGAGCAAACGCAGACCCATTAAAGTAATACTGCGTGGTACCCATCCCATGGGTCCCAAATCTCCAGGTTCAAGGGCATCTTCGTACATCGAAAACATGCATGAGAAACCCAGAAGATGGTACACCGTGTGATGGGGAAAGGTTTCTAAAACGCACCTCATTTATCATCTCCTTGTGCTCGGGTTCGCAATTCCAGCCACTTTACTAGAAATCTCCCTACTTGGAGCATCAGCACCTTTAACCTCCTGTTTCGTACAGGTTGCAATTTGTCCTGAGGATGAACGGGAAGACGGGGAAAAAATGAGAGACTAGCTCTTGGTGTTGGGACAGGCACAGGTCACTCTATTTTCCCATCAGGAAGAAGAATTAACCACAGGCTCAGCCTGCCCCCCGGAACCAGAACAGGTCCTGAAGCCATCCTGCGCTTTTGCGGCCAGCTCCCAAAAAAGCGAGTTGTAAAATGGAGCTTCAGGGAACTGCAATTCACAAGCCTGCAGAGTTATAAATGATAACTCTCGTCCACAAATATATTGAGGGAAGGCAAAGACGAAGAATTGAAATCAAGGCAGAATTGCAGGAAAGAGATTTCAGGAGGTAGATTCGAATCGCCTTTAAAGCACATGAAAAGCGGCAAAACGTTGACAATGATGCCCTTGGCCAAAAAGGGCGTATGCGTTTTTTCCTGAATATATTCAGGAAAAAACGCATACGCCCTTTTTGGCCAACCAAGCAACCTGGAAAGGCAAATCAGCGCTACAAAGAAGTCTCGCTTCCCATCGGTCAAAAGGGCCATGCTGAAAAAAGTGTCAAAACCAGAAATGCAGGACAGGCCATGGAGAAATGGGAGCCTTGCTACACTGATGGGCGGGATGTAAATTGCCAACAGCCACTCTGGAGAAGTGTACGGTGTGTCCTGAAACATCTAAAAAACACAGCTTAGAGAGCATAGGGCACTTCCACGCATGGGGGTATAAAGTGGGAAAATTAAACATCAGCAAGACACAAGCACCCCAAAGTTTAGGGCTGCTCTGTTGACAAGGACCTCCACTTCATTCCACCTTACATATCCCAGGAAAGTGAAAAATGGATACAAAAGTTGTGGTCCTTATGTACAATGGAATGTCACTCAGCCATGAAATCAATGTCATAAGGCTAGTAGCAGCATGATGAGTGGATTTAGGTACGACGATTCTAAGTGAAATAAGTCACACAGAAAAGGACACTTCTCATATGGTGTCACTTATAAAGGGAATGTAAAAACCGTTACACTTGAACTGAATTACAAAACAGAACAGAGTCACACATGCAGAAAACACACTATGGCTGCTTAACGGGAAAGGTGAGGTGGGGTGGTACATAAAACAAGAGTTTCAAATGAGCTCAGATACCGTTCCATAAACCCAATATGTAATAGACAAGACCTACTCCTTGCTCAGAGAACTGGACTCAACACGCCCGATTCACCGCACAAGAATATATCTGACTAGTAATAATCTTAAAACCTATGTATTGATATCTCTCTGTTAGTGTGTCAAGTGGGTGTAAAGCGGCATAAACACAGCCGTGAAAAGCAGCTAAACCCCATTATAAAAAGAAATTACTTTTAAAAACCCATGAAACAAAGACAGGGAAAGAGAGAGAAATTCTTACACAATTCGTTCAGGGGCTGTGATGCAACCTGGATTGACCATATCTAGACCCACAGCTGGATGAGACATAAGGGTGGACACTCTCAGGTCTGAGAGGTTTGGTGAGGTTGGGGGAGCAAACGCAGACCCATTAAAGTAATACTGCGTGGTACCCATCCCATGGGTCCCAAATCTCCAGGTTCAAGGGCATCTTCGTACATCGAAAACATGCATGAGAAACCCAGAAGATGGTACACCGTGTGATGGGAAAGGTTTCTAAAACGCACCTCATTTTTCATCTCCTTGTGCTCGGGTTGGCCATTCCAGCCACTTTACTAGCAATCTCCCTACTTGGAGCATCAGCACCTTTAACCTCCTGTTTCGTACAGGTTGCAATTTGTCCTGAGGATGAACGGGAAGACGGGGAAAAAATGAGAGACTAGCTCTTGGTGTTGGGACAGGCACAGGTCACTCTATTTTCCCATCAGGAAGAAGAATTAACCACAGGCTCAGCCTGCCCCCCGGAACCAGAACAGGTCCTGAAGCCATCCTGCGCTTTTGCGGCCAGCTCCCAAAAAAGCGAGTTGTAAAATGGAGCTTCAGGGAACTGCAATTCACAAGCCTGCAGAGTTATAAATGATAACTCTCGTCCACAAATATATTGAGGGAAGGCAAAGACGAAGAATTGAAATCAAGGCAGAATTGCAGGAAAGAGATTTCAGGAGGTAGATTCGAATCGCCTTTAAAGCACATGAAAAGCGGCAAAACGTTGACAATGATGCCCTTGGCCAAAAAGGGCGTATGCGTTTTTTCCTGAATATATTCAGGAAAAAACGCATACGCCCTTTTTGGCCAACCAAGCAACCTGGAAAGGCAAATCAGCGCTACAAAGAAGTCTCGCTTCCCATCGGTCAAAAGGGCCATGCTGAAAAAAGTGTCAAAACCAGAAATGCAGGACAGGCCATGGAGAAATGGGAGCCTTCCTACACTGATGGGCGGGATGTAAATTGCCAACAGCCACTCTGGAGAAGTGTACGGTGTGTCCTGAAACATCTAAAAAACACAGCTTAGAGAGCATAGGGCACTTCCACGCATGGGGGTATAAAGTGGGAAAATTAAAAATCAGCAAGACACAAGCACCCCAAAGTTTAGGGCTGCTCTGTTGACAAGGACCTCCACTTCATTCCACCTTACATATCCCAGGAAAGTGAAAAATGGATACAAAAGTTGTGGTCCTTATGTACAATGGAATGTCACTCAGCCATGAAATCAATGTCATAAGGCTAGTAGCAGCATGATGAGTGGATTTAGGTACGACGATTCTAAGTGAAATAAGTCACACAGAAAAGGACACTTCTCATATGGTGTCACTTATAAAGGGAATGTAAAAACCGTTACACTTGAACTGAATTACAAAACAGAACAGAGTCACACATGCAGAAAACACACTATGGCTGCTTAACGGGAAAGGTGAGGTGGGGTGGTACATAAAACAAGAGTTTCAAATGAGCTCAGATACCGTTCCATAAACCCAATATGTAATAGACAAGACCTACTCCTTGCTCAGAGAACTGGACTCAACACGCCCGATTCACCGCACAAGAATATATCTGACTAGTAATAATCTTAAAACCTATGTATTGATATCTCTCTGTTAGTGTGTCAAGTGGGTGTAAAGCGGCATAAACACAGCCGTGAAAAGCAGCTAAACCCCATTATAAAAAGAAATTACTTTTAAAAACCCATGAAACAAAGACAGGGAAAGAGAGAGAAATTCTTACACAATTCGTTCAGGGGCTGTGATGCAACCTGGATTGACCATATCTAGACCCACAGCTGGATGAGACATAAGGGTGGACACTCTCAGGTCTGAGAGGTTTGGTGAGGTTGGGGGAGCAAACGCAGACCCATTAAAGTAATACTGCGTGGTACCCATCCCATGGGTCCCAAATCTCCAGGTTCAAGGGCATCTTCGTACATCGAAAACATGCATGAGAAACCCAGAAGATGGTACACCGTGTGATGGGAAAGGTTTCTAAAACGCACCTCATTTTTCATCTCCTTGTGCTCGGGTTGGCCATTCCAGCCACTTTACTAGCAATCTCCCTACTTGGAGCATCAGCACCTTTAACCTCCTGTTCCGTACAGGTTGCAATTTGTCCTGAGGATGAACTGGAAGACGGGGAAAAAATGAGAGACTAGCTCTTGGTGTTGGGACAGGCACAGGTCACTCTATTTTCCCATCAGGAAGAAGAATTAACCACATGCTCAGCCTGCCCCCCGGAACCAGAAGAGGGCCTGAAGCCATCCAGCGCTTTTGCCGCCCGCTCCCAAAAAAGCGAGTTGTAAAGTGGAGCTTCAGGGCACTGCAATTGACAAACCTGCAGAGTTATAAATGATAACTCTCGTCCACAAATATATTGAGGGAAGGCAAAGACGAGGATTTGAAATTAAGGCAGAATTGCAGGAAACAGATTTCAGGAGGTAGATTCGAATCGCCTTTAAAGCACATGAAAAGCGGCAAAACGTTGACAATGATGCCCTTGGCCAAAAAGGGCGTATGCGTTTTTTCCTGAATATATTCAGGAAAAAACGCATACGCCCTTTTTGGCCAACGAAGCAACCTGGAAAGGCAAATCAGCACCCCAAAAAGAAATCTCGCTTCCCATCGGACAAAAGGGCCATGCTGAAAAAAGTGTCAAAACCAGAAATGCAGGACAGGCCATGGAGAAATGGGAGACTTGCTACACTGATGGGCGGGATGTAATTTGCCAACAGCCACTCTGGAGAAGGGTACGGTGTGTCCTGAAACATCTAAAAAACACAGCTTAGAGAGCATAGGGCACTTCCACGCATGGGGTAATAAAGTGGGAAAATTGAAAATCAGCAAGACACAAGCACCCCAGAGTTTAGGGCTGCTCTGTTGACAAGGACCTCCACTTCATTCCACCTTAAATATCCCAGGAAAGCGAAAAATGGATAAAAAATTGTGTTCCTTATGTACAATGGAATATCACTCAGCCATGAAATCAATGTCATAAGGCTAGTAGCAGCATGATGAGTGGATTTAGGTACGACGATTCTAAGTGAAATAAGTCACACAGAAAAGGACACTTCTCATAAGGTGTCACTTATAGAGGGAATGTAAAAACCGCTACACTTGAACTGAATTACAAAACAGAACAGAGTCACACATGCAGAAAACACACTATGGCTGCTTAACGGGAAAGGTGAGGTGGGGTGATACATAAAACAAGAGTTTCAAATTAGCTCAGATACCGTTCCATAAACCCAATATGTAATAGACAAGACCTACTCCTTGCTCAGAGAACTGGACTCAACATGCCCGACTCACCGCACAAGAATATATCTGACTAGTAATAATCTTAAAACCTATGTATTGATATCTCTCTGTTAGTGTGTCAAGTGGGTGTAAAGCGGCATAAACACAGCCGTGAAAAGCAGCTAAACCCCATTATAAAAAGAAATTACTTTTAAAAACCCATGAAACAAAGACAGGGAAAGAGAGAGAAATTCTTACACAATTCGTTCAGGGGCTGTGATGCAACCTGGATTGACCATATCTAGACCCACAGCTGGATGAGACATAAGGGTGGACACTCTTGGGGCTGAGAGGTTTGGTGAGGTTGGGTGAGCAAACGCAGACCCTTTAAAGTAATACTGCGTGCTACCCATCGCATGGGTCCCAAATCTCCAGGTTCAAGGGCATCTACCTACATCGAAAACATGCATGAGAAACCCAGAAGATGGTACACCGTGTGATGGGGAAAGGTTTCTAAAACGCACCTCATTTCTCATCTCCTTGTGCTCGGGTTCGCCATTCCAACCACTTTGCTAGCAATCTCCCTACTTGGAGCCTCAGCACCTTTAACCTCCTGTTCCGTACAGGTTGCAATTTGTCCTGAGGATGAACGGGAAGACGGGGAACCAATGAGAGACTAGCTCTTGGTGTTGGGACAGGCACAGGTCACTCTATTTTCCCATCAGGAAGAAGAATTAACCACAGGCTCAGCCTGACCCGCGGAACCAGAACAGGGCCTGAAGCCATCCTGCGCTTTTGCGGCCAGCTCCCAAAAAAGCGACTTGTAAAATGGAGCTTCAGGGCACTGCAATTCACAAACCTGCAGAGTTATAAATGATAACTCTCGTCCACAAATATATTGAGGGAAGGCAAAGAAGAGGATTTGAAATCAAGGCAGAATTGCAGGAAACAGATTTCAGGAGGTAGATTCGAATCGCCTTTAAAGCACATGAAAAGCGGCAAAACGTTGACAATGATGCCCTTGGCCAAAAAGGGCGTATGCGTTTTTTCCTGAATATATTCAGGAAAAAACGCATACGCCCTTTTTGGCCAACCAAGCAACCTGGAAAGGCAAATCAGCGCTACAAAGAAGTCTCGCTTCCCATCGGTCAAAAGGGCCATGCTGAAAAAAGTTTCAAAACCAGAAATGCAGGACAGGCCATGGAGAAATGGGAGCCTTGCTACACTGATGGGCGGGATGTAAATTGCCAACAGCCACTCTGGAGAAGTGTACGGTGTGTCCTGAAACATCTAAAAAACACAGCTTAGGGAGCATAGGGCACTTCCACGCATGGGGGGATAAAGTGGGATAATTGAAAATCAGCAAGACACAAGCACCCCAAAGTTTAGGGCAGCTCTGTTGACAAGGACCTCCACTTCATTCCACCTTAAATATCCCAGGAAAGCGAAAAATGGATAAAAAAGTTGTGGTCCTTATGTACAATGGAATATCACTCAGCCATGAAATCAATGTCATAAGGCTAGTAGCAGCATGATGAGTGGATTTATGTAAGACGATTCTAAGTGAAATAAGTCACACAGAAAAGGACACTTCTCATAAGGTGTCACTTATAGAGGGAATGTAAAAACCGTTACACTTGAACTGAATTACAAAACAGAACAGAGTCACACATGCAGAAAACACACTATGGCTGCTTAACGGGAAAGGTGAGGTGGGGTGATACATAAAACAAGAGTTTCAAATTAGCTCAGATACCGTTCCATAAACCCAATATGTAATAGACAAGACCTACTCCTTGCTCACAGAACTGGACTCAACACGCCCGATTCACCGCAGAAGAATATATCTGACTAGTAATAATCTTAAAACCTATATATTGATATCTCTCTGTTAGTGTGTCAAGTGGGTGTAAAGCGGCATAAACACAGCCGTGAAAAGCAGCTAAACCCCATTATAAAAATAAATTACTTTTAAAAACCCATGAAACAAAGACAGGGAAAGAGAGAGAAATTCTTACACAATTCGTTCATGGGCTGTGATGCAACCTGGATTGACCATATCTAGACCCACAGCTGGATGAGACATAAGGGTGGACACTCTTGGGGCTGAGAGGTTTGGTGAGGTTGGGTGAGCAAACGCAGACCCTTTAAAGTAATACTGCGTGCTACCCATCGCATGGGTCCCAAATCTCCAGGTTCAAGGGCAACTTCCTACATCGAAAACATGCATGAGAAACCCAGAAGATGGTACACCGTGTGATGGGGAAATGTTTCTAAAACGCACCTCATTTCTCATCTCCTTGTGCTCGGTTTCGCCATTCCAGCCACTTTGCTAGCAATCTCCCTACTTGGAGCCTCAGCACCTTTAACCTCCTGTTCCGTACAGGTTGCAATTTGTCCTGAGGATGAACGGGAAGACGGGGAACCAATGAGAGACTAGCTCTTGGTGTTGGGACAGGCACAGGTCACTCTATTTTCCCATCAGGAAGAAGAATTAACCACAGGCTCAGCCTGCCCCCCGGAACCACAACAGGGCCTGAAGCCACCTGCGCTTTTGCGGCCAGCTCCCAAAAAAGCGACTTGTAAAATGGAGCTTCAGGGCACTGCAATTCACAAACCTGCAGAGTTATAAATGATAACTCTCTTCCACAAATATATTGAGGGAAGGCAAAGACGAAGAATTGAAATCAAGGCAGAATTGCAGGAAACAGATTTCAGGAGGTAGATTCGAATCGCCTTTAAAGCACATGAAAAGTGGCAAAACGTTGACAATGATGCCCTTGGCCAAAAAGGGCGTATGCGTTTTTTCCTGAATATATTCAGGAAAAAACGCATACGCCCTTTTTGGCCAACCAAGCAACCTGGAAAGGCAAATCAGCGCTACAAAGAAGTCTCGCTTCCCATCGGTCAAAAGGGCCATGCTGAAAAAAGTGTCAAAACCAGAAATGCAGGACAGGCCATGGAGAAATGGGAGCCTTGCTACACTGATGGCCGCGATGTAAATTGCCAACAGCCACTCTGGAGAAGTGTACGGTGTGTCCTGAAACATCTAAAAAACACAGCTTAGAGAGCATAGGGCACTTCCACGCATGGGGGGATAAATTGGGAAAATTGAAAATCAGCAAGACACAAGCACCCCAAAGTTTAGGGCTGCTCTGTTGACAAGGACCTCCACTTCATTCCACCTTAAATATCCCAGGAAAGCGAAAAATGGATAAAAAAGTTGTGGTCCTTATGTACAATGGAATATCACTCAGCCATGAAATCAATGTCATAAGGCTAGTAGCAGCATGATGAGTGGATTTAGGTAAGACGATTCTAAGTGAAATAAGTCACACAGAAAAGGACACTTCTCATAAGGTGTCACTTATAGAGGGAATGTAAAAACCGTTACACTTGAACTGAATTACAAAACAGAACAGAGTCACACATGCAGAAAACACACTTTGGCTGCTTAACGGGAAAGGTGAGGTGGGGTGATACATAAAACAAGAGTTTCAAATTAGCTCAGATACCGTTCCATAAACCCAATATGTAATAGACAAGATCTACTCCTTGCTCAGAGAACTGGACTCAACACGCCCGATTCACCGCACAAGAATATATCTGACTAGTAATAATCTTAAAACCTATGTATTGATATCTCTCTGTTAGTGTGTCAAGTGGGTGTAAAGCGGCATAAACACAGCCGTGAAAAGCAGCTAAACCCCATTATAAATATAAATTACTTTTAAAAACCCATAAAACAAAGACAGGGAAAGAGAGAGAAATTCTTACACAATTCGTTCAGGGGCTGTGATGCAACCTGGATTGACCATATCTAGACCCACAGCTGGATGAGACATAAGGGTGGACACTCTTGGGGCTGAGAGGTTTGGTGAGGTTGGGTGAGCAAACGCAGACCCTTTAAAGTAATACTGCGTGCTACCCATCGCATGGGTCCCAAATCTCCAGGTTCAAGGACATCTCCCTACATCGAAAACATGCATGAGAAACCCAGAAGATGGTACACCGTGTGATGGGGAAAGGTTTCTAAAACGCACCTCATTTCTCATCTCCTTGTGCTCGGGTTCGCCATTCCAGCCACTTTACTAGCAATCTCCCTACTTGGAGCATCAGCACCTTTAACCTCCTGTTCCGTACAGGTTGCAATTTGTCCTGAGGATGAACGGGAAGACGGGGAACCAATGAGAGACTAGCTCTTGGTGTTGGGACAGGCACAGGTCACTCTATTTTCCCATCAGGAAGAAGAATTAACCACAGGCTCAGCCTGCCCCCCGGAACCAGAACAGGTCCTGAAGCCATCCTGCGCTTTTGCGGCCAGCTCCCAAAAAAGCGAGTTGTAAAATGGAGCTTCAGGGAACTGCAATTCACAAGCCTGCAGAGTTATAAATGATAACTCTCGTCCACAAATATATTGAGGGAAGGCAAAGACGAAGAATTGAAATCAAGGCAGAATTGCAGGAAAGAGATTTCAGGAGGTAGATTCGAATCGCCTTTAAAGCACATGAAAAGCGGCAAAACGTTGACAATGATGCCCTTGGCCAAAAAGGGCGTATGCGTTTTTTCCTGAATATATTCAGGAAAAAACGCATACGCCCTTTTTGGCCAACCAAGCAACCTGGAAAGGCAAATCAGCGCTACAAAGAAGTCTCGCTTCCCATCGGTCAAAAGGGCCATGCTGAAAAAAGTGTCAAAACCAGAAATGCAGGACAGGCCATGGAGAAATGGGAGCCTTGCTACACTGATGGGCGGGATGTAAATTGCCAACAGCCACTCTGGAGAAGTGTACGGTGTGTCCTGAAACATCTAAAAAACACAGCTTAGAGAGCATAGGGCACTTCCACGCATGGGGGTATAAAGTGGGAAAATTAAAAATCAGCAAGACACAAGCACCCCAAAGTTTAGGGCTGCTCTGTTGACAAGGACCTCCACTTCATTCCACCTTACATATCCCAGGAAAGTGAAAAATGGATACAAAAGTTGTGGTCCTTATGTACAATGGAATGTCACTCAGCCATGAAATCAATGTCATAAGGCTAGTAGCAGCATGATGAGTGGATTTAGGTACGACGATTCTAAGTGAAATAAGTCACACAGAAAAGGACACTTCTCATATGGTGTCACTTATAAAGGGAATGTAAAAACCGTTACACTTGAACTGAATTACAAAACAGAACAGAGTCACACATGCAGAAAACACACTATGGCTGCTTAACGGGAAAGGTGAGGTGGGGTGGTACATAAAACAAGAGTTTCAAATGAGCTCAGATACCGTTCCATAAACCCAATATGTAATAGACAAGACCTACTCCTTGCTCAGAGAACTGGACTCAACACGCCCGATTCACCGCACAAGAATATATCTGACTAGTAATAATCTTAAAACCTATGTATTGATATCTCTCTGTTAGTGTGTCAAGTGGGTGTAAAGCGGCATAAACACAGCCGTGAAAAGCAGCTAAACCCCATTATAAAAAGAAATTACTTTTAAAAACCCATGAAACAAAGACAGGGAAAGAGAGAGAAATTCTTACACAATTCGTTCAGGGGCTGTGATGCAACCTGGATTGACCATATCTAGACCCACAGCTGGATGAGACATAAGGGTGGACACTCTCAGGTCTGAGAGGTTTGGTGAGGTTGGGGGAGCAAACGCAGACCCATTAAAGTAATACTGCGTGGTACCCATCCCATGGGTCCCAAATCTCCAGGTTCAAGGGCATCTTCGTACATCGAAAACATGCATGAGAAACCCAGAAGATGGTACACCGTGTGATGGGAAAGGTTTCTAAAACGCACCTCATTTTTCATCTCCTTGTGTTCGGGTTGGCCATTCCAGCCACTTTACTAGCAATCTCCCTACTTGGAGCATCAGCACCTTTAACCTCCTGTTCCGTACAGGTTGCAATTTGTCCTGAGGATGAACGGGAAGACGGGGAAAAAATGAGAGACTAGCTCTTGGTGTTGGGACAGGCACAGGTCACTCTATTTTCCCATCAGGAAGAAGAATTAACCACATGCTCAGCCTGCCCCCCGGAACCAGAAGAGGGCCTGAAGCCATCCAGCGCTTTTGCCGCCCGCTCCCAAAAAAGCGAGTTGTAAAGTGGAGCTTCAGGGCACTGCAATTGACAAACCTGCAGAGTTATAAATGATAACTCTCGTCCACAAATATATTGAGGGAAGGCAAAGACGAGGATTTGAAATTAAGGCAGAATTGCAGGAAACAGATTTCAGGAGGTAGATTCGAATCGCCTTTAAAGCACATGAAAAGCGGCAAAACGTTGACAATGATGCCCTTGGCCAAAAAGGGCGTATGCGTTTTTTCCTGAATATATTCAGGAAAAAACGCATACGCCCTTTTTGGCCAACGAAGCAACCTGGAAAGGCAAATCAGCACCCCAAAAAGAAATCTCGCTTCCCATCGGACAAAAGGGCCATGCTGAAAAAAGTGTCAAAACCAGAAATGCAGGACAGGCCATGGAGAAATGGGAGACTTGCTACACTGATGGGCGGGATGTAAATTGCCAACAGCCACTCTGGAGAAGGGTACGGTGTGTCCTGAAACATCTAAAAAACACAGCTTAGAGAGCATAGGGCACTTCCACGCATGGGGTAATAAAGTGGGAAAATTGAAAATCAGCAAGACACAAGCACCCCAGAGTTTAGGGCTGCTCTGTTGACAAGGACCTCCACTTCATTCCACCTTAAATATCCCAGGAAAGCGAAAAATGGATAAAAAATTGTGTTCCTTATGTACAATGGAATATCACTCAGCCATGAAATCAATGTCATAAGGCTAGTAGCAGCATGATGAGTGGATTTAGGTCGACGATTCTAAGTGAAATAAGTCACACAGAAAAGGACACTTCTCATAAGGTGTCACTTATAGAGGGAATGTAAAAACCGCTACACTTGAACTGAATTACAAAACAGAACAGAGTCACACATGCAGAAAACACACTATGGCTGCTTAACGGGAAAGGTGAGGTGGGGTGATACATAAAACAAGAGTTTCAAATTAGCTCAGATACCGTTCCATAAACCCAATATGTAATAGACAAGACCTACTCCTTGCTCAGAGAACTGGACTCAACATGCCCGACTCACCGCACAAGAATATATCTGACTAGTAATAATCTTAAAACCTATGTATTGATATCTCTCTGTTAGTGTGTCAAGTGGGTGTAAAGCGGCATAAACACAGCCGTGAAAAGCAGCTAAACCCCATTATAAAAAGAAATTACTTTTAAAAACCCATGAAACAAAGACAGGGAAAGAGAGAGAAATTCTTACACAATTCGTTCAGGGGCTGTGATGCAACCTGGATTGACCATATCTAGACCCACAGCTGGATGAGACATAAGGGTGGACACTCTTGGGGCTGAGAGGTTTGGTGAGGTTGGGTGAGCAAACGCAGACCCTTTAAAGTAATACTGCGTGCTACCCATCGCATGGGTCCCAAATCTCCAGGTTCAAGGGCATCTACCTACATCGAAAACATGCATGAGAAACCCAGAAGATGGTACACCGTGTGATGGGGAAAGGTTTCTAAAACGCACCTCATTTCTCATCTCCTTGTGCTCGGGTTCGCCATTCCAACCACTTTGCTAGCAATCTCCCTACTTGGAGCCTCAGCACCTTTAACCTCCTGTTCCGTACAGGTTGCAATTTGTCCTGAGGATGAACGGGAAGACGGGGAACCAATGAGAGACTAGCTCTTGGTGTTGGGACAGGCACAGGTCACTCTATTTTCCCATCAGGAAGAAGAATTAACCACAGGCTCAGCCTGACCCGCGGAACCAGAACAGGGCCTGAAGCCATCCTGCGCTTTTGCGGCCAGCTCCCAAAAAAGCGACTTGTAAAATGGAGCTTCAGGGCACTGCAATTCACAAACCTGCAGAGTTATAAATGATAACTCTCGTCCACAAATATATTGAGGGAAGGCAAAGAAGAGGATTTGAAATCAAGGCAGAATTGCAGGAAACAGATTTCAGGAGGTAGATTCGAATCGCCTTTAAAGCACATGAAAAGCGGCAAAACGTTGACAATGATGCCCTTGGCCAAAAAGGGCGTATGCGTTTTTTCCTGAATATATTCAGGAAAAAACGCATACGCCCTTTTTGGCCAACCAAGCAACCTGGAAAGGCAAATCAGCGCTACAAAGAAGTCTCGCTTCCCATCGGTCAAAAGGGCCATGCTGAAAAAAGTTTCAAAACCAGAAATGCAGGACAGGCCATGGAGAAATGGGAGCCTTGCTACACTGATGGGCGGGATGTAAATTGCCAACAGCCACTCTGGAGAAGTGTACGGTGTGTCCTGAAACATCTAAAAAACACAGCTTAGGGAGCATAGGGCACTTCCACGCATGGGGGGATAAAGTGGGATAATTGAAAATCAGCAAGACACAAGCACCCCAAAGTTTAGGGCAGCTCTGTTGACAAGGACCTCCACTTCATTCCACCTTAAATATCCCAGGAAAGCGAAAAATGGATAAAAAAGTTGTGGTCCTTATGTACAATGGAATATCACTCAGCCATGAAATCAATGTCATAAGGCTAGTAGCAGCATGATGAGTGGATTTATGTAAGACGATTCTAAGTGAAATAAGTCACACAGAAAAGGACACTTCTCATAAGGTGTCACTTATAGAGGGAATGTAAAAACCGTTACACTTGAACTGAATTACAAAACAGAACAGAGTCACACATGCAGAAAACACACTATGGCTGCTTAACGGGAAAGGTGAGGTGGGGTGATACATAAAACAAGAGTTTCAAATTAGCTCAGATACCGTTCCATAAACCCAATATGTAATAGACAAGACCTACTCCTTGCTCACAGAACTGGACTCAACACGCCCGATTCACCGCACAAGAATATATCTGACTAGTAATAATCTTAAAACCTATATATTGATATCTCTCTGTTAGTGTGTCAAGTGGGTGTAAAGCGGCATAAACACAGCCGTGAAAAGCAGCTAAACCCCATTATAAAAATAAATTACTTTTAAAAACCCATGAAACAAAGACAGGGAAAGAGAGAGAAATTCTTACACAATTCGTTCATGGGCTGTGATGCAACCTGGATTGACCATATCTAGACCCACAGCTGGATGAGACATAAGGGTGGACACTCTTGGGGCTGAGAGGTTTGGTGAGGTTGGGTGAGCAAACGCAGACCCTTTAAAGTAATACTGCGTGCTACCCATCGCATGGGTCCCAAATCTCCAGGTTCAAGGGCAACTTCCTACATCGAAAACATGCATGAGAAACCCAGAAGATGGTACACCGTGTGATGGGGAAAGGTTTCTAAAACGCACCTCATTTCTCATCTCCTTGTGCTCGGTTTCGCCATTCCAGCCACTTTGCTAGCAATCTCCCTACTTGGAGCCTCAGCACCTTTAACCTCCTGTTCCGTACAGGTTGCAATTTGTCCTGAGGATGAACGGGAAGACGGGGAACCAATGAGAGACTAGCTCTTGGTGTTGGGACAGGCACAGGGCACTCTATTTTCCCATCAGGAAGAAGAATTAACCACAGGCTCAGCCTGCCCCCCGGAACCACAACAGGGCCTGAAGCCACCTGCGCTTTTGCGGCCAGCTCCCAAAAAAGCGACTTGTAAAATGGAGCTTCAGGGCACTGCAATTCACAAACCTGCAGAGTTATAAATGATAACTCTCTTCCACAAATATATTGAGGGAAGGCAAAGACGAAGAATTGAAATCAAGGCAGAATTGCAGGAAACAGATTTCAGGAGGTAGATTCGAATCGCCTTTAAAGCACATGAAAAGTGGCAAAACGTTGACAATGATGCCCTTGGCCAAAAAGGGCGTATGCGTTTTTTCCTGAATATATTCAGGAAAAAACGCATACGCCCTTTTTGGCCAACCAAGCAACCTGGAAAGGCAAATCAGCGCTACAAAGAAGTCTCGCTTCCCATCGGTCAAAAGGGCCATGCTGAAAAAAGTGTCAAAACCAGAAATGCAGGACAGGCCATGGAGAAATGGGAGCCTTGCTACACTGATGGCCGGGATGTAAATTGCCAACAGCCACTCTGGAGAAGTGTACGGTGTGTCCTGAAACATCTAAAAAACACAGCTTAGAGAGCATAGGGCACTTCCACGCATGGGGGGATAAATTGGGAAAATTGAAAATCAGCAAGACACAAGCACCCCAAAGTTTAGGGCTGCTCTGTTGACAAGGACCTCCACTTCATTCCACCTTAAATATCCCAGGAAAGCGAAAAATGGATAAAAAAGTTGTGGTCCTTATGTACAATGGAATATCACTCAGCCATGAAATCAATGTCATAAGGCTAGTAGCAGCATGATGAGTGGATTTAGGTAAGACGATTCTAAGTGAAATAAGTCACACAGAAAAGGACACTTCTCATAAGGTGTCACTTATAGAGGGAATGTAAAAACCGTTACACTTGAACTGAATTACAAAACAGAACAGAGTCACACATGCAGAAAACACACTTTGGCTGCTTAACGGGAAAGGTGAGGTGGGGTGATACATAAAACAAGAGTTTCAAATTAGCTCAGATACCGTTCCATAAACCCAATATGTAATAGACAAGATCTACTCCTTGCTCAGAGAACTGGACTCAACACGCCCGATTCACCGCACAAGAATATATCTGACTAGTAATAATCTTAAAACCTATGTATTGATATCTCTCTGTTAGTGTGTCAAGTGGGTGTAAAGCGGCATAAACACAGCCGTGAAAAGCAGCTAAACCCCATTATAAATATAAATTACTTTTAAAAACCCATAAAACAAAGACAGGGAAAGAGAGAGAAATTCTTACACAATTCGTTCAGGGGCTGTGATGCAACCTGGATTGACCATATCTAGACCCACAGCTGGATGAGACATAAGGGTGGACACTCTTGGGGCTGAGAGGTTTGGTGAGGTTGGGTGAGCAAACGCAGACCCTTTAAAGTAATACTGCGTGCTACCCATCGCATGGGTCCCAAATCTCCAGGTTCAAGGACATCTCCCTACATCGAAAACATGCATGAGAAACCCAGAAGATGGTACACCGTGTGATGGGGAAAGGTTTCTAAAACGCACCTCATTTCTCATCTCCTTGTGCTCGGGTTCGCCATTCCAGCCACTTTACTAGCAATCTCCCTACTTGGAGCATCAGCACCTTTAACCTCCTGTTCCGTACAGGTTGCAATTTGTCCTGAGGATGAACGGGAAGACGGGGAACCAATGAGAGACTAGCTCTTGGTGTTGGGACAGGCACAGGTCACTCTATTTTCCCATCAGGAAGAAGAATTAACCACAGGCTCAGCCTGCCCCCCGGAACCAGAACAGGGCCTGAAGCCACCTGCGCTTTTGCGGCCAGCTCCCAAAAAAGCGACTTGTAAAATGGAGCTTCAGGGCACTGCAATTCACAAACCTGCAGAGTTATAAATGATAACTCTCGTCCACAAATATATTGAGGGAAGGTAAAGAAGAGGATTTGAAATCAAGGCAGAATTGCAGGAAACAGATTTCAGGAGGTAGATTCGAATCGCCTTTAAAGCACATGAAAAGCGGCAAAACGTTGACAATGATGCCCTTGGCCAAAAAGGGCGTATGAGTTTTTTCCTGAATATATTCAGGAAAAAACGCATACGCCCTTTTTGGCCAACCAAGCAACCTGGAAAGGCAAATCAGCGCTACAAAGAAGTCTCGCTTCCCATCGGTCAAAAGGGCCATGCTGAAAAAAGTGTCAAAATCAGAAATGCAGGACAGGCCATGGAGAAATGGGAGCCTTGCTACACTGATGGGCGGGATGTAAATTGCCAACAGCCACTCTGGAGAAGTGTACGGTGTGTCCTGAAACATCTAAAAAACACAGCTTAGAGAGCATAGGGCACTTCCACGCATGGGGGGATAAAGTGGGAAAATTGAAAATCAGCAAGACACAAGCACCCCATAGTTTAGGGCTGCTCTGTTGACAAGGACCTCCACTTCATTCCACCTTAAATATCCCAGGAAAGCGAAAAATGGATAAAAAAGTTGTGGTCCTTATGTACAATGGAATATCACTCAGCCATGAAATCAATGTCATAAGGCTAGTAGCAGCATGATGAGTGGATTTAGGTAAGACGATTCTAAGTGAAATAAGTCACACAGAAAAGGACACTTCTCATAAGGTGTCACTTATAGAGGGAATGTAAAAACCGTTACACTTGAACTGAATTACAAAACAGAACAGAGTCACACATGCAGCAAACACACTTTGGCTGCTTAACGGGAAAGGTGAGGTGGGGTGATACATAAAACAAGAGTTTCAAATTAGCTCAGATACCGTTCCATAAACCCAATATGTAATAGACAAGACCTACTCCTTGCTCAGAGAACTGGACTCAACACGCCCGATTCACCGCAGAAGAATATATCTGACTAGTAATAATCTTAAAACCTATGTATTGATATCTCTCTGTTAGTGTGTCAAGTGGGTGTAAAGCGGCATAAACACAGCCGTGAAAAGCAGCTAAACCCCATTATAAAAATAAATTACTTTTAAAAACCCATGAAACAAAGACAGGGAAAGAGAGAGAAATTCTTACACAATTCGTTCAGGGGCTGTGATGCAACCTGGATTGACCATATCTAGACCCACAGCTGGATGAGACATAAGGGTGGACACTCTTGGGGCTGAGAGGTTTGGTGAGGTTGGGTGAGCAAACGCAGACCCTTTAAAGTAATACTGCGTGCTACCCATCGCATGGGTCCCAAATCTCCAGGTTCAAGGGCATCTTCCTACATCGAAAACATGCATGAGAAACCCAGAAGATGGTACACCGTGTGATGGGGAAAGGTTTCTAAAACGCACCTCATTTCTCATCTCCTTGTGCTCGGGTTCGCCATTCCAGCCACTTTACCAGCAATCTCCCTACTTGGGGCATCAGCACCTTTAACCTCCTGTTCCGTACAGGTTGCAATTTGTCCTGAGGATGAACGGGAAGACGGGGAACCAATGAGAGACTAGCTCTTGGTGTTGGGACAGGCACAGGTCACTCTATTTTCCCATCAGGATGAAGAATTAACCACAGGCTCAGCCTGCCCCCCGGAACCAGAACAGGGCCTGAAGCCATCCTGCGCTTTTGCGGCCAGCTCCCAAAAAAGCGACTTGTAAAATGGAGCTTCAGGGCACTGCAATTCACAAACCTGCAGAGTTATAAATGATAACTCTCGTCCACAAATATATTGAGGGAAGGCAAAGAAGAGGATTTGAAATCAAGGCAGAATTGCAGGAAACAGATTTCAGGAGGTAGATTCGAATCGCCTTTAAAGCACATGAAAAGCGGCAAAACGTTGACAATGATGCCCTCGGCCAAAAAGGGCGTATGCGTTTTTTCCTGAATATATTCAGGAAAAAACGCATACGCCCTTTTTGGCCAACCAAGCAACCTGGAAAGGCAAATCAGCGCTACAAAGAAGTCTCGCTTCCCATCGGTCAAAAGGGCCATGCTGAAAAAAGTGTCAAAACCAGAAATGCAGGACAGGCCATGGAGAAATGGGAGCCTTGCTACACTGATGGGCGGGATGTAAATTGCCAACAGCCACTCTGGAGAAGTGTACGGTGTGTCCTGAAACATCTAAAAAACACAGCTTAGGGAGCATAGGGCACTTCCACGCATGGGGGGATAAAGTGGGATAATTGAAAATCAGCAAGACACAAGCACCCCAAAGTTTAGGGCAGCTCTGTTGACAACGACCTCCACTTCATTCCACCTTAAATATCCCAGGAAAGCGAAAAATGGATAAAAAAGTTGTGGTCCTTATGTACAATGGAATATCACTCAGCCATGAAATCAATGTCATAAGGCTAGTAGCAGCATGATGAGTGGATTTATGTAAGACGATTCTAAGTGAAATAAGTCACACAGAAAAGGACACTTCTCATAAGGTGTCACTTATAGAGGGAATGTAAAAACCGTTACACTTGAACTGAATTACAAAACAGAACAGAGTCACACATGCAGAAAACACACTATGGCTGCTTAACGGGAAAGGTGAGGTGGGGTGATACATAAAACAAGAGTTTCAAATTAGCTCAGATACCGTTCCATAAACCCAATATGTAATAGACAAGACCTACTCCTTGCTCACAGAACTGGACTCAACACGCCCGATTCACCGCACAAGAATATATCTGACTAGTAATAATCTTAAAACCTATGTATTGATATCTCTCTGTTAGTGTGTCAAGTGGGTGTAAAGCGGCATAAACACAGCCGTGAAAAGCAGCTAAACCCCATTATAAAAATAAATTACTTTTAAAAACCCATGAAACAAAGACAGGGAAAGAGAGAGAAATTCTTACACAATTCGTTCATGGGCTGTGATGCAACCTGGATTGACCATATCTAGACCCACAGCTGGATGAGACATAAGGGTGGACACTCTTGGGGCTGAGAGGTTTGGTGAGGTTGGGTGAGCAAACGCAGACCCTTTAAAGTAATACTGCGTGCTACCCATCGCATGGGTCCCAAATCTCCAGGTTCAAGGGCATCTTCCTACATCGAAAACATGCATGAGAAACCCAGAAGATGGTACACCGTGTGATGGGGAAAGGTTTCTAAAACGCACCTCATTTCTCATCTCCTTGTGCTCGGGTTCGCCATTCCAGCCACTTTACCAGCAATCTCCCTACTTGGGGCATCAGCACCTTTAACCTCCTGTTCCGTACAGGTTGCAATTTGTCCTGAGGATGAACGGGAAGACGGGGAACCAATGAGAGACTAGCTCTTGGTGTTGGGACAGGCACAGGTCACTCTATTTTCCCATCAGGATGAAGAATTAACCACAGGCTCAGCCTGCCCCCCGGAACCAGAACAGGGCCTGAAGCCATCCTGCGCTTTTGCGGCCAGCTCCCAAAAAAGCGACTTGTAAAATGGAGCTTCAGGGCACTGCAATTCACAAACCTGCAGAGTTATAAATGATAACTCTCGTCCACAAATATATTGAGGGAAGGCAAAGAAGAGGATTTGAAATCAAGGCAGAATTGCAGGAAACAGATTTCAGGAGGTAGATTCGAATCGCCTTTAAAGCACATGAAAAGCGGCAAAACGTTGACAATGATGCCCTCGGCCAAAAAGGGCGTATGCGTTTTTTCCTGAATATATTCAGGAAAAAACGCATACGCCCTTTTTGGCCAACCAAGCAACCTGGAAAGGCAAATCAGCGCTACAAAGAAGTCTCGCTTCCCATCGGTCAAAAGGGCCATGCTGAAAAAAGTGTCAAAACCAGAAATGCAGGACAGGCCATGGAGAAATGGGAGCCTTGCTACACTGATGGGCGGGATGTAAATTGCCAACAGCCACTCTGGAGAAGTGTACGGTGTGTCCTGAAACATCTAAAAAACACAGCTTAGGGAGCATAGGGCACTTCCACGCATGGGGGGATAAAGTGGGATAATTGAAAATCAGCAAGACACAAGCACCCCAAAGTTTAGGGCAGCTCTGTTGACAAGGACCTCCACTTCATTCCACCTTAAATATCCCAGGAAAGCGAAAAATGGATAAAAAAGTTGTGGTCCTTATGTACAATGGAATATCACTCAGCCATGAAATCAATGTCATAAGGCTAGTAGCAGCATGATGAGTGGATTTATGTAAGACGATTCTAAGTGAAATAAGTCACACAGAAAAGGACACTTCTCATAAGGTGTCACTTATAGAGGGAATGTAAAAACCGTTACACTTGAACTGAATTACAAAACAGAACAGAGTCACACATGCAGAAAACACACTATGGCTGCTTAACGGGAAAGGTGAGGTGGGGTGATACATAAAACAAGAGTTTCAAATTAGCTCAGATACCGTTCCATAAACCCAATATGTAATAGACAAGACCTACTCCTTGCTCACAGAACTGGACTCAACACGCCCGATTCACCGCACAAGAATATATCTGACTAGTAATAATCTTAAAACCTATGTATTGATATCTCTCTGTTAGTGTGTCAAGTGGGTGTAAAGCGGCATAAACACAGCCGTGAAAAGCAGCTAAACCCCATTATAAAAATAAATTACTTTTAAAAACCCATGAAACAAAGACAGGGAAAGAGAGAGAAATTCTTACACAATTCGTTCATGGGCTGTGATGCAACCTGGATTGACCATATCTAGACCCACAGCTGGATGAGACATAAGGGTGGACACTCTTGGGGCTGAGAGGTTTGGTGAGGTTGGGTGAGCAAACGCAGACCCTTTAAAGTAATACTGCGTGCTACCCATCGCATGGGTCCCAAATCTCCAGGTTCAAGGGCAACTTCCTACATCGAAAACATGCATGAGAAACCCAGAAGATGGTACACCGTGTGATGGGGAAAGGTTTCTAAAACGCACCTCATTTCTCATCTCCTTGTGCTCGGTTTCGCCATTCCAGCCACTTTGCTAGCAATCTCCCTACTTGGAGCCTCAGCACCTTTAACCTCCTGTTCCGTACAGGTTGCAATTTGTCCTGAGGATGAACGGGAAGACGGGGAACCAATGAGAGACTAGCTCTTGGTGTTGGGACAGGCACAGGTCACTCTATTTTCCCATCAGGAAGAAGAATTAACCACAGGCTCAGCCTGCCCCCCGGAACCACAACAGGGCCTGAAGCCACCTGCGCTTTTGCGGCCAGCTCCCAAAAAAGCGACTTGTAAAATGGAGCTTCAGGGCACTGCAATTCACAAACCTGCAGAGTTATAAATGATAACTCTCTTCCACAAATATATTGAGGGAAGGCAAAGACGAAGAATTGAAATCAAGGCAGAATTGCAGGAAACAGATTTCAGGAGGTAGATTCGAATCGCCTTTAAAGCACGTGAAAAGTGGCAAAACGTTGACAATGATGCCCTTGGCCAAAAAGGGCGTATGCGTTTTTTCCTGAATATATTCAGGAAAAAACGCATACGCCCTTTTTGGCCAACCAAGCAACCTGGAAAGGCAAATCAGCGCTACAAAGAAGTCTCGCTTCCCATCGGTCAAAAGGGCCATGCTGAAAAAAGTGCAAAACCAGAAATGCAGGACAGGCCATGGAGAAATGGGAGCCTTGCTACACTGATGGCCGGGATGTAAATTGCCAACAGCCACTCTGGAGAAGTGTACGGTGTGTCCTGAAACATCTAAAAAACACAGCTTAGAGAGCATAGGGCACTTCCACGCATGGGGGGATAAATTGGGAAAATTGAAAATCAGCAAGACACAAGCACCCCAAAGTTTAGGGCTGCTCTGTTGACAAGGACCTCCACTTCATTCCACCTTAAATATCCCAGGAAAGCGAAAAATGGATAAAAAAGTTGTGGTCCTTATGTACAATGGAATATCACTCAGCCATGAAATCAATGTCATAAGGCTAGTAGCAGCATGATGAGTGGATTTAGGTAAGACGATTCTAAGTGAAATAAGTCACACAGAAAAGGACACTTCTCATAAGGTGTCACTTATAGAGGGAATGTAAAAACCGTTACACTTGAACTGAATTACAAAACAGAACAGAGTCACACATGCAGAAAACACACTTTGGCTGCTTAACGGGAAAGGTGAGGTGGGGTGATACATAAAACAAGAGTTTCAAATTAGCTCAGATACCGTTCCATAAACCCAATATGTAATAGACAAGATCTACTCCTTGCTCAGAGAACTGGACTCAACACGCCCGATTCACCGCACAAGAATATATCTGACTAGTAATAATCTTAAAACCTATGTATTGATATCTCTCTGTTAGTGTGTCAAGTGGGTGTAAAGCGGCATAAACACAGCCGTGAAAAGCAGCTAAACCCCATTATAAATATAAATTACTTTTAAAAACCCATAAAACAAAGACAGGGAAAGAGAGAGAAATTCTTACACAATTCGTTCAGGGGCTGTGATGCAACCTGGATTGACCATATCTAGACCCACAGCTGGATGAGACATAAGGGTGGACACTCTTGGGGCTGAGAGGTTTGGTGAGGTTGGGTGAGCAAACGCAGACCCTTTAAAGTAATACTGCGTGCTACCCATCGCATGGGTCCCAAATCTCCAGGTTCAAGGACATCTCCCTACATCGAAAACATGCATGAGAAACCCAGAAGATGGTACACCGTGTGATGGGGAAAGGTTTCTAAAACGCACCTCATTTCTCATCTCCTTGTGCTCGGGTTCGCCATTCCAGCCACTTTACTAGCAATCTCCCTACTTGGAGCATCAGCACCTTTAACCTCCTGTTCCGTACAGGTTGCAATTTGTCCTGAGGATGAACGGGAAGACGGGGAACCAATGAGAGACTAGCTCTTGGTGTTGGGACAGGCACAGGTCACTCTATTTTCCCATCAGGAAGAAGAATTAACCACAGGCTCAGCCTGCCCCCCGGAACCAGAACAGGGCCTGAAGCCACCTGCGCTTTTGCGGCCAGCTCCCAAAAAAGCGACTTGTAAAATGGAGCTTCAGGGCACTGCAATTCACAAACCTGCAGAGTTATAAATGATAACTCTCGTCCACAAATATATTGAGGGAAGGTTAAGAAGAGGATTTGAAATCAAGGCAGAATTGCAGGAAACAGATTTCAGGAGGTAGATTCGAATCGCCTTTAAAGCACATGAAAAGCAGCAAAACGTTGACAATGATGCCCTTGGCCAAAAAGGGCGTATGAGTTTTTTCCTGAATATATTCAGGAAAAAACGCATACGCCCTTTTTGGCCAACCAAGCAACCTGGAAAGGCAAATCAGCGCTACAAAGAAGTCTCGCTTCCCATCGGTCAAAAGGGCCATGCTGAAAAAAGTGTCAAAATCAGAAATGCAGGACAGGCCATGGAGAAATGGGAGCCTTGCTACACTGATGGGCGGGATGTAAATTGCCAACAGCCACTCTGGAGAAGTGTACGGTGTGTCCTGAAACATCTAAAAAACACAGCTTAGAGAGCATAGGGCACTTCCACGCATGGGGGGATAAAGTGGGAAAATTGAAAATCAGCAAGACACAAGCACCCCATAGTTTAGGGCTGCTCTGTTGACAAGGACCTCCACTTCATTCCACCTTAAATATCCCAGGAAAGCGAAAAATGGATAAAAAAGTTGTGGTCCTTATGTACAATGGAATATCACTCAGCCATGAAATCAATGTCATAAGGCTAGTAGCAGCATGATGAGTGGATTTAGGTAAGACGATTCTAAGTGAAATAAGTCACACAGAAAAGGACACTTCTCATAAGGTGTCACTTATAGAGGGAATGTAAAAACCGTTACACTTGAACTGAATTACAAAACAGAACAGAGTCACACATGCAGAAAACACACTTTGGCTGCTTAACGGGAAAGGTGAGGTGGGGTGATACATAAAACAAGAGTTTCAAATTAGCTCAGATACCGTTCCATAAACCCAATATGTAATAGACAAGACCTACTCCTTGCTCAGAGAACTGGACTCAACACGCCCGATTCACCGCAGAAGAATATATCTGACTAGTAATAATCTTAAAACCTATGTATTGATATCTCTCTGTTAGTGTGTCAAGTGGGTGTAAAGCGGCATAAACACAGCCGTGAAAAGCAGCTAAACCCCATTATAAAAATAAATTACTTTTAAAAACCCATGAAACAAAGACAGGGAAAGAGAGAGAAATTCTTACACAATTCGTTCAGGGGCTGTGATGCAATCTGGATTGACCATATCTAGACCCACAGCTGGATGAGACATAAGGGTGGACACTCTTGGGGCTGAGAGGTTTGGTGAGGTTGGGTGAGCAAACGCAGACCCTTTAAAGTAATACTGCGTGCTACCCATCGCATGGGTCCCAAATCTCCAGGTTCAAGGGCATCTTCCTACATCGAAAACATGCATGAGAAACCCAGAAGATGGTACACCGTGTGATGGGGAAAGGTTTCTAAAACGCACCTCATTTCTCATCTCCTTGTGCTCGGGTTCGCCATTCCAGCCACTTTACCAGCAATCTCCCTACTTGGGGCATCAGCACCTTTAACCTCCTGTTCCGTACAGGTTGCAATTTGTCCTGAGGATGAACGGGAAGACGGGGAACCAATGAGAGACTAGCTCTTGGTGTTGGGACAGGCACAGGTCACTCTATTTTCCCATCAGGATGAAGAATTAACCACAGGCTCAGCCTGCCCCCCGGAACCAGAACAGGGCCTGAAGCCATCCTGCGCTTTTGCGGCCAGCTCCCAAAAAAGCGACTTGTAAAATGGAGCTTCAGGGCACTGCAATTCACAAACCTGCAGAGTTATAAATGATAACTCTCGTCCACAAATATATTGAGGGAAGGCAAAGAAGAGGATTTGAAATCAAGGCAGAATTGCAGGAAACAGATTTCAGGAGGTAGATTCGAATCGCCTTTAAAGCACATGAAAAGCGGCAAAACATCGACAGTGATGCCCTCGGCCAAAAAGGGCGTATGCGTTTTTTCCTGAATATATTCAGGAAAAAACGCATACGCCCTTTTTGGCCAACCAAGCAACCTGGAAAGGCAAATCAGCGCTACAAAGAAGTCTCGCTTCCCATCGGTCAAAAGGGCCATGCTGAAAAAAGTGTCAAAACCAGAAATGCAGGACAGGCCATGGAGAAATGGGAGCCTTGCTACACTGATGGGCGGGATGTAAATTGCCAACAGCCACTCTGGAGAAGTGTACGGTGTGTCCTGAAACATCTAAAAAACACAGCTTAGAGAGCATAGGGCACTTCCACGCATGGGGGGATAAAGTGGGAAAATTGAAAATCAGCAAGACACAAGCACCCCAAAGTTTAGAGCTGCTCTGTTGACAAGGACCTCCACTTCATTCCACCTTAAATATCCCAGGAAAGCGAAAAATGGATAAAAAAGTTGTGGTCCTTATGTACAATGGAATATCACTCAGCCATGAAATCAATGTCATAAGGCTAGTAGCAGCATGATGAGTGGATTTAGGTAAGACGATTCTAAGTGAAATAAGTCACACAGAAAAGGACACTTCTCATAAGGTGTCACTTATAGAGGGAATGTAAAAACCGTTACACTTGAACTGAATTACAAAACAGAACAGAGTCACACATGCAGAAAACACACTTTGGCTGCTTAACGGGAAAGGTGAGGTGGGGTGATACATAAAACAAGAGTTTCAAATTAGCTCAGATACCGTTCCATAAACCCAATATGTAATAGACAAGACCTACTCCTTGCTCAGAGAACTGGACTCAACACGCCCGATTCACCGCAGAAGAATATATCTGACTAGTAATAATCTTAAAACCTATGTATTGATATCTCTCTGTTAGTGTGTCAAGTGGGTGTAAAGCGGCATAAACACAGCCGTGAAAAGCAGCTAAACCCCATTATAAAAATAAATTACTTTTAAAAACCCATGAAACAAAGACAGGGAAAGAGAGAGAAATTCTTACACAATTCGTTCAGGGGCTGTGATGCAACCTGGATTGACCATATCTAGACCCACAGCTGGATGAGACATAAGGGTGGACACTCTTGGGGCTGAGAGGTTTGGTGAGGTTGGGTGAGCAAACGCAGACCCTTTAAAGTAATACTGCGTGCTACCCATCGCATGGGTCCCAAATCTCCAGGTTCAAGGGCATCTCCCTACATCGAAAACATGCATGAGAAACCCAGAAGATGGTACACCGTGTGATGGGGAAAGGTTTCTAAAACGCACCTCATTTCTCATCTCCTTGTGCTCGGGTTCGCCATTGCAGCCACTTTACTAGCAATCTCCCTACTTGGAGCATCAGCACCTTTAACCTCCTGTACCGTACAGGTTGCAATTTGTCCTGAGGATGAACGGGAAGACGGGGAACCAATGAGAGACTAGATCTTGGTGTTGGGACAGGCACAGGTCACTCTATTTTCCCATCAGGAAGAAGAATTAGCCACAGGCTCAGCCTGCCCCCCGGAACCAGAACAGGGCCTGAAGCCACCTGCGCTTTTGCGGCCAGCTCCCAAAAAAGCGACTTGTAAAATGGAGCTTCAGGGCACTGCAATTCACAAACCTGCAGAGTTATAAATGATAACTCTCGTCCACAAATATATTGAGGGAAGGCAAAGAAGAGGATTTGAAATCAAGGCAGAATTGCAGGAAACAGATTTCAGGAGGTAGATTCGAATCGCCTTTAAAGCACATGAAAAGCGGCAAAACGTTGACAATGATGCCCTTGGCCAAAAAGGGCGTATGCGTTTTTTCCTGAATATATTCAGGAAAAAACGCATACGCCCTTTTTGGCCAACCAAGCAACCTGGAAAGGCAAATCAGCGCTACAAAGAAGTCTCGCTTCCCATCGGTCAAAAGGGCCATGCTGAAAAAAGTGTCAAAACCAGAAATGCAGGACAGGCCATGGAGAAATGGGAGCCTTGCTACACTGATGGGCGGGATGTAAATTGCCAACAGCCACTCTGGAGAAGTGTACGGTGTGTCCTGAAACATCTAAAAAACACAGCTTAGAGAGCATAGGGCACTTCCACGCATGGGGGGATAAAGTGGGAAAATTGAAAATCAGCAAGACAGAAGCACCCCATAGTTTAGGGCTGCTCTGTTGACAAGGACCTCCACTTCATTCCACCTTAAATATCCCAGGAAAGCGAAAAATGGATAAAAAAGTTGTGGTCCTTAAGTACAATGGAATATCACTCAGCCATGAAATCAATGTCATAAGGCTAGTAGCAGCATGATGAGTGGATTTAGGTAAGACGATTCTAAGTGAAATAAGTCACACAGAAAAGGACACTTCTCATAAGGTGTCACTTATAGAGGGAATGTAAAAACCGTTACACTTGAACTGAATTACAAAACAGAACAGAGTCACACATGCAGAAAACACACTTTGGCTGCTTAACGGGAAAGGTGAGGTGGGGTGATACATAAAACAAGAGTTTCAAATTAGCTCAGATACCGTTCCATAAACCCAATATGTAATAGACAAGATCTACTCCTTGCTCAGAGAACTGGACTCAACACGCCCGATTCACCGCACAAGAATATATCTGACTAGTAATAATCTTAAAACCTATGTATTGATATCTCTCTGTTAGTGTGTCAAGTGGGTGTAAAGCGGCATAAACACAGCCGTGAAAAGCAGCTAAACCCCATTATAAATATAAATTACTTTTAAAAACCCATAAAACAAAGACAGGGAAAGAGAGAGAAATTCTTACACAATTCGTTCAGGGGCTGTGATGCAACCTGGATTGACCATATCTAGACCCACAGCTGGATGAGACATAAGGGTGGACACTCTTGGGGCTGAGAGGTTTGGTGAGGTTGGGTGAGCAAACGCAGACCCTTTAAAGTAATACTGCGTGCTACCCATCGCATGGGTCCCAAATCTCCAGGTTCAAGGACATCTCCCTACATCGAAAACATGCATGAGAAACCCAGAAGATGGTACACCGTGTGATGGGGAAAGGTTTCTAAAACGCACCTCATTTCTCATCTCCTTGTGCTCGGGTTCGCCATTCCAGCCACTTTACTAGCAATCTCCCTACTTGGAGCATCAGCACCTTTAACCTCCTGTTCCGTACAGGTTGCAATTTGTCCTGAGGATGAACGGGAAGACGGGGAACCAATGAGAGACTAGCTCTTGGTGTTGGGACAGGCACAGGTCACTCTATTTTCCCATCAGGAAGAAGAATTAACCACAGGCTCAGCCTGCCCCCCGGAACCAGAACAGGGCCTGAAGCCACCTGCGCTTTTGCGGCCAGCTCCCAAAAAAGCGACTTGTAAAATGGAGCTTCAGGGCACTGCAATTCACAAACCTGCAGAGTTATAAATGATAACTCTCGTCCACAAATATATTGAGGGAAGGTTAAGAAGAGGATTTGAAATCAAGGCAGAATTGCAGGAAACAGATTTCAGGAGGTAGATTCGAATCGCCTTTAAAGCACATGAAAAGCGGCAAAACGTTGACAATGATGCCCTCGGCCAAAAAGGGCGTATGAGTTTTTTCCTGAATATATTCAGGAAAAAACGCATACGCCCTTTTTGGCCAACCAAGCAACCTGGAAAGGCAAATCAGCGCTACAAAGAAGTCTCGCTTCCCATCGGTCAAAAGGGCCATGCTGAAAAAAGTGTCAAAATCAGAAATGCAGGACAGGCCATGGAGAAATGGGAGCCTTGCTACACTGATGGGCGGGATGTAAATTGCCAACAGCCACTCTGGAGAAGTGTACGGTGTGTCCTGAAACATCTAAAAAACACAGCTTAGAGAGCATAGGGCACTTCCACGCATGGGGGGATAAAGTGGGAAAATTGAAAATCAGCAAGACACAAGCACCCCATAGTTTAGGGCTGCTCTGTTGACAAGGACCTCCACTTCATTCCACCTTAAATATCCCAGGAAAGCGAAAAATGGATAAAAAAGTTGTGGTCCTTATGTACAATGGAATATCACTCAGCCATGAAATCAATGTCATAAGGCTAGTAGCAGCATGATGAGTGGATTTAGGTAAGACGATTCTAAGTGAAATAAGTCACACAGAAAAGGACACTTCTCATAAGGTGTCACTTATAGAGGGAATGTAAAAACCGTTACACTTGAACTGAATTACAAAACAGAACAGAGTCACACATGCAGAAAACACACTTTGGCTGCTTAACGGGAAAGGTGAGGTGGGGTGATACATAAAACAAGAGTTTCAAATTAGCTCAGATACCGTTCCATAAACCCAATATGTAATAGACAAGACCTACTCCTTGCTCAGAGAACTGGACTCAACACGCCCGATTCACCGCAGAAGAATATATCTGACTAGTAATAATCTTAAAACCTATGTATTGATATCTCTCTGTTAGTGTGTCAAGTGGGTGTAAAGCGGCATAAACACAGCCGTGAAAAGCAGCTAAACCCCATTATAAAAATAAATTACTTTTAAAAACCCATGAAACAAAGACAGGGAAAGAGAGAGAAATTCTTACACAATTCGTTCAGGGGCTGTGATGCAATCTGGATTGACCATATCTAGACCCACAGCTGGATGAGACATAAGGGTGGACACTCTTGGGGCTGAGAGGTTTGGTGAGGTTGGGTGAGCAAACGCAGACCCTTTAAAGTAATACTGCGTGCTACCCATCGCATGGGTCCCAAATCTCCAGGTTCAAGGGCATCTTCCTACATCGAAAACATGCATGAGAAACCCAGAAGATGGTACACCGTGTGATGGGGAAAGGTTTCTAAAACGCACCTCATTTCTCATCTCCTTGTGCTCGGGTTCGCCATTCCAGCCACTTTACCAGCAATCTCCCTACTTGGGGCATCAGCACCTTTAACCTCCTGTTCCGTACAGGTTGCAATTTGTCCTGAGGATGAACGGGAAGACGGGGAACCAATGAGAGACTAGCTCTTGGTGTTGGGACAGGCACAGGTCACTCTATTTTCCCATCAGGATGAAGAATTAACCACAGGCTCAGCCTGCCCCCCGGAACCAGAACAGGGCCTGAAGCCATCCTGCGCTTTTGCGGCCAGCTCCCAAAAAAGCGACTTGTAAAATGGAGCTTCAGGGCACTGCAATTCACAAACCTGCAGAGTTATAAATGATAACTCTCGTCCACAAATATATTGAGGGAAGGCAAAGAAGAGGATTTGAAATCAAGGCAGAATTGCAGGAAACAGATTTCAGGAGGTAGATTCGAATCGCCTTTAAAGCACATGAAAAGCGGCAAAACATCGACAGTGATGCCCTCGGCCAAAAAGGGCGTATGCGTTTTTTCCTGAATATATTCAGGAAAAAACGCATACGCCCTTTTTGGCCAACCAAGCAACCTGGAAAGGCAAATCAGCGCTACAAAGAAGTCTCGCTTCCCATCGGTCAAAAGGGCCATGCTGAAAAAAGTGTCAAAACCAGAAATGCAGGACAGGCCATGGAGAAATGGGAGCCTTGCTACACTGATGGGCGGGATGTAAATTGCCAACAGCCACTCTGGAGAAGGGTACGGTGTGTCCTGAAACATCTAAAAAACACAGCTTAGAGAGCATAGGGCACTTCCACGCATGGGGGGATAAAGTGGGAAAATTGAAAATCAGCAAGACACAAGCACCCCAAAGTTTAGAGCTGCTCTGTTGACAAGGACCTCCACTTCATTCCACCTTAAATATCCCAGGAAAGCGAAAAATGGATAAAAAAGTTGTGGTCCTTATGTACAATGGAATATCACTCAGCCATGAAATCAATGTCATAAGGCTAGTAGCAGCATGATGAGTGGATTTAGGTAAGACGATTCTAAGTGAAATAAGTCACACAGAAAAGGACACTTCTCATAAGGTGTCACTTATAGAGGGAATGTAAAAACCGTTACACTTGAACTGAATTACAAAACAGAACAGAGTCACACATGCAGAAAACACACTTTGGCTGCTTAACGGGAAAGGTGAGGTGGGGTGATACATAAAACAAGAGTTTCAAATTAGCTCAGATACCGTTCCATAAACCCAATATGTAATAGACAAGACCTACTCCTTGCTCAGAGAACTGGACTCAACACGCCCGATTCACCGCAGAAGAATATATCTGACTAGTAATAATCTTAAAACCTATGTATTGATATCTCTCTGTTAGTGTGTCAAGTGGGTGTAAAGCGGCATAAACACAGCCGTGAAAAGCAGCTAAACCCCATTATAAAAATAAATTACTTTTAAAAACCCATGAAACAAAGACAGGGAAAGAGAGAGAAATTCTTACACAATTCGTTCAGGGGCTGTGATGCAACCTGGATTGACCATATCTAGACCCACAGCTGGATGAGACATAAGGGTGGACACTCTTGGGGCTGAGAGGTTTGGTGAGGTTGGGTGAGCAAACGCAGACCCTTTAAAGTAATACTGCGTGCTACCCATCGCATGGGTCCCAAATCTCCAGGTTCAAGGGCATCTCCCTACATCGAAAACATGCATGAGAAACCCAGAAGATGGTACACCGTGTGATGGGGAAAGGTTTCTAAAACGCACCTCATTTCTCATCTCCTTGTGCTCGGGTTCGCCATTGCAGCCACTTTACTAGCAATCTCCCTACTTGGAGCATCAGCACCTTTAACCTCCTGTACCGTACAGGTTGCAATTTGTCCTGAGGATGAACGGGAAGACGGGGAACCAATGAGAGACTAGCTCTTGGTGTTGGGACAGGCACAGGTCACTCTATTTTCCCATCAGGAAGAAGAATTAGCCACAGGCTCAGCCTGCCCCCCGGAACCAGAACAGGGCCTGAAGCCACCTGCGCTTTTGCGGCCAGCTCCCAAAAAAGCGACTTGTAAAATGGAGCTTCAGGGCACTGCAATTCACAAACCTGCAGAGTTATAAATGATAACTCTCGTCCACAAATATATTGAGGGAAGGCAAAGAAGAGGATTTGAAATCAAGGCAGAATTGCAGGAAACAGATTTCAGGAGGTAGATTCGAATCGCCTTTAAAGCACATGAAAAGCGGCAAAACGTTGACAATGATGCCCTTGGCCAAAAAGGGCGTATGCGTTTTTTCCTGAATATATTCAGGAAAAAACGCATACGCCCTTTTTGGCCAACCAAGCAACCTGGAAAGGCAAATCAGCGCTACAAAGAAGTCTCGCTTCCCATCGGTCAAAAGGGCCATGCTGAAAAAAGTGTCAAAACCAGAAATGCAGGACAGGCCATGGAGAAATGGGAGCCTTGCTACACTGATGGGCGGGATGTAAATTGCCAACAGCCACTCTGGAGAAGTGTACGGTGTGTCCTGAAACATCTAAAAAACACAGCTTAGAGAGCATAGGGCACTTCCACGCATGGGGGGATAAAGTGGGAAAATTGAAAATCAGCAAGACAGAAGCACCCCATAGTTTAGGGCTGCTCTGTTGACAAGGACCTCCACTTCATTCCACCTTAAATATCCCAGGAAAGCGAAAAATGGATAAAAAAGTTGTGGTCCTTAAGTACAATGGAATATCACTCAGCCATGAAATCAATGTCATAAGGCTAGTAGCAGCATGATGAGTGGATTTAGGTAAGACGATTCTAAGTGAAATAAGTCACACAGAAAAGGACACTTCTCATAAGGTGTCACTTATAGAGGGAATGTAAAAACCGTTACACTTGAACTGAATTACAAAACAGAACAGAGTCACACATGCAGAAAACACACTATGGCTGCTTAACGGGAAAGGTGAGGTGGGGTGATACATAAAACAAGAGTTTCAAATTAGCTCAGATACCGTTCCATAAACCCAATATGTAATAGACAAGACCTACTCCTTGCTCAGAGAACTGGACTCAACACGCCCGATTCACCGCACAAGAATATATCTGACTAGTAATAATCTTAAAATCTATGTATTGATATCTCTCTGTTAGTGTGTCAAGTGGGTGTAAAGCGGCATAAACACAGCCGTGAAAAGCAGCTAAACCCCATTATAAAAATAAATTACTTTTAAAAACCCATGAAACAAAGACAGGGAAAGAGAGAGAAATTCTTACACAATTCGTTCAGGGGCTGTGATGCAACCTGGATTGACCATATCTAGACCCACAGCTGGATGAGACATAAGGGTGGACACTCTTGGGGCTGAGAGGTTTGGTGAGGTTGGGTGAGCAAACGCAGACCCTTTAAAGTAATACTGCGTGCTACCCATCGCATGGGTCCCAAATCTCCAGGTTCAAGGGCATCTTCCTACATCGAAAACATGCATGAGAAACCCAGAAGATGGTACACCGTGTGATGGGGAAAGGTTTCTAAAACGCACCTCATTTCTCATCTCCTTGTGCTCGGGTTCGCCATTCCAGCCACTTTACCAGCAATCTCCCTACTTGGGGCATCAGCACCTTTAACCTCCTGTTCCGTACAGGTTGCAATTTGTCCTGAGGATGAACGGGAAGACGGGGAACCAATGAGAGACTAGCTCTTGGTGTTGGGACAGGCACAGGTCACTCTATTTTCCCATCAGGATGAAGAATTAACCACAGGCTCAGCCTGCCCCCCGGAACCAGAACAGGGCCTGAAGCCATCCTGCGCTTTTGCGGCCAGCTCCCAAAAAAGCGACTTGTAAAATGGAGCTTCAGGGCACTGCAATTCACAAACCTGCAGAGTTATAAATGATAACTCTCGTCCACAAATATATTGAGGGAAGGCAAAGAAGAGGATTTGAAATCAAGGCAGAATTGCAGGAAACAGATTTCAGGAGGTAGATTCGAATCGCCTTTAAAGCACATGAAAAGCGGCAAAACATCGACAATGATGCCCTCGGCCAAAAAGGGCGTATGCGTTTTTTCCTGAATATATTCAGGAAAAAACGCATACGCCCTTTTTGGCCAACCAAGCAACCTGGAAAGGCAAATCAGCGCTACAAAGAAGTCTCGCTTCCCATCGGTCAAAAGGGCCATGCTGAAAAAAGTGTCAAAACCAGAAATGCAGGACAGGCCATGGAGAAATGGGAGCCTTGCTACACTGATGGGCGGGATGTAAATTGCCAACAGCCACTCTGGAGAAGGGTACGGTGTGTCCTGAAACATCTAAAAAACACAGCTTAGAGAGCATAGGGCACTTCCACGCATGGGGGGATAAAGTGGGAAAATTGAAAATCAGCAAGACACAAGCACCCCAAAGTTTAGGGCTGCTCTGTTGACAAGGACCTCCACTTCATTCCACCTTAAATATCCCAGGAAAGCGAAAAATGGATAAAAAAGTTGTGGTCCTTATGTACAATGGAATATCACTCAGCCATGAAATCAATGTCATAAGGCTAGTAGCAGCATGATGAGTGGATTTAGGTAAGACGATTCTAAGTGAAATAAGTCACACAGAAAAGGACACTTCTCATAAGGTGTCACTTATAGAGGGAATGTAAAAACCGTTACACTTGAACTGAATTACAAAACAGAACAGAGTCACACATGCAGAAAACACACTTTGGCTGCTTAACGGGAAAGGTGAGGTGGGGTGATACATAAAACAAGAGTTTCAAATTAGCTCAGATACCGTTCCATAAACCCAATATGTAATAGACAAGACCTACTCCTTGCTCAGAGAACTGGACTCAACACGCCCGATTCACCGCAGAAGAATATATCTGACTAGTAATAATCTTAAAACCTATGTATTGATATCTCTCTGTTAGTGTGTCAAGTGGGTGTAAAGCGGCATAAACACAGCCGTGAAAAGCAGCTAAACCCCATTATAAAAATAAATTACTTTTAAAAACCCATGAAACAAAGACAGGGAAAGAGAGAGAAATTCTTACACAATTCGTTCAGGGGCTGTGATGCAACCTGGATTGACCATATCTAGACCCACAGCTGGATGAGACATAAGGGTGGACACTCTTGGGGCTGAGAGGTTTGGTGAGGTTGGGTGAGCAAACGCAGACCCTTTAAAGTAATACTGCGTGCTACCCATCGCATGGGTCCCAAATCTCCAGGTTCAAGGGCATCTCCCTACATCGAAAACATGCATGAGAAACCCAGAAGATGGTACACCGTGTGATGGGGAAAGGTTTCTAAAACGCACCTCATTTCTCATCTCCTTGTGCTCGGGTTCGCCATTGCAGCCACTTTACTAGCAATCTCCCTACTTGGAGCATCAGCACCTTTAACCTCCTGTTCCGTACAGGTTGCAATTTGTCCTGAGGATGAACGGGAAGACGGGGAACCAATGAGAGACTAGCTCTTGGTGTTGGGACAGGCACAGGTCACTCTATTTTCCCATCAGGAAGAAGAATTAACCACAGGCTCAGCCTGCCCCCCGGAACCAGAACAGGGCCTGAAGCCACCTGCGCTTTTGCGGCCAGCTCCCAAAAAAGCGACTTGTAAAATGGAGCTTCAGGGCACTGCAATTCACAAACCTGCAGAGTTATAAATGATAACTCTCGTCCACAAATATATTGAGGGAAGGCAAAGAAGAGGATTTGAAATCAAGGCAGAATTGCAGGAAACAGATTTCAGGAGGTAGATTCGAATCGCCTTTAAAGCACATGAAAAGCGGCAAAACGTTGACAATGATGCCCTTGGCCAAAAAGGGCGTATGCGTTTTTTCCTGAATATATTCAGGAAAAAACGCATACGCCCTTTTTGGCCAACCAAGCAACCTGGAAAGGCAAATCAGCGCTACAAAGAAGTCTCGCTTCCCATCGGTCAAAAGGGCCATGCTGAAAAAAGTGTCAAAACCAGAAATGCAGGACAGGCCATGGAGAAATGGGAGCCTTGCTACACTGATGGGCAGGATGTAAATTGCCAACAGCCACTCTGGAGAAGTGTACGGTGTGTCCTGAAACATCTAAAAAACACAGCTTAGAGAGCATAGGGCACTTCCACGCATGGGGGGATAAAGTGGGAAAATTGAAAATCAGCAAGACAGAAGCACCCCATAGTTTAGGGCTGCTCTGTTGACAAGGACCTCCACTTCATTCCACCTTAAATATCCCAGGAAAGCGAAAAATGGATAAAAAAGTTGTGGTCCTTATGTACAATGGAATATCACTCAGCCATGAAATCAATGTCATAAGGCTAGTAGCAGCATGATGAGTGGATTTAGGTAAGACGATTCTAAGTGAAATAAGTCACACAGAAAAGGACACTTCTCATAAGGTGTCACTTATAGAGGGAATGTAAAAACCGTTACACTTGAACTGAATTACAAAACAGAACAGAGTCACACATGCAGAAAACACACTATGGCTGCTTAACGGGAAAGGTGAGGTGGGGTGATACATAAAACAAGAGTTTCAAATTAGCTCAGATACCGTTCCATAAACCCAATATGTAATAGACAAGACCTACTCCTTGCTCAGAGAACTGGACTCAACACGCCCGATTCACCGCACAAGAATATATCTGACTAGTAATAATCTTAAAATCTATGTATTGATATCTCTCTGTTAGTGTGTCAAGTGGGTGTAAAGCGGCATAAACACAGCCGTGAAAAGCAGCTAAACCCCATTATAAAAATAAATTACTTTTAAAAACCCATGAAACAAAGACAGGGAAAGAGAGAGAAATTCTTACACAATTCGTTCAGGGGCTGTGATGCAACCTGGATTGACCATATCTAGACCCACAGCTGGATGAGACATAAGGGTGGACACTCTTGGGGCTGAGAGGTTTGGTGAGGTTGGGTGAGCAAACGCAGAACCTTTAAAGTAATACTGCGTGCTACCCATCGCATGGGTCCCAAATCTCCAGGTTCAAGGGCATCTTCCTACATCGAAAACATGCATGAGAAACCCAGAAGATGGTACACCGTGTGATGGGGAAAGGTTTCTAAAACGCACCTCATTTCTCATCTCCTTGTGCTCGGGTTCGCCATTCCAGCCACTTTACCAGCAATCTCCCTACTTGGGGCATCAGCACCTTTAACCTCCTGTTCCGTACAGGTTGCAATTTGTCCTGAGGATGAACGGGAAGACGGGGAACCAATGAGAGACTAGCTCTTGGTGTTGGGACAGGCACAGGTCACTCTATTTTCCCATCAGGATGAAGAATTAACCACAGGCTCAGCCTGCCCCCCGGAACCAGAACAGGGCCTGAAGCCATCCTGCGCTTTTGCGGCCAGCTCCCAAAAAAGCGACTTGTAAAATGGAGCTTCAGGGCACTGCAATTCACAAACCTGCAGAGTTATAAATGATAACTCTCGTCCACAAATATATTGAGGGAAGGCAAAGAAGAGGATTTGAAATCAAGGCAGAATTGCAGGAAACAGATTTCAGGAGGTAGATTCGAATCGCCTTTAAAGCACATGAAAAGCGGCAAAACATCGACAATGATGCCCTCGGCCAAAAAGGGCGTATGCGTTTTTTCCTGAATATATTCAGGAAAAAACGCATACGCCCTTTTTGGCCAACCAAGCAACCTGGAAAGGCAAATCAGCGCTACAAAGAAGTCTCGCTTCCCATCGGTCAAAAGGGCCATGCTGAAAAAAGTGTCAAAACCAGAAATGCAGGACAGGCCATGGAGAAATGGGAGCCTTGCTACACTGATGGGCGGGATGTAAATTGCCAACAGCCACTCTGGAGAAGGGTACGGTGTGTCCTGAAACATCTAAAAAACACAGCTTAGAGAGCATAGGGCACTTCCACGCATGGGGGGATAAAGTGGGAAAATTGAAAATCAGCAAGACACAAGCACCCCAAAGTTTAGGGCTGCTCTGTTGACAAGGACCTCCACTTCATTCCACCTTAAATATCCCAGGAAAGCGAAAAATGGATAAAAAAGTTGTGGTCCTTATGTACAATGGAATATCACTCAGCCATGAAATCAATGTCATAAGGCTAGTAGCAGCATGATGAGTGGATTTAGGTAAGACGATTCTAAGTGAAATAAGTCACACAGAAAAGGACACTTCTCATAAGGTGTCACTTATAGAGGGAATGTAAAAACCGTTACACTTGAACTGAATTACAAAACAGAACAGAGTCACACATGCAGAAAACACACTTTGGCTGCTTAACGGGAAAGGTGAGGTGGGGTGATACATAAAACAAGAGTTTCAAATTAGCTCAGATACCGTTCCATAAACCCAATATGTAATAGACAAGACCTACTCCTTGCTCAGAGAACTGGACTCAACACGCCCGATTCACCGCAGAAGAATATATCTGACTAGTAATAATCTTAAAACCTATGTATTGATATCTCTCTGTTAGTGTGTCAAGTGGGTGTAAAGCGGCATAAACACAGCCGTGAAAAGCAGCTAAACCCCATTATAAAAATAAATTACTTTTAAAAACCCATGAAACAAAGACAGGGAAAGAGAGAGAAATTCTTACACAATTCGTTCAGGGGCTGTGATGCAACCTGGATTGACCATATCTAGACCCACAGCTGGATGAGACATAAGGGTGGACACTCTTGGGGCTGAGAGGTTTGGTGAGGTTGGGTGAGCAAACGCAGACCCTTTAAAGTAATACTGCGTGCTACCCATCGCATGGGTCCCAAATCTCCAGGTTCAAGGGCATCTCCCTACATCGAAAACATGCATGAGAAACCCAGAAGATGGTACACCGTGTGATGGGGAAAGGTTTCTAAAACGCACCTCATTTCTCATCTCCTTGTGCTCGGGTTCGCCATTGCAGCCACTTTACTAGCAATCTCCCTACTTGGAGCATCAGCACCTTTAACCTCCTGTTCCGTACAGGTTGCAATTTGTCCTGAGGATGAACGGGAAGACGGGGAACCAATGAGAGACTAGCTCTTGGTGTTGGGACAGGCACAGGTCACTCTATTTTCCCATCAGGAAGAAGAATTAACCACAGGCTCAGCCTGCCCCCCGGAACCAGAACAGGGCCTGAAGCCACCTGCGCTTTTGCGGCCAGCTCCCAAAAAAGCGACTTGTAAAATGGAGCTTCAGGGCACTGCAATTCACAAACCTGCAGAGTTATAAATGATAACTCTCGTCCACAAATATATTGAGGGAAGGCAAAGAAGAGGATTTGAAATCAAGGCAGAATTGCAGGAAACAGATTTCAGGAGGTAGATTCGAATCGCCTTTAAAGCACATGAAAAGCGGCAAAACGTTGACAATGATGCCCTTGGCCAAAAAGGGCGTATGCGTTTTTTCCTGAATATATTCAGGAAAAAACGCATACGCCCTTTTTGGCCAACCAAGCAACCTGGAAAGGCAAATCAGCGCTACAAAGAAGTCTCGCTTCCCATCGGTCAAAAGGGCCATGCTGAAAAAAGTGTCAAAACCAGAAATGCAGGACAGGCCATGGAGAAATGGGAGCCTTGCTACACTGATGGGCAGGATGTAAATTGCCAACAGCCACTCTGGAGAAGTGTACGGTGTGTCCTGAAACATCTAAAAAACACAGCTTAGAGAGCATAGGGCACTTCCACGCATGGGGGGATAAAGTGGGAAAATTGAAAATCAGCAAGACAGAAGCACCCCATAGTTTAGGGCTGCTCTGTTGACAAGGACCTCCACTTCATTCCACCTTAAATATCCCAGGAAAGCGAAAAATGGATAAAAAAGTTGTGGTCCTTATGTACAATGGAATATCACTCAGCCATGAAATCAATGTCATAAGGCTAGTAGCAGCATGATGAGTGGATTTAGGTAAGACGATTCTAAGTGAAATAAGTCACACAGAAAAGGACACTTCTCATAAGGTGTCACTTATAGAGGGAATGTAAAAACCGTTACACTTGAACTGAATTACAAAACAGAACAGAGTCACACATGCAGAAAACACACTATGGCTGCTTAACGGGAAAGGTGAGGTGGGGTGATACATAAAACAAGAGTTTCAAATTAGCTCAGATACCGTTCCATAAACCCAATATGTAATAGACAAGACCTACTCCTTGCTCAGAGAACTGGACTCAACACGCCCGATTCACCGCACAAGAATATATCTGACTAGTAATAATCTTAAAATCTATGTATTGATATCTCTCTGTTAGTGTGTCAAGTGGGTGTAAAGCGGCATAAACACAGCCGTGAAAAGCAGCTAAACCCCATTATAAAAATAAATTACTTTTAAAAACCCATGAAACAAAGACAGGGAAAGAGAGAGAAATTCTTACACAATTCGTTCAGGGGCTGTGATGCAACCTGGATTGACCATATCTAGACCCACAGCTGGATGAGACATAAGGGTGGACACTCTTGGGGCTGAGAGGTTTGGTGAGGTTGGGTGAGCAAACGCAGAACCTTTAAAGTAATACTGCGTGCTACCCATCGCATGGGTCCCAAATCTCCAGGTTCAAGGGCATCTTCCTACATCGAAAACATGCATGAGAAACCCAGAAGATGGTACACCGTGTGATGGGGAAAGGTTTCTAAAACGCACCTCATTTCTCATCTCCTTGTGCTCGGGTTCGCCATTCCAGCCACTTTACCAGCAATCTCCCTACTTGGGGCATCAGCACCTTTAACCTCCTGTTCCGTACAGGTTGCAATTTGTCCTGAGGATGAACGGGAAGACGGGGAACCAATGAGAGACTAGCTCTTGGTGTTGGGACAGGCACAGGTCACTCTATTTTCCCATCAGGATGAAGAATTAACCACAGGCTCAGCCTGCCCCCCGGAACCAGAACAGGGCCTGAAGCCACCTGCGCTTTTGCGGCCAGCTCCCAAAAAAGCGACTTGTAAAATGGAGCTTCAGGGCACTGCAATTCACAAACCTGCAGAGTTATAAATGATAACTCTCGTCCACAAATATATTGAGGGAAGGCAAAGAAGAGGATTTGAAATCAAGGCAGAATTGCAGGAAACAGATTTCAGGAGGTAGATTCGAATCGCCTTTAAAGCACATGAAAAGCGGCAAAACGTTGACAATGATGCCCTTGGCCAAAAAGGGCGTATGCGTTTTTTCCTGAATATATTCAGGAAAAAACGCATACGCCCTTTTTGGCCAACCAAGCAACCTGGAAAGGCAAATCAGCGCTACAAAGAAGTCTCGCTTCCCATCGGTCAAAAGGGCCATGCTGAAAAAAGTGTCAAAACCAGAAATGCAGGACAGGCCATGGAGAAATGGGAGCCTTGCTACACTGATGGGCGGGATGTAAATTGCCAACAGCCACTCTGGAGAAGTGTACGGTGTGTCCTGAAACATCTAAAAAACACAGCTTAGAGAGCATAGGGCACTTCCACGCATGGGGGGATAAAGTGGGAAAATTGAAAATCAGCAAGACACAAGCACCCCATAGTTTAGGGCTGCTCTGTTGACAAGGACCTCCACTTCATTCCACCTTAAATATCCCAGGAAAGCGAAAAATGGATAAAAAAGTTGTGGTCCTTTTGTACAATGGAATATCACTCAGCCATGAAATCAATGTCATAAGGCTAGTAGCAGCATGATGAGTGGATTTAGGTAAGACGATTCTAAGTGAAATAAGTCACACAGAAAAGGACACTTCTCATAAGGTGTCACTTATAGAGGGAATGTAAAAACCGTTACACTTGAACTGAATTACAAAACAGAACAGAGTCACACATGCAGAAAACACACTATGGCTGCTTAACGGGAAAGGTGAGGTTGGGTGATACATAAAACAAGACTTTCAAATTAGCTCAGATACCGTTCCATAAACCCAATATGTAATAGACAAGACCTACTCCTTGCTCAGAGAACTGGACTCAACACGCCCGATTCACCGCACAAGAATATATCTGACTAGTAATAATCTTAAAATCTATGTATTGATATCTCTCTGTTAGTGTGTCAAGTGGGTGTAAAGCGGCATAAACACAGCCGTGAAAAGCAGCTAAACCCCATTATAAAAATAAATTACTTTTAAAAACCCATGAAACAAAGACAGGGAAAGAGAGAGAAATTCTTACACAATTCGTTCAGGGGCTGTGATGCAACCTGGATTGACCATATCTAGACCCACAGCTGGATGAGACATAAGGGTGGACACTCTTGGGGCTGAGAGGTTTGGTGAGGTTGGGTGAGCAAACGCAGACCCTTTAAAGTAATACTGCGTGCTACCCATCGCATGGGTCCCAAATCTCCAGGTTCAAGGGCATCTTCCTACATCGAAAACATGCATGAGAAACCCAGAAGATGGTACACCGTGTGATGGGGAAAAGTTTCTAAAACGCACCTCATTTCTCATCTCCTTGTGCTCGGGTTCGCCATTCCAGCCACTTTACCAGCAATCTCCCTACTTGGGGCATCAGCACCTTTAACCTCCTGTTCCGTACAGGTTGCAATTTGTCCTGAGGATGAACGGGAAGACGGGGAACCAATGAGAGACTAGCTCTTGGTGTTGGGACAGGCACAGGTCACTCTATTTTCCCATCAGGATGAAGAATTAACCACAGGCTCAGCCTGCCCCCCGGAACCAGAACAGGGCCTGAAGCCATCCTGCGCTTTTGCGGCCAGCTCCCAAAAAAGCGACTTGTAAAATGGAGCTTCAGGGCACTGCAATTCACAAACCTGCAGAGTTATAAATGATAACTCTCGTCCACAAATATATTGAGGGAAGGCAAAGAAGAGGATTTGAAATCAAGGCAGAATTGCAGGAAACAGATTTCAGGAGGTAGATTCGAATCGCCTTTAAAGCACATGAAAAGCGGCAAAACATCGACAATGATGCCCTCGGCCAAAAAGGGCGTATGCGTTTTTTCCTGAATATATTCAGGAAAAAAAGCATACGCCCTTTTTGGCCAACCAAGCAACCTGGAAAGGCAAATCAGCGCTACAAAGAAGTCTCGCTTCCCATCGGTCAAAAGGGCCATGCTGAAAAAAGTGTCAAAACCAGAAATGCAGGACAGGCCATGGAGAAATGGGAGCCTTGCTACACTGATGGGCGGGATGTAAATTGCCAACAGCCACTCTGGAGAAGGGTACGGTGTGTCCTGAAACATCTAAAAAACACAGCTTAGAGAGCATAGGGCACTTCCACGCATGGGGGGATAAAGTGGGAAAATTGAAAATCAGCAAGACACAAGCACCCCAAAGTTTAGGGCTGCTCTGTTGACAAGGACCTCCACTTCATTCCACCTTAAATATCCCAGGAAAGCGAAAAATGGATAAAAAAGTTGTGGTCCTTATGTACAATGGAATATCACTCAGCCATGAAATCAATGTCATACGGCTAGTAGCAGCATGTTGAGTGGATTTAGGTACGACGATTCTAAGTGAAATAAGTCACACAGAAAAGGGCACTTCTCATAAGGTGTCACTTATAGAGGGAATGTAAAATCCGTTACACTTGAACTGAATTACAAAACAGAACAGAGTCACACATGCAGAAAACACACTATGGCTGCTTAACGGGAAAGGTGAGGTGGGGTGATACATAAAACAAGACTTTCAAATTAGCTCAGATACCGTTCCATAAACCCAATATGTAATAGACAAGACCTACTCCTTGCTCAGAGAACTGGACTCAACACGCCCGATTCACCGCACAAGAATATATCTGACTAGTAATAATCTTAAAACCTATGTATTGATATCTCTCTGTTAGTGTGTCAAGTGGGTGTAAAGCGGCATAAACACAGCCGTGAAAAGCAGCTAAACCCCATTATAAAAATAAATTACTTTTAAAAACCCATGAAACAAAGACAGGGAAAGAGAGAGAAATTCTTACACAATTCGTTCAGGGGCTGTGATGCAACCTGGATTGACCATATCTAGACCCACAGCTGGATGAGACAGAAGGGTGGACACTCTTGGGGCTGAGAGGTTTGGTGAGGTTGGGTGAGCAAATGCAGACCCTTTAAAGTAATACTGCGTGCTACCCATCGCATGGGTCCCAAATCTCCAGGTTCAAGGGCATCTTCCTACATCGAAAACATGCATGAGAAACCCAGAAGATGGTACACCGTGTGATGGGGAAAGGTTTCTAAAACGCACCTCATTTCTCATCTCCTTGTGCTCGGGTTCGCCATTGCAGCCACTTTACTAGCAATCTCCCTACTTGGAGCATCAGCACCTTTAACCTCCTGTTCCGTACAGGTTGCAATTTGTCCTGAGGATGAACGGGAAGACGGGGAACCAATGAGAGACTAGCTCTTGGTGTTGGGACAGGCACAGGTCACTCTATTTTCCCATCAGGAAGAAGAATTAACCACAGGCTCAGCCTGCCCCCCGGAACCAGAACAGGGCCTGAAGCCACCTGCGCTTTTGCGGCCAGCTCCCAAAAAAGCGACTTGTAAAATGGAGCTTCAGGGCACTGCAATTCACAAACCTGCAGAGTTATAAATGATAACTCTCGTCCACAAATATATTGAGGGAAGGCAAAGAAGAGGATTTGAAATCAAGGCAGAATTGCAGGAAACAGATTTCAGGAGGTAGATTCGAATCGCCTTTAAAGCACATGAAAAGCGGCAAAACGTTGACAATGATGCCCTTGGCCAAAAAGGGCGTATGCGTTTTTTCCTGAATATATTCAGGAAAAAACGCATACGCCCTTTTTGGCCAACCAAGCAACCTGGAAAGGCAAATCAGCGCTACAAAGAAGTCTCGCTTCCCATCGGTCAAAAGGGCCATGCTGAAAAAAGTGTCAAAACCAGAAATGCAGGACAGGCCATGGAGAAATGGGAGCCTTGCTACACTGATGGGCGGGATGTAAATTGCCAACAGCCACTCTGGAGAAGTGTACGGTGTGTCCTGAAACATCTAAAAAACACAGCTTAGAGAGCATAGGGCACTTCCACGCATGGGGGTATAAAGTGGGAAAATTAAAAATCAGCAAGACACAAGCACCCCAAAGTTTAGGGCTGCTCTGTTGACAAGGACCTCCACTTCATTCCACCTTACATATCCCAGGAAAGTGAAAAATGGATACAAAAGTTGTGGTCCTTATGTACAATGGAATGTCACTCAGCCATGAAATCAATGTCATAAGGCTAGTAGCAGCATGATGAGTGGATTTAGGTACGACGATTCTAAGTGAAATAAGTCACACAGAAAAGGACACTTCTCATATGGTGTCACTTATAAAGGGAATGTAAAAACCGTTACACTTGAACTGAATTACAAAACAGAACAGAGTCACACATGCAGAAAACACACTATGGCTGCTTAACGGGAAAGGTGAGGTGGGGTGGTACATAAAACAAGAGTTTCAAATGAGCTCAGATACCGTTCCATAAACCCAATATGTAATAGACAAGACCTACTCCTTGCTCAGAGAACTGGACTCAACACGCCCGATTCACCGCACAAGAATATATCTGACTAGTAATAATCTTAAAACCTATGTATTGATATCTCTCTGTTAGTGTGTCAAGTGGGTGTAAAGCGGCATAAACACAGCCGTGAAAAGCAGCTAAACCCCATTATAAAAAGAAATTACTTTTAAAAACCCATGAAACAAAGACAGGGAAAGAGAGAGAAATTCTTACACAATTCGTTCAGGGGCTGTGATGCAACCTGGATTGACCATATCTAGACCCACAGCTGGATGAGACATAAGGGTGGACACTCTCAGGTCTGAGAGGTTTGGTGAGGTTGGGGGAGCAAACGCAGACCCATTAAAGTAATACTGCGTGGTACCCATCCCATGGGTCCCAAATCTCCAGGTTCAAGGGCATCTTCGTACATCGAAAACATGCATGAGAAACCCAGAAGATGGTACACCGTGTGATGGGAAAGGTTTCTAAAACGCACCTCATTTTTCATCTCCTTGTGCTCGGGTTGGCCATTCCAGCCACTTTACTAGCAATCTCCCTACTTGGAGCATCAGCACCTTTAACCTCCTGTTCCGTACAGGTTGCAATTTGTCCTGAGGATGAACGGGAAGACGGGGAAAAAATGAGAGACTAGCTCTTGGTGTTGGGACAGGCACAGGTCACTCTATTTTCCCATCAGGAAGAAGAATTAACCACATGCTCAGCCTGCCCCCCGGAACCAGAAGAGGGCCTGAAGCCATCCAGCGCTTTTGCCGCCCGCTCCCAAAAAAGCGAGTTGTAAAGTGGAGCTTCAGGGCACTGCAATTGACAAACCTGCAGAGTTATAAATGATAACTCTCGTCCACAAATATATTGAGGGAAGGCAAAGACGAGGATTTGAAATTAAGGCAGAATTGCAGGAAACAGATTTCAGGAGGTAGATTCGAATCGCCTTTAAAGCACATGAAAAGCGGCAAAACGTTGACAATGATGCCCTTGGCCAAAAAGGGCGTATGCGTTTTTTCCTGAATATATTCAGGAAAAAACGCATACGCCCTTTTTGGCCAACGAAGCAACCTGGAAAGGCAAATCAGCACCCCAAAAAGAAATCTCGCTTCCCATCGGACAAAAGGGCCATGCTGAAAAAAGTGTCAAAACCAGAAATGCAGGACAGGCCATGGAGAAATGGGAGACTTGCTACACTGATGGGCGGGATGTAAATTGCCAACAGCCACTCTGGAGAAGGGTACGGTGTGTCCTGAAACATCTAAAAAACACAGCTTAGAGAGCATAGGGCACTTCCACGCATGGGGTAATAAAGTGGGAAAATTGAAAATCAGCAAGACACAAGCACCCCAGAGTTTAGGGCTGCTCTGTTGACAAGGACCTCCACTTCATTCCACCTTAAATATCCCAGGAAAGCGAAAAATGGATAAAAAATTGTGTTCCTTATGTACAATGGAATATCACTCAGCCATGAAATCAATGTCATAAGGCTAGTAGCAGCATGATGAGTGGATTTAGGTACGACGATTCTAAGTGAAATAAGTCACACAGAAAAGGACACTTCTCATAAGGTGTCACTTATAGAGGGAATGTAAAAACCGCTACACTTGAACTGAATTACAAAACAGAACAGAGTCACACATGCAGAAAACACACTATGGCTGCTTAACGGGAAAGGTGAGGTGGGGTGATACATAAAACAAGAGTTTCAAATTAGCTCAGATACCGTTCCATAAACCCAATATGTAATAGACAAGACCTACTCCTTGCTCAGAGAACTGGACTCAACATGCCCGACTCACCGCACAAGAATATATCTGACTAGTAATAATCTTAAAACCTATGTATTGATATCTCTCTGTTAGTGTGTCAAGTGGGTGTAAAGCGGCATAAACACAGCCGTGAAAAGCAGCTAAACCCCATTATAAAAAGAAATTACTTTTAAAAACCCATGAAACAAAGACAGGGAAAGAGAGAGAAATTCTTACACAATTCGTTCAGGGGCTGTGATGCAACCTGGATTGACCATATCTAGACCCACAGCTGGATGAGACATAAGGGTGGACACTCTTGGGGCTGAGAGGTTTGGTGAGGTTGGGTGAGCAAACGCAGACCCTTTAAAGTAATACTGCGTGCTACCCATCGCATGGGTCCCAAATCTCCAGGTTCAAGGGCATCTACCTACATCGAAAACATGCATGAGAAACCCAGAAGATGGTACACCGTGTGATGGGGAAAGGTTTCTAAAACGCACCTCATTTCTCATCTCCTTGTGCTCGGGTTCGCCATTCCAACCACTTTGCTAGCAATCTCCCTACTTGGAGCCTCAGCACCTTTAACCTCCTGTTCCGTACAGGTTGCAATTTGTCCTGAGGATGAACGGGAAGACGGGGAACCAATGAGAGACTAGCTCTTGGTGTTGGGACAGGCACAGGTCACTCTATTTTCCCATCAGGAAGAAGAATTAACCACAGGCTCAGCCTGACCCGCGGAACCAGAACAGGGCCTGAAGCCATCCTGCGCTTTTGCGGCCAGCTCCCAAAAAAGCGACTTGTAAAATGGAGCTTCAGGGCACTGCAATTCACAAACCTGCAGAGTTATAAATGATAACTCTCGTCCACAAATATATTGAGGGAAGGCAAAGAAGAGGATTTGAAATCAAGGCAGAATTGCAGGAAACAGATTTCAGGAGGTAGATTCGAATCGCCTTTAAAGCACATGAAAAGCGGCAAAACGTTGACAATGATGCCCTTGGCCAAAAAGGGCGTATGCGTTTTTTCCTGAATATATTCAGGAAAAAACGCATACGCCCTTTTTGGCCAACCAAGCAACCTGGAAAGGCAAATCAGCGCTACAAAGAAGTCTCGCTTCCCATCGGTCAAAAGGGCCATGCTGAAAAAAGTTTCAAAACCAGAAATGCAGGACAGGCCATGGAGAAATGGGAGCCTTGCTACACTGATGGGCGGGATGTAAATTGCCAACAGCCACTCTGGAGAAGTGTACGGTGTGTCCTGAAACATCTAAAAAACACAGCTTAGGGAGCATAGGGCACTTCCACGCATGGGGGGATAAAGTGGGATAATTGAAAATCAGCAAGACACAAGCACCCCAAAGTTTAGGGCAGCTCTGTTGACAAGGACCTCCACTTCATTCCACCTTAAATATCCCAGGAAAGCGAAAAATGGATAAAAAAGTTGTGGTCCTTATGTACAATGGAATATCACTCAGCCATGAAATCAATGTCATAAGGCTAGTAGCAGCATGATGAGTGGATTTATGTAAGACGATTCTAAGTGAAATAAGTCACACAGAAAAGGACACTTCTCATAAGGTGTCACTTATAGAGGGAATGTAAAAACCGTTACACTTGAACTGAATTACAAAACAGAACAGAGTCACACATGCAGAAAACACACTATGGCTGCTTAACGGGAAAGGTGAGGTGGGGTGATACATAAAACAAGAGTTTCAAATTAGCTCAGATACCGTTCCATAAACCCAATATGTAATAGACAAGACCTACTCCTTGCTCACAGAACTGGACTCAACACGCCCGATTCACCGCACAAGAATATATCTGACTAGTAATAATCTTAAAACCTATATATTGATATCTCTCTGTTAGTGTGTCAAGTGGGTGTAAAGCGGCATAAACACAGCCGTGAAAAGCAGCTAAACCCCATTATAAAAATAAATTACTTTTAAAAACCCATGAAACAAAGACAGGGAAAGAGAGAGAAATTCTTACACAATTCGTTCATGGGCTGTGATGCAACCTGGATTGACCATATCTAGACCCACAGCTGGATGAGACATAAGGGTGGACACTCTTGGGGCTGAGAGGTTTGGTGAGGTTGGGTGAGCAAACGCAGACCCTTTAAAGTAATACTGCGTGCTACCCATCGCATGGGTCCCAAATCTCCAGGTTCAAGGGCAACTTCCTACATCGAAAACATGCATGAGAAACCCAGAAGATGGTACACCGTGTGATGGGGAAAGGTTTCTAAAACGCACCTCATTTCTCATCTCCTTGTGCTCGGTTTCGCCATTCCAGCCACTTTGCTAGCAATCTCCCTACTTGGAGCCTCAGCACCTTTAACCTCCTGTTCCGTACAGGTTGCAATTTGTCCTGAGGATGAACGGGAAGACGGGGAACCAATGAGAGACTAGCTCTTGGTGTTGGGACAGGCACAGGTCACTCTATTTTCCCATCAGGAAGAAGAATTAACCACAGGCTCAGCCTGCCCCCCGGAACCACAACAGGGCCTGAAGCCACCTGCGCTTTTGCGGCCAGCTCCCAAAAAAGCGACTTGTAAAATGGAGCTTCAGGGCACTGCAATTCACAAACCTGCAGAGTTATAAATGATAACTCTCTTCCACAAATATATTGAGGGAAGGCAAAGACGAAGAATTGAAATCAAGGCAGAATTGCAGGAAACAGATTTCAGGAGGTAGATTCGAATCGCCTTTAAAGCACATGAAAAGTGGCAAAACGTTGACAATGATGCCCTTGGCCAAAAATGGCGTATGCGTTTTTTCCTGAATATATTCAGGAAAAAACGCATACGCCCTTTTTGGCCAACCAAGCAACCTGGAAAGGCAAATCAGCGCTACAAAGAAGTCTCGCTTCCCATCGGTCAAAAGGGCCATGCTGAAAAAAGTGTCAAAACCAGAAATGCAGGACAGGCCATGGAGAAATGGGAGCCTTGCTACACTGATGGCCGGGATGTAAATTGCCAACAGCCACTCTGGAGAAGTGTACGGTGTGTCCTGAAACATCTAAAAAACACAGCTTAGAGAGCATAGGGCACTTCCACGCATGGGGGGATAAATTGGGAAAATTGAAAATCAGCAAGACACAAGCACCCCAAAGTTTAGGGCTGCTCTGTTGACAAGGACCTCCACTTCATTCCACCTTAAATATCCCAGGAAAGCGAAAAATGGATAAAAAAGTTGTGGTCCTTATGTACAATGGAATATCACTCAGCCATGAAATCAATGTCATAAGGCTAGTAGCAGCATGATGAGTGGATTTAGGTAAGACGATTCTAAGTGAAATAAGTCACACAGAAAAGGACACTTCTCATAAGGTGTCACTTATAGAGGGAATGTAAAAACCGTTACACTTGAACTGAATTACAAAACAGAACAGAGTCACACATGCAGAAAACACACTTTGGCTGCTTAACGGGAAAGGTGAGGTGGGGTGATACATAAAACAAGAGTTTCAAATTAGCTCAGATACCGTTCCATAAACCCAATATGTAATAGACAAGATCTACTCCTTGCTCAGAGAACTGGACTCAACACGCCCGATTCACCGCACAAGAATATATCTGACTAGTAATAATCTTAAAACCTATGTATTGATATCTCTCTGTTAGTGTGTCAAGTGGGTGTAAAGCGGCATAAACACAGCCGTGAAAAGCAGCTAAACCCCATTATAAATATAAATTACTTTTAAAAACCCATAAAACAAAGACAGGGAAAGAGAGAGAAATTCTTACACAATTCGTTCAGGGGCTGTGATGCAACCTGGATTGACCATATCTAGACCCACAGCTGGATGAGACATAAGGGTGGACACTCTTGGGGCTGAGAGGTTTGGTGAGGTTGGGTGAGCAAACGCAGACCCTTTAAAGTAATACTGCGTGCTACCCATCGCATGGGTCCCAAATCTCCAGGTTCAAGGACATCTCCCTACATCGAAAACATGCATGAGAAACCCAGAAGATGGTACACCGTGTGATGGGGAAAGGTTTCTAAAACGCACCTCATTTCTCATCTCCTTGTGCTCGGGTTCGCCATTCCAGCCACTTTACTAGCAATCTCCCTACTTGGAGCATCAGCACCTTTAACCTCCTGTTCCGTACAGGTTGCAATTTGTCCTGAGGATGAACGGGAAGACGGGGAACCAATGAGAGACTAGCTCTTGGTGTTGGGACAGGCACAGGTCACTCTATTTTCCCATCAGGAAGAAGAATTAACCACAGGCTCAGCCTGCCCCCCGGAACCAGAACAGGGCCTGAAGCCACCTGCGCTTTTGCGGCCAGCTCCCAAAAAAGCGACTTGTAAAATGGAGCTTCAGGGCACTGCAATTCACAAACCTGCAGAGTTATAAATGATAACTCTCGTCCACAAATATATTGAGGGAAGGTAAAGAAGAGGATTTGAAATCAAGGCAGAATTGCAGGAAACAGATTTCAGGAGGTAGATTCGAATCGCCTTTAAAGCACATGAAAAGCGGCAAAACGTTGACAATGATGCCCTTGGCCAAAAAGGGCGTATGAGTTTTTTCCTGAATATATTCAGGAAAAAACGCATACGCCCTTTTTGGCCAACCAAGCAACCTGGAAAGGCAAATCAGCGCTACAAAGAAGTCTCGCTTCCCATCGGTCAAAAGGGCCATGCTGAAAAAAGTGTCAAAATCAGAAATGCAGGACAGGCCATGGAGAAATGGGAGCCTTGCTACACTGATGGGCGGGATGTAAATTGCCAACAGCCACTCTGGAGAAGTGTACGGTGTGTCCTGAAACATCTAAAAAACACAGCTTAGAGAGCATAGGGCACTTCCACGCATGGGGGGATAAAGTGGGAAAATTGAAAATCAGCAAGACACAAGCACCCCATAGTTTAGGGCTGCTCTGTTGACAAGGACCTCCACTTCATTCCACCTTAAATATCCCAGGAAAGCGAAAAATGGATAAAAAAGTTGTGGTCCTTATGTACAATGGAATATCACTCAGCCATGAAATCAATGTCATAAGGCTAGTAGCAGCATGATGAGTGGATTTAGGTAAGACGATTCTAAGTGAAATAAGTCACACAGAAAAGGACACTTCTCATAAGGTGTCACTTATAGAGGGAATGTAAAAACCGTTACACTTGAACTGAATTACAAAACAGAACAGAGTCACACATGCAGCAAACACACTTTGGCTGCTTAACGGGAAAGGTGAGGTGGGGTGATACATAAAACAAGAGTTTCAAATTAGCTCAGATACCGTTCCATAAACCCAATATGTAATCGACAAGACCTACTCCTTGCTCAGAGAACTGGACTCAACACGCCCGATTCACCGCAGAAGAATATATCTGACTAGTAATAATCTTAAAACCTATGTATTGATATCTCTCTGTTAGTGTGTCAAGTGGGTGTAAAGCGGCATAAACACAGCCGTGAAAAGCAGCTAAACCCCATTATAAAAATAAATTACTTTTAAAAACCCATGAAACAAAGACAGGGAAAGAGAGAGAAATTCTTACACAATTCGTTCAGGGGCTGTGATGCAACCTGGATTGACCATATCTAGACCCACAGCTGGATGAGACATAAGGGTGGACACTCTTGGGGCTGAGAGGTTTGGTGAGGTTGGGTGAGCAAACGCAGACCCTTTAAAGTAATACTGCGTGCTACCCATCGCATGGGTCCCAAATCTCCAGGTTCAAGGGCATCTTCCTACATCGAAAACATGCATGAGAAACCCAGAAGATGGTACACCGTGTGATGGGGAAAGGTTTCTAAAACGCACCTCATTTCTCATCTCCTTGTGCTCGGGTTCGCCATTCCAGCCACTTTACCAGCAATCTCCCTACTTGGGGCATCAGCACCTTTAACCTCCTGTTCCGTACAGGTTGCAATTTGTCCTGAGGATGAACGGGAAGACGGGGAACCAATGAGAGACTAGCTCTTGGTGTTGGGACAGGCACAGGTCACTCTATTTTCCCATCAGGATGAAGAATTAACCACAGGCTCAGCCTGCCCCCCGGAACCAGAACAGGGCCTGAAGCCATCCTGCGCTTTTGCGGCCAGCTCCCAAAAAAGCGACTTGTAAAATGGAGCTTCAGGGCACTGCAATTCACAAACCTGCAGAGTTATAAATGATAACTCTCGTCCACAAATATATTGAGGGAAGGCAAAGAAGAGGATTTGAAATCAAGGCAGAATTGCAGGAAACAGATTTCAGGAGGTAGATTCGAATCGCCTTTAAAGCACATGAAAAGCGGCAAAACGTTGACAATGATGCCCTCGGCCAAAAAGGGCGTATGCGTTTTTTCCTGAATATATTCAGGAAAAAACGCATACGCCCTTTTTGGCCAACCAAGCAACCTGGAAAGGCAAATCAGCGCTACAAAGAAGTCTCGCTTCCCATCGGTCAAAAGGGCCATGCTGAAAAAAGTGTCAAAACCAGAAATGCAGGACAGGCCATGGAGAAATGGGAGCCTTGCTACACTGATGGGCGGGATGTAAATTGCCAACAGCCACTCTGGAGAAGTGTACGGTGTGTCCTGAAACATCTAAAAAACACAGCTTAGGGAGCATAGGGCACTTCCACGCATGGGGGGATAAAGTGGGATAATTGAAAATCAGCAAGACACAAGCACCCCAAAGTTTAGGGCAGCTCTGTTGACAAGGACCTCCACTTCATTCCACCTTAAATATCCCAGGAAAGCGAAAAATGGATAAAAAAGTTGTGGTCCTTATGTACAATGGAATATCACTCAGCCATGAAATCAATGTCATAAGGCTAGTAGCAGCATGATGAGTGGATTTATGTAAGACGATTCTAAGTGAAATAAGTCACACAGAAAAGGACACTTCTCATAAGGTGTCACTTATAGAGGGAATGTAAAAACCGTTACACTTGAACTGAATTACAAAACAGAACAGAGTCACACATGCAGAAAACACACTATGGCTGCTTAACGGGAAAGGTGAGGTGGGGTGATACATAAAACAAGAGTTTCAAATTAGCTCAGATACCGTTCCATAAACCCAATATGTAATAGACAAGACCTACTCCTTGCTCACAGAACTGGACTCAACACGCCCGATTCACCGCACAAGAATATATCTGACTAGTAATAATCTTAAAACCTATATATTGATATCTCTCTGTTAGTGTGTCAAGTGGGTGTAAAGCGGCATAAACACAGCCGTGAAAAGCAGCTAAACCCCATTATAAAAATAAATTACTTTTAAAAACCCATGAAACAAAGACAGGGAAAGAGAGAGAAATTCTTACACAATTCGTTCATGGGCTGTGATGCAACCTGGATTGACCATATCTAGACCCACAGCTGGATGAGACATAAGGGTGGACACTCTTGGGGCTGAGAGGTTTGGTGAGGTTGGGTGAGCAAACGCAGACCCTTTAAAGTAATACTGCGTGCTACCCATCGCATGGGTCCCAAATCTCCAGGTTCAAGGGCAACTTCCTACATCGAAAACATGCATGAGAAACCCAGAAGATGGTACACCGTGTGATGGGGAAAGGTTTCTAAAACGCACCTCATTTCTCATCTCCTTGTGCTCGGTTTCGCCATTCCAGCCACTTTGCTAGCAATCTCCCTACTTGGAGCCTCAGCACCTTTAACCTCCTGTTCCGTACAGGTTGCAATTTGTCCTGAGGATGAACGGGAAGACGGGGAACCAATGAGAGACTAGCTCTTGGTGTTGGGACAGGCACAGGTCACTCTATTTTCCCATCAGGAAGAAGAATTAACCACAGGCTCAGCCTGCCCCCCGGAACCACAACAGGGCCTGAAGCCACCTGCGCTTTTGCGGCCAGCTCCCAAAAAAGCGACTTGTAAAATGGAGCTTCAGGGCACTGCAATTCACAAACCTGCAGAGTTATAAATGATAACTCTCTTCCACAAATATATTGAGGGAAGGCAAAGACGAAGAATTGAAATCAAGGCAGAATTGCAGGAAACAGATTTCAGGTGGTAGATTCGAATCGCCTTTAAAGCACGTGAAAAGTGGCAAAACGTTGACAATGATGCCCTTGGCCAAAAAGGGCGTATGCGTTTTTTCCTGAATATATTCAGGAAAAAACGCATACGCCCTTTTTGGCCAACCAAGCAACCTGGAAAGGCAAATCAGCGCTACAAAGAAGTCTCGCTTCCCATCGGTCAAAAGGGCCATGCTGAAAAAAGTGTCAAAACCAGAAATGCAGGACAGGCCATGGAGAAATGGGAGCCTTGCTACACTGATGGCCGGGATGTAAATTGCCAACAGCCACTCTGGAGAAGTGTACGGTGTGTCCTGAAACATCTAAAAAACACAGCTTAGAGAGCATAGGGCACTTCCACGCATGGGGGGATAAATTGGGAAAATTGAAAATCAGCAAGACACAAGCACCCCAAAGTTTAGGGCTGCTCTGTTGACAAGGACCTCCACTTCATTCCACCTTAAATATCCCAGGAAAGCGAAAAATGGATAAAAAAGTTGTGGTCCTTATGTACAATGGAATATCACTCAGCCATGAAATCAATGTCATAAGGCTAGTAGCAGCATGATGAGTGGATTTAGGTAAGACGATTCTAAGTGAAATAAGTCACACAGAAAAGGACACTTCTCATAAGGTGTCACTTATAGAGGGAATGTAAAAACCGTTACACTTGAACTGAATTACAAAACAGAACAGAGTCACACATGCAGAAAACACACTTTGGCTGCTTAACGGGAAAGGTGAGGTGGGGTGATACATAAAACAAGAGTTTCAAATTAGCTCAGATACCGTTCCATAAACCCAATATGTAATAGACAAGATCTACTCCTTGCTCAGAGAACTGGACTCAACACGCCCGATTCACCGCACAAGAATATATCTGACTAGTAATAATCTTAAAACCTATGTATTGATATCTCTCTGTTAGTGTGTCAAGTGGGTGTAAAGCGGCATAAACACAGCCGTGAAAAGCAGCTAAACCCCATTATAAATATAAATTACTTTTAAAAACCCATAAAACAAAGACAGGGAAAGAGAGAGAAATTCTTACACAATTCGTTCAGGGGCTGTGATGCAACCTGGATTGACCATATCTAGACCCACAGCTGGATGAGACATAAGGGTGGACACTCTTGGGGCTGAGAGGTTTGGTGAGGTTGGGTGAGCAAACGCAGACCCTTTAAAGTAATACTGCGTGCTACCCATCGCATGGGTCCCAAATCTCCAGGTTCAAGGACATCTCCCTACATCGAAAACATGCATGAGAAACCCAGAAGATGGTACACCGTGTGATGGGGAAAGGTTTCTAAAACGCACCTCATTTCTCATCTCCTTGTGCTCGGGTTCGCCATTCCAGCCACTTTACTAGCAATCTCCCTACTTGGAGCATCAGCACCTTTAACCTCCTGTTCCGTACAGGTTGCAATTTGTCCTGAGGATGAACGGGAAGACGGGGAACCAATGAGAGACTAGCTCTTGGTGTTGGGACAGGCACAGGTCACTCTATTTTCCCATCAGGAAGAAGAATTAACCACAGGCTCAGCCTGCCCCCCGGAACCAGAACAGGGCCTGAAGCCACCTGCGCTTTTGCGGCCAGCTCCCAAAAAAGCGACTTGTAAAATGGAGCTTCAGGGCACTGCAATTCACAAACCTGCAGAGTTATAAATGATAACTCTCGTCCACAAATATATTGAGGGAAGGTAAAGAAGAGGATTTGAAATCAAGGCAGAATTGCAGGAAACAGATTTCAGGAGGTAGATTCGAATCGCCTTTAAAGCACATGAAAAGCGGCAAAACGTTGACAATGATGCCCTTGGCCAAAAAGGGCGTATGAGTTTTTTCCTGAATATATTCAGGAAAAAACGCATACGCCCTTTTTGGCCAACCAAGCAACCTGGAAAGGCAAATCAGCGCTACAAAGAAGTCTCGCTTCCCATCGGTCAAAAGGGCCATGCTGAAAAAAGTGTCAAAATCAGAAATGCAGGACAGGCCATGGAGAAATGGGAGCCTTGCTACACTGATGGGCGGGATGTAAATTGCCAACAGCCACTCTGGAGAAGTGTACGGTGTGTCCTGAAACATCTAAAAAACACAGCTTAGAGAGCATAGGGCACTTCCACGCATGGGGGGATAAAGTGGGAAAATTGAAAATCAGCAAGACACAAGCACCCCATAGTTTAGGGCTGCTCTGTTGACAAGGACCTCCACTTCATTCCACCTTAAATATCCCAGGAAAGCGAAAAATGGATAAAAAAGTTGTGGTCCTTATGTACAATGGAATATCACTCAGCCATGAAATCAATGTCATAAGGCTAGTAGCAGCATGATGAGTGGATTTAGGTAAGACGATTCTAAGTGAAATAAGTCACACAGAAAAGGACACTTCTCATAAGGTGTCACTTATAGAGGGAATGTAAAAACCGTTACACTTGAACTGAATTACAAAACAGAACAGAGTCACACATGCAGCAAACACACTTTGGCTGCTTAACGGGAAAGGTGAGGTGGGGTGATACATAAAACAAGAGTTTCAAATTAGCTCAGATACCGTTCCATAAACCCAATATGTAATAGACAAGACCTACTCCTTGCTCAGAGAACTGGACTCAACACGCCCGATTCACCGCAGAAGAATATATCTGACTAGTAATAATCTTAAAACCTATGTATTGATATCTCTCTGTTAGTGTGTCAAGTGGGTGTAAAGCGGCATAAACACAGCCGTGAAAAGCAGCTAAACCCCATTATAAAAATAAATTACTTTTAAAAACCCATGAAACAAAGACAGGGAAAGAGAGAGAAATTCTTACACAATTCGTTCAGGGGCTGTGATGCAACCTGGATTGACCATATCTAGACCCACAGCTGGATGAGACATAAGGGTGGACACTCTTGGGGCTGAGAGGTTTGGTGAGGTTGGGTGAGCAAACGCAGACCCTTTAAAGTAATACTGCGTGCTACCCATCGCATGGGTCCCAAATCTCCAGGTTCAAGGGCATCTTCCTACATCGAAAACATGCATGAGAAACCCAGAAGATGGTACACCGTGTGATGGGGAAAGGTTTCTAAAACGCACCTCATTTCTCATCTCCTTGTGCTCGGGTTCGCCATTCCAGCCACTTTACCAGCAATCTCCCTACTTGGGGCATCAGCACCTTTAACCTCCTGTTCCGTACAGGTTGCAATTTGTCCTGAGGATGAACGGGAAGACGGGGAACCAATGAGAGACTAGCTCTTGGTGTTGGGACAGGCACAGGTCACTCTATTTTCCCATCAGGATGAAGAATTAACCACAGGCTCAGCCTGCCCCCCGGAACCAGAACAGGGCCTGAAGCCATCCTGCGCTTTTGCGGCCAGCTCCCAAAAAAGCGACTTGTAAAATGGAGCTTCAGGGCACTGCAATTCACAAACCTGCAGAGTTATAAATGATAACTCTCGTCCACAAATATATTGAGGGAAGGCAAAGAAGAGGATTTGAAATCAAGGCAGAATTGCAGGAAACAGATTTCAGGAGGTAGATTCGAATCGCCTTTAAAGCACATGAAAAGCGGCAAAACGTTGACAATGATGCCCTCGGCCAAAAAGGGCGTATGCGTTTTTTCCTGAATATATTCAGGAAAAAACGCATACGCCCTTTTTGGCCAACCAAGCAACCTGGAAAGGCAAATCAGCGCTACAAAGAAGTCTCGCTTCCCATCGGTCAAAAGGGCCATGCTGAAAAAAGTGTCAAAACCAGAAATGCAGGACAGGCCATGGAGAAATGGGAGCCTTGCTACACTGATGGGCGGGATGTAAATTGCCAACAGCCACTCTGGAGAAGTGTACGGTGTGTCCTGAAACATCTAAAAAACACAGCTTAGGGAGCATAGGGCACTTCCACGCATGGGGGGATAAAGTGGGATAATTGAAAATCAGCAAGACACAAGCACCCCAAAGTTTAGGGCAGCTCTGTTGACAAGGACCTCCACTTCATTCCACCTTAAATATCCCAGGAAAGCGAAAAATGGATAAAAAAGTTGTGGTCCTTATGTACAATGGAATATCACTCAGCCATGAAATCAATGTCATAAGGCTAGTAGCAGCATGATGAGTGGATTTATGTAAGACGATTCTAAGTGAAATAAGTCACACAGAAAAGGACACTTCTCATAAGGTGTCACTTATAGAGGGAATGTAAAAACCGTTACACTTGAACTGAATTACAAAACAGAACAGAGTCACACATGCAGAAAACACACTATGGCTGCTTAACGGGAAAGGTGAGGTGGGGTGATACATAAAACAAGAGTTTCAAATTAGCTCAGATACCGTTCCATAAACCCAATATGTAATAGACAAGACCTACTCCTTGCTCACAGAACTGGACTCAACACGCCCGATTCACCGCACAAGAATATATCTGACTAGTAATAATCTTAAAACCTATATATTGATATCTCTCTGTTAGTGTGTCAAGTGGGTGTAAAGCGGCATAAACACAGCCGTGAAAAGCAGCTAAACCCCATTATAAAAATAAATTACTTTTAAAAACCCATGAAACAAAGACAGGGAAAGAGAGAGAAATTCTTACACAATTCGTTCATGGGCTGTGATGCAACCTGGATTGACCATATCTAGACCCACAGCTGGATGAGACATAAGGGTGGACACTCTTGGGGCTGAGAGGTTTGGTGAGGTTGGGTGAGCAAACGCAGACCCTTTAAAGTAATACTGCGTGCTACCCATCGCATGGGTCCCAAATCTCCAGGTTCAAGGGCAACTTCCTACATCGAAAACATGCATGAGAAACCCAGAAGATGGTACACCGTGTGATGGGGAAAGGTTTCTAAAACGCACCTCATTTCTCATCTCCTTGTGCTCGGTTTCGCCATTCCAGCCACTTTGCTAGCAATCTCCCTACTTGGAGCCTCAGCACCTTTAACCTCCTGTTCCGTACAGGTTGCAATTTGTCCTGAGGATGAACGGGAAGACGGGGAACCAATGAGAGACTAGCTCTTGGTGTTGGGACAGGCACAGGTCACTCTATTTTCCCATCAGGAAGAAGAATTAACCACAGGCTCAGCCTGCCCCCCGGAACCACAACAGGGCCTGAAGCCACCTGCGCTTTTGCGGCCAGCTCCCAAAAAAGCGACTTGTAAAATGGAGCTTCAGGGCACTGCAATTCACAAACCTGCAGAGTTATAAATGATAACTCTCTTCCACAAATATATTGAGGGAAGGCAAAGACGAAGAATTGAAATCAAGGCAGAATTGCAGGAAACAGATTTCAGGTGGTAGATTCGAATCGCCTTTAAAGCACGTGAAAAGTGGCAAAACGTTGACAATGATGCCCTTGGCCAAAAAGGGCGTATGCGTTTTTTCCTGAATATATTCAGGAAAAAACGCATACGCCCTTTTTGGCCAACCAAGCAACCTGGAAAGGCAAATCAGCGCTACAAAGAAGTCTCGCTTCCCATCGGTCAAAAGGGCCATGCTGAAAAAAGTGTCAAAACCAGAAATGCAGGACAGGCCATGGAGAAATGGGAGCCTTGCTACACTGATGGCCGGGATGTAAATTGCCAACAGCCACTCTGGAGAAGTGTACGGTGTGTCCTGAAACATCTAAAAAACACAGCTTAGAGAGCATAGGGCACTTCCACGCATGGGGGGATAAATTGGGAAAATTGAAAATCAGCAAGACACAAGCACCCCAAAGTTTAGGGCTGCTCTGTTGACAAGGACCTCCACTTCATTCCACCTTAAATATCCCAGGAAAGCGAAAAATGGATAAAAAAGTTGTGGTCCTTATGTACAATGGAATATCACTCAGCCATGAAATCAATGTCATAAGGCTAGTAGCAGCATGATGAGTGGATTTAGGTAAGACGATTCTAAGTGAAATAAGTCACACAGAAAAGGACACTTCTCATAAGGTGTCACTTATAGAGGGAATGTAAAAACCGTTACACTTGAACTGAATTACAAAACAGAACAGAGTCACACATGCAGAAAACACACTTTGGCTGCTTAACGGGAAAGGTGAGGTGGGGTGATACATAAAACAAGAGTTTCAAATTAGCTCAGATACCGTTCCATAAACCCAATATGTAATAGACAAGATCTACTCCTTGCTCAGAGAACTGGACTCAACACGCCCGATTCACCGCACAAGAATATATCTGACTAGTAATAATCTTAAAACCTATGTATTGATATCTCTCTGTTAGTGTGTCAAGTGGGTGTAAAGCGGCATAAACACAGCCGTGAAAAGCAGCTAAACCCCATTATAAATATAAATTACTTTTAAAAACCCATAAAACAAAGACAGGGAAAGAGAGAGAAATTCTTACACAATTCGTTCAGGGGCTGTGATGCAACCTGGATTGACCATATCTAGACCCACAGCTGGATGAGACATAAGGGTGGACACTCTTGGGGCTGAGAGGTTTGGTGAGGTTGGGTGAGCAAACGCAGACCCTTTAAAGTAATACTGCGTGCTACCCATCGCATGGGTCTCAAATCTCCAGGTTCAAGGACATCTCCCTACATCGAAAACATGCATGAGAAACCCAGAAGATGGTACACCGTGTGATGGGGAAAGGTTTCTAAAACGCACCTCATTTCTCATCTCCTTGTGCTCGGGTTCACCATTCCAGCCACTTTACTAGCAATCTCCCTACTTGGAGCATCAGCACCTTTAACCTCCTGTTCCGTACAGGTTGCAATTTGTCCTGAGGATGAACGGGAAGACGGGGAACCAATGAGAGACTAGCTCTTGGTGTTGGGACAGGCACAGGTCACTCTATTTTCCCATCAGGAAGAAGAATTAACCACAGGCTCAGCCTGCCCCCCGGAACCAGAACAGGGCCTGAAGCCACCTGCGCTTTTGCGGCCAGCTCCCAAAAAAGCGACTTGTAAAATGGAGCTTCAGGGCACTGCAATTCACAAACCTGCAGAGTTATAAATGATAACTCTCGTCCACAAATATATTGAGGGAAGGTAAAGAAGAGGATTTGAAATCAAGGCAGAATTGCAGGAAACAGATTTCAGGAGGTAGATTCGAATCGCCTTTAAAGCACATGAAAAGCGGCAAAACGTTGACAATGATGCCCTTGGCCAAAAAGGGCGTATGCGTTTTTTCCTGAATATATTCAGGAAAAAACGCATACGCCCTTTTTGGCCAACCAAGCAACCTGGAAAGGCAAATCAGCGCTACAAAGAAGTCTCGCTTCCCATCGGTCAAAAGGGCCATGCTGAAAAAAGTGTCAAAATCAGAAATGCAGGACAGGCCATGGAGAAATGGGAGCCTTGCTACACTGATGGGCGGGATGTAAATTGCCAACAGCCACTCTGGAGAAGTGTACGGTGTGTCCTGAAACATCTAAAAAACACAGCTTAGAGAGCATAGGGCACTTCCACGCATGGGGGGATAAAGTGGGAAAATTGAAAATCAGCAAGACACAAGCACCCCATAGTTTAGGGCTGCTCTGTTGACAAGGACCTCCACTTCATTCCACCTTAAATATCCCAGGAAAGCGAAAAATGGATAAAAAAGTTGTGGTCCTTATGTACAATGGAATATCACTCAGCCATGAAATCAATGTCATAAGGCTAGTAGCAGCATGATGAGTGGATTTAGGTAAGACGATTCTAAGTGAAATAAGTCACACAGAAAAGGACACTTCTCATAAGGTGTCACTTATAGAGGGAATGTAAAAACCGTTACACTTGAACTGAATTACAAAACAGAACAGAGTCACACATGCAGAAAACACACTTTGGCTGCTTAACGGGAAAGGTGAGGTGGGGTGATACATAAAACAAGAGTTTCAAATTAGCTCAGATACCGTTCCATAAACCCAATATGTAATAGACAAGACCTACTCCTTGCTCAGAGAACTGGACTCAACACGCCCGATTCACCGCAGAAGAATATATCTGACTAGTAATAATCTTAAAACCTATGTATTGATATCTCTCTGTTAGTGTGTCAAGTGGGTGTAAAGCGGCATAAACACAGCCGTGAAAAGCAGCTAAACCCCATTATAAAAATAAATTACTTTTAAAAACCCATGAAACAAAGACAGGGAAAGAGAGAGAAATTCTTACACAATTCGTTCAGGGGCTGTGATGCAACCTGGATTGACCATATCTAGACCCACAGCTGGATGAGACATAAGGGTGGACACTCTTGGGGCTGAGAGGTTTGGTGAGGTTGGGTGAGCAAACGCAGACCCTTTAAAGTAATACTGCGTGCTACCCATCGCATGGGTCCCAAATCTCCAGGTTCAAGGGCATCTCCCTACATCGAAAACATGCATGAGAAACCCAGAAGATGGTACACCGTGTGATGGGGAAAGGTTTCTAAAACGCACCTCATTTCTCATCTCCTTGTGCTCGGGTTCGCCATTGCAGCCACTTTACTAGCAATCTCCCTACTTGGAGCATCAGCACCTTTAACCTCCTGTACCGTACAGGTTGCAATTTGTCCTGAGGATGAACGGGAAGACGGGGAACCAATGAGAGACTAGCTCTTGGTGTTGGGACAGGCACAGGTCACTCTATTTTCCCATCAGGAAGAAGAATTAGCCACAGGCTCAGCCTGCCCCCCGGAACCAGAACAGGGCCTGAAGCCACCTGCGCTTTTGCGGCCAGCTCCCAAAAAAGCGACTTGTAAAATGGAGCTTCAGGGCACTGCAATTCACAAACCTGCAGAGTTATAAATGATAACTCTCGTCCACAAATATATTGAGGGAAGGCAAAGAAGAGGATTTGAAATCAAGGCAGAATTGCAGGAAACAGATTTCAGGAGGTAGATTCGAATCGCCTTTAAAGCACATGAAAAGCGGCAAAACGTTGACAATGATGCCCTTGGCCAAAAAGGGCGTATGCGTTTTTTCCTGAATATATTCAGGAAAAAACGCATACGCCCTTTTTGGCCAACCAAGCAACCTGGAAAGGCAAATCAGCGCTACAAAGAAGTCTCGCTTCCCATCGGTCAAAAGGGCCATGCTGAAAAAAGTGTCAAAACCAGAAATGCAGGACAGGCCATGGAGAAATGGGAGCCTTGCTACACTGATGGGCGGGATGTAAATTGCCAACAGCCACTCTGGAGAAGTGTACGGTGTGTCCTGAAACATCTGAAAAACACAGCTTAGAGAGCATAGGGCACTTCCACGCATGGGGGGATAAAGTGGGAAAATTGAAAATCAGCAAGACAGAAGCACCCCATAGTTTAGGGCTGCTCTGTTGACAAGGACCTCCACTTCATTCCACCTTAAATATCCCAGGAAAGCGAAAAATGGATAAAAAAGTTGTGGTCCTTAAGTACAATGGAATATCACTCAGCCATGAAATCAATGTCATAAGGCTAGTAGCAGCATGATGAGTGGATTTAGGTAAGACGATTCTAAGTGAAATAAGTCACACAGAAAAGGACACTTCTCATAAGGTGTCACTTATAGAGGGAATGTAAAAACCGTTACACTTGAACTGAATTACAAAACAGAACAGAGTCACACATGCAGAAAACACACTATGGCTGCTTAACGGGAAAGGTGAGGTGGGGTGATACATAAAACAAGAGTTTCAAATTAGCTCAGATACCGTTCCATAAACCCAATATGTAATAGACAAGACCTACTCCTTGCTCAGAGAACTGGACTCAACACGCCCGATTCACCGCACAAGAATATATCTGACTAGTAATAATCTTAAAATCTATGTATTGATATCTCTCTGTTAGTGTGTCAAGTGGGTGTAAAGCGGCATAAACACAGCCGTGAAAAGCAGCTAAACCCCATTATAAAAATAAATTACTTTTAAAAACCCATGAAACAAAGACAGGGAAAGAGAGAGAAATTCTTACACAATTCGTTCAGGGGCTGTGATGCAACCTGGATTGACCATATCTAGACCCACAGCTGGATGAGACATAAGGGTGGACACTCTTGGGGCTGAGAGGTTTGGTGAGGTTGGGTGAGCAAACGCAGACCCTTTAAAGTAATACTGCGTGCTACCCATCGCATGGGTCCCAAATCTCCAGGTTCAAGGGCATCTTCCTACATCGAAAACATGCATGAGAAACCCAGAAGATGGTACACCGTGTGATGGGGAAAGGTTTCTAAAACGCACCTCATTTCTCATCTCCTTGTGCTCGGGTTCGCCATTCCAGCCACTTTACCAGCAATCTCCCTACTTGGGGCATCAGCACCTTTAACCTCCTGTTCCGTACAGGTTGCAATTTGTCCTGAGGATGAACGGGAAGACGGGGAACCAATGAGAGACTAGCTCTTGGTGTTGGGACAGGCACAGGTCACTCTATTTTCCCATCAGGATGAAGAATTAACCACAGGCTCAGCCTGCCCCCCGGAACCAGAACAGGGCCTGAAGCCATCCTGCGCTTTTGCGGCCAGCTCCCAAAAAAGCGACTTGTAAAATGGAGCTTCAGGGCACTGCAATTCACAAACCTGCAGAGTTATAAATGATAACTCTCGTCCACAAATATATTGAGGGAAGGCAAAGAAGAGGATTTGAAATCAAGGCAGAATTGCAGGAAACAGATTTCAGGAGGTAGATTCGAATCGCCTTTAAAGCACATGAAAAGCGGCAAAACATCGACAATGATGCCCTCGGCCAAAAAGGGCGTATGCGTTTTTTCCTGAATATATTCAGGAAAAAACGCATACGCCCTTTTTGGCCAACCAAGCAACCTGGAAAGGCAAATCAGCGCTACAAAGAAGTCTCGCTTCCCATCGGTCAAAAGGGCCATGCTGAAAAAAGTGTCAAAACCAGAAATGCAGGACAGGCCATGGAGAAATGGGAGCCTTGCTACACTGATGGGCGGGATGTAAATTGCCAACAGCCACTCTGGAGAAGGGTACGGTGTGTCCTGAAACATCTAAAAAACACAGCTTAGAGAGCATAGGGCACTTCCACGCATGGGGGGATAAAGTGGGAAAATTGAAAATCAGCAAGACACAAGCACCCCAAAGTTTAGGGCTGCTCTGTTGACAAGGACCTCCACTTCATTCCACCTTAAATATCCCAGGAAAGCGAAAAATGGATAAAAAAGTTGTGGTCCTTATGTACAATGGAATATCACTCAGCCATGAAATCAATGTCATACGGCTAGTAGCAGCATGTTGAGTGGATTTAGGTACGACGATTCTAAGTGAAATAAGTCACACAGAAAAGGGCACTTCTCATAAGGTGTCACTTATAGAGGGAATGTAAAATCCGTTACACTTGAACTGAATTACAAAACAGAACAGAGTCACACATGCAGAAAACACACTATGGCTGCTTAACGGGAAAGGTGAGGTGGGGTGATACATAAAACAAGACTTTCAAATTAGCTCAGATACCGTTCCATAAACCCAATATGTAATAGACAAGACCTACTCCTTGCTCAGAGAACTGGACTCAACACGCCCGATTCACCGCACAAGAATATATCTGACTAGTAATAATCTTAAAACCTATGTATTGATATCTCTCTGTTAGTGTGTCAAGTGGGTGTAAAGCGGCATAAACACAGCCGTGAAAAGCAGCTAAACCCCATTATAAAAATAAATTACTTTTAAAAACCCATGAAACAAAGACAGGGAAAGAGAGAGAAATTCTTACACAATTCGTTCAGGGGCTGTGATGCAACCTGGATTGACCATATCTAGACCCACAGCTGGATGAGACATAAGGGTGGACACTCTTGGGGCTGAGAGGTTTGGTGAGGTTGGGTGAGCAAACGCAGACCCTTTAAAGTAATACTGCGTGCTACCCATCGCATGGGTCCCAAATCTCCAGGTTCAAGGGCATCTTCCTACATCGAAAACATGCATGAGAAACCCAGAAGATGGTACACCGTGTGATGGGGAAAGGTTTCTAAAACGCACCTCATTTCTCATCTCCTTGTGCTCGGGTTCGCCATTCCAGCCACTTTACCAGCAATCTCCCTACTTGGGGCATCAGCACCTTTAACCTCCTGTTCCGTACAGGTTGCAATTTGTCCTGAGGATGAACGGGAAGACGGGGAACCAATGAGAGACTAGCTCTTGGTGTTGGGACAGGCACAGGTCACTCTATTTTCCCATCAGGATGAAGAATTAACCACAGGCTCAGCCTGCCCCCCGGAACCAGAACAGGGCCTGAAGCCATCCTGCGCTTTTGCGGCCAGCTCCCAAAAAAGCGACTTGTAAAATGGAGCTTCAGGGCACTGCAATTCACAAACCTGCAGAGTTATAAATGATAACTCTCGTCCACAAATATATTGAGGGAAGGCAAAGAAGAGGATTTGAAATCAAGGCAGAATTGCAGGAAACAGATTTCAGGAGGTAGATTCGAATCGCCTTTAAAGCACATGAAAAGCGGCAAAACATCGACAATGATGCCCTCGGCCAAAAAGGGCGTATGCGTTTTTTCCTGAATATATTCAGGAAAAAACGCATACGCCCTTTTTGGCCAACCAAGCAACCTGGAAAGGCAAATCAGCGCTACAAAGAAGTCTCGCTTCCCATCGGTCAAAAGGGCCATGCTGAAAAAAGTGTCAAAACCAGAAATGCAGGACAGGCCATGGAGAAATGGGAGCCTTGCTACACTGATGGGCGGGATGTAAATTGCCAACAGCCACTCTGGAGAAGGGTACGGTGTGTCCTGAAACATCTAAAAAACACAGCTTAGAGAGCATAGGGCACTTCCACGCATGGGGGGATAAAGTGGGAAAATTGAAAATCAGCAAGACACAAGCACCCCAAAGTTTAGGGCTGCTCTGTTGACAAGGACCTCCACTTCATTCCACCTTAAATATCCCAGGAAAGCGAAAAATGGATAAAAAAGTTGTGGTCCTTATGTACAATGGAATATCACTCAGCCATGAAATCAATGTCATACGGCTAGTAGCAGCATGTTGAGTGGATTTAGGTACGACGATTCTAAGTGAAATAAGTCACACAGAAAAGGGCACTTCTCATAAGGTGTCACTTATAGAGGGAATGTAAAATCCGTTACACTTGAACTGAATTACAAAACAGAACAGAGTCACACATGCAGAAAACACACTATGGCTGCTTAACGGGAAAGGTGAGGTGGGGTGATACATAAAACAAGAGTTTCAAATTAGCTCAGATACCGTTCCATAAACCCAATATGTAATAGACAAGACCTACTCCTTGCTCAGAGAACTGGACTCAACACGCCCGATTCACCGCACAAGAATATATCTGACTAGTAATAATCTTAAAATCTATGTATTGATATCTCTCTGTTAGTGTGTCAAGTGGGTGTAAAGCGGCATAAACACAGCCGTGAAAAGCAGCTAAACCCCATTATAAAAATAAATTACTTTTAAAACCCATGAAACAAAGACAGGGAAAGAGAGAGAAATTCTTACACAATTCGTTCAGGGGCTGTGATGCAACCTGGATTGACCATATCTAGACCCACAGCTGGATGAGACATAAGGGTGGACACTCTTGGGGCTGAGAGGTTTGGTGAGGTTGGGTGAGCAAACGCAGACCCTTTAAAGTAATACTGCGTGCTACCCATCGCATGGGTCCCAAATCTCCAGGTTCAAGGGCATCTTCCTACATCGAAAACATGCATGAGAAACCCAGAAGATGGTACACCGTGTGATGGGGAAAGGTTTCTAAAACGCACCTCATTTCTCATCTCCTTGTGCTCGGGTTCGCCATTCCAGCCACTTTACCAGCAATCTCCCTACTTGGGGCATCAGCACCTTTAACCTCCTGTTCCGTACAGGTTGCAATTTGTCCTGAGGATGAACGGGAAGACGGGGAACCAATGAGAGACTAGCTCTTGGTGTTGGGACAGGCACAGGTCACTCTATTTTCCCATCAGGATGAAGAATTAACCACAGGCTCAGCCTGCCCCCCGGAACCAGAACAGGGCCTGAAGCCATCCTGCGCTTTTGCGGCCAGCTCCCAAAAAAGCGACTTGTAAAATGGAGCTTCAGGGCACTGCAATTCACAAACCTGCAGAGTTATAAATGATAACTCTCGTCCACAAATATATTGAGGGAAGGCAAAGAAGAGGATTTGAAATCAAGGCAGAATTGCAGGAAACAGATTTCAGGAGGTAGATTCGAATCGCCTTTAAAGCACATGAAAAGCGGCAAAACATCGACAATGATGCCCTCGGCCAAAAAGGGCGTATGCGTTTTTTCCTGAATATATTCAGGAAAAAACGCATACGCCCTTTTTGGCCAACCAAGCAACCTGGAAAGGCAAATCAGCGCTACAAAGAAGTCTCGCTTCCCATCGGTCAAAAGGGCCATGCTGAAAAAAGTGTCAAAACCAGAAATGCAGGACAGGCCATGGAGAAATGGGAGCCTTGCTACACTGATGGGCGGGATGTAAATTGCCAACAGCCACTCTGGAGAAGGGTACGGTGTGTCCTGAAACATCTAAAAAACACAGCTTAGAGAGCATAGGGCACTTCCACGCATGGGGGGATAAAGTGGGAAAATTGAAAATCAGCAAGACACAAGCACCCCAAAGTTTAGGGCTGCTCTGTTGACAAGGACCTCCACTTCATTCCACCTTAAATATCCCAGGAAAGCGAAAAATGGATAAAAAAGTTGTGGTCCTTATGTACAATGGAATATCACTCAGCCATGAAATCAATGTCATACGGCTAGTAGCAGCATGTTGAGTGGATTTAGGTACGACGATTCTAAGTGAAATAAGTCACACAGAAAAGGGCACTTCTCATAAGGTGTCACTTATAGAGGGAATGTAAAATCCGTTACACTTGAACTGAATTACAAAACAGAACAGAGTCACACATGCAGAAAACACACTATGGCTGCTTAACGGGAAAGGTGAGGTGGGGTGATACATAAAACAAGACTTTCAAATTAGCTCAGATACCGTTCCATAAACCCAATATGTAATAGACAAGACCTACTCCTTGCTCAGAGAACTGGACTCAACACGCCCGATTCACCGCACAAGAATATATCTGACTAGTAATAATCTTAAAACCTATGTATTGATATCTCTCTGTTAGTGTGTCAAGTGGGTGTAAAGCGGCATAAACACAGCCGTGAAAAGCAGCTAAACCCCATTATAAAAATAAATTACTTTTAAAAACCCATGAAACAAAGACAGGGAAAGAGAGAGAAATTCTTACACAATTCGTTCAGGGGCTGTGATGCAACCTGGATTGACCATATCTAGACCCACAGCTGGATGAGACATAAGGGTGGACACTCTTGGGGCTGAGAGGTTTGGTGAGGTTGGGTGAGCAAACGCAGACCCTTTAAAGTAATACTGCGTGCTACCCATCGCATGGGTCCCAAATCTCCAGGTTCAAGGGCATCTTCCTACATCGAAAACATGCATGAGAAACCCAGAAGATGGTACACCGTGTGATGGGGAAAGGTTTCTAAAACGCACCTCATTTCTCATCTCCTTGTGCTCGGGTTCGCCATTCCAGCCACTTTACCAGCAATCTCCCTACTTGGGGCATCAGCACCTTTAACCTCCTGTTCCGTACAGGTTGCAATTTGTCCTGAGGATGAACGGGAAGACGGGGAACCAATGAGAGACTAGCTCTTGGTGTTGGGACAGGCACAGGTCACTCTATTTTCCCATCAGGATGAAGAATTAACCACAGGCTCAGCCTGCCCCCCGGAACCAGAACAGGGCCTGAAGCCATCCTGCGCTTTTGCGGCCAGCTCCCAAAAAAGCGACTTGTAAAATGGAGCTTCAGGGCACTGCAATTCACAAACCTGCAGAGTTATAAATGATAACTCTCGTCCACAAATATATTGAGGGAAGGCAAAGAAGAGGATTTGAAATCAAGGCAGAATTGCAGGAAACAGATTTCAGGAGGTAGATTCGAATCGCCTTTAAAGCACATGAAAAGCGGCAAAACATCGACAATGATGCCCTCGGCCAAAAAGGGCGTATGCGTTTTTTCCTGAATATATTCAGGAAAAAACGCATACGCCCTTTTTGGCCAACCAAGCAACCTGGAAAGGCAAATCAGCGCTACAAAGAAGTCTCGCTTCCCATCGGTCAAAAGGGCCATGCTGAAAAAAGTGTCAAAACCAGAAATGCAGGACAGGCCATGGAGAAATGGGAGCCTTGCTACACTGATGGGCGGGATGTAAATTGCCAACAGCCACTCTGGAGAAGGGTACGGTGTGTCCTGAAACATCTAAAAAACACAGCTTAGAGAGCATAGGGCACTTCCACGCATGGGGGGATAAAGTGGGAAAATTGAAAATCAGCAAGACACAAGCACCCCAAAGTTTAGGGCTGCTCTGTTGACAAGGACCTCCACTTCATTCCACCTTAAATATCCCAGGAAAGCGAAAAATGGATAAAAAAGTTGTGGTCCTTATGTACAATGGAATATCACTCAGCCATGAAATCAATGTCATACGGCTAGTAGCAGCATGTTGAGTGGATTTAGGTACGACGATTCTAAGTGAAATAAGTCACACAGAAAAGGGCACTTCTCATAAGGTGTCACTTATAGAGGGAATGTAAAATCCGTTACACTTGAACTGAATTACAAAACAGAACAGAGTCACACATGCAGAAAACACACTATGGCTGCTTAACGGGAAAGGTGAGGTGGGGTGATACATAAAACAAGAGTTTCAAATTAGCTCAGATACCGTTCCATAAACCCAATATGTAATAGACAAGACCTACTCCTTGCTCAGAGAACTGGACTCAACACGCCCGATTCACCGCACAAGAATATATCTGACTAGTAATAATCTTAAAATCTATGTATTGATATCTCTCTGTTAGTGTGTCAAGTGGGTGTAAAGCGGCATAAACACAGCCGTGAAAAGCAGCTAAACCCCATTATAAAAATAAATTACTTTTAAAAACCCATGAAACAAAGACAGGGAAAGAGAGAGAAATTCTTACACAATTCGTTCAGGGGCTGTGATGCAACCTGGATTGACCATATCTAGACCCACAGCTGGATGAGACATAAGGGTGGACACTCTTGGGGCTGAGAGGTTTGGTGAGGTTGGGTGAGCAAACGCAGACCCTTTAAAGTAATACTGCGTGCTACCCATCGCATGGGTCCCAAATCTCCAGGTTCAAGGGCATCTTCCTACATCGAAAACATGCATGAGAAACCCAGAAGATGGTACACCGTGTGATGGGGAAAGGTTTCTAAAACGCACCTCATTTCTCATCTCCTTGTGCTCGGGTTCGCCATTCCAGCCACTTTACCAGCAATCTCCCTACTTGGGGCATCAGCACCTTTAACCTCCTGTTCCGTACAGGTTGCAATTTGTCCTGAGGATGAACGGGAAGACGGGGAACCAATGAGAGACTAGCTCTTGGTGTTGGGACAGGCACAGGTCACTCTATTTTCCCATCAGGATGAAGAATTAACCACAGGCTCAGCCTGCCCCCCGGAACCAGAACAGGGCCTGAAGCCATCCTGCGCTTTTGCGGCCAGCTCCCAAAAAAGCGACTTGTAAAATGGAGCTTCAGGGCACTGCAATTCACAAACCTGCAGAGTTATAAATGATAACTCTCGTCCACAAATATATTGAGGGAAGGCAAAGAAGAGGATTTGAAATCAAGGCAGAATTGCAGGAAACAGATTTCAGGAGGTAGATTCGAATCGCCTTTAAAGCACATGAAAAGCGGCAAAACATCGACAATGATGCCCTCGGCCAAAAAGGGCGTATGCGTTTTTTCCTGAATATATTCAGGAAAAAACGCATACGCCCTTTTTGGCCAACCAAGCAACCTGGAAAGGCAAATCAGCGCTACAAAGAAGTCTCGCTTCCCATCGGTCAAAAGGGCCATGCTGAAAAAAGTGTCAAAACCAGAAATGCAGGACAGGCCATGGAGAAATGGGAGCCTTGCTACACTGATGGGCGGGATGTAAATTGCCAACAGCCACTCTGGAGAAGGGTACGGTGTGTCCTGAAACATCTAAAAAACACAGCTTAGAGAGCATAGGGCACTTCCACGCATGGGGGGATAAAGTGGGAAAATTGAAAATCAGCAAGACACAAGCACCCCAAAGTTTAGGGCTGCTCTGTTGACAAGGACCTCCACTTCATTCCACCTTAAATATCCCAGGAAAGCGAAAAATGGATAAAAAAGTTGTGGTCCTTATGTACAATGGAATATCACTCAGCCATGAAATCAATGTCATACGGCTAGTAGCAGCATGTTGAGTGGATTTAGGTACGACGATTCTAAGTGAAATAAGTCACACAGAAAAGGGCACTTCTCATAAGGTGTCACTTATAGAGGGAATGTAAAATCCGTTACACTTGAACTGAATTACAAAACAGAACAGAGTCACACATGCAGAAAACACACTATGGCTGCTTAACGGGAAAGGTGAGGTGGGGTGATACATAAAACAAGACTTTCAAATTAGCTCAGATACCGTTCCATAAACCCAATATGTAATAGACAAGACCTACTCCTTGCTCAGAGAACTGGACTCAACACGCCCGATTCACCGCACAAGAATATATCTGACTAGTAATAATCTTAAAACCTATGTATTGATATCTCTCTGTTAGTGTGTCAAGTGGGTGTAAAGCGGCATAAACACAGCCGTGAAAAGCAGCTAAACCCCATTATAAAAATAAATTACTTTTAAAAACCCATGAAACAAAGACAGGGAAAGAGAGAGAAATTCTTACACAATTCGTTCAGGGGCTGTGATGCAACCTGGATTGACCATATCTAGACCCACAGCTGGATGAGACATAAGGGTGGACACTCTTGGGGCTGAGAGGTTTGGTGAGGTTGGGTGAGCAAACGCAGACCCTTTAAAGTAATACTGCGTGCTACCCATCGCATGGGTCCCAAATCTCCAGGTTCAAGGGCATCTTCCTACATCGAAAACATGCATGAGAAACCCAGAAGATGGTACACCGTGTGATGGGGAAAGGTTTCTAAAACGCACCTCATTTCTCATCTCCTTGTGCTCGGGTTCGCCATTCCAGCCACTTTACCAGCAATCTCCCTACTTGGGGCATCAGCACCTTTAACCTCCTGTTCCGTACAGGTTGCAATTTGTCCTGAGGATGAACGGGAAGACGGGGAACCAATGAGAGACTAGCTCTTGGTGTTGGGACAGGCACAGGTCACTCTATTTTCCCATCAGGATGAAGAATTAACCACAGGCTCAGCCTGCCCCCCGGAACCAGAACAGGGCCTGAAGCCATCCTGCGCTTTTGCGGCCAGCTCCCAAAAAAGCGACTTGTAAAATGGAGCTTCAGGGCACTGCAATTCACAAACCTGCAGAGTTATAAATGATAACTCTCGTCCACAAATATATTGAGGGAAGGCAAAGAAGAGGATTTGAAATCAAGGCAGAATTGCAGGAAACAGATTTCAGGAGGTAGATTCGAATCGCCTTTAAAGCACATGAAAAGCGGCAAAACATCGACAATGATGCCCTCGGCCAAAAAGGGCGTATGCGTTTTTTCCTGAATATATTCAGGAAAAAACGCATACGCCCTTTTTGGCCAACCAAGCAACCTGGAAAGGCAAATCAGCGCTACAAAGAAGTCTCGCTTCCCATCGGTCAAAAGGGCCATGCTGAAAAAAGTGTCAAAACCAGAAATGCAGGACAGGCCATGGAGAAATGGGAGCCTTGCTACACTGATGGGCGGGATGTAAATTGCCAACAGCCACTCTGGAGAAGGGTACGGTGTGTCCTGAAACATCTAAAAAACACAGCTTAGAGAGCATAGGGCACTTCCACGCATGGGGGGATAAAGTGGGAAAATTGAAAATCAGCAAGACACAAGCACCCCAAAGTTTAGGGCTGCTCTGTTGACAAGGACCTCCACTTCATTCCACCTTAAATATCCCAGGAAAGCGAAAAATGGATAAAAAAGTTGTGGTCCTTATGTACAATGGAATATCACTCAGCCATGAAATCAATGTCATAAGGCTAGTAGCAGCATGATGAGTGGATTTAGGTAAGACGATTCTAAGTGAAATAAGTCACACAGAAAAGGACACTTCTCATAAGGTGTCACTTATAGAGGGAATGTAAAAACCGTTACACTTGAACTGAATTACAAAACAGAACAGAGTCACACATGCAGAAAACACACTTTGGCTGCTTAACGGGAAAGGTGAGGTGGGTTGATACATAAAACAAGAGTTTCAAATTAGCTCAGATACCGTTCCATAAACCCAATATGTAATAGACAAGACCTACTCCTTGCTCAGAGAACTGGACTCAACACGCCCGATTCACCGCAGAAGAATATATCTGACTAGTAATAATCTTAAAACCTATGTATTGATATCTCTCTGTTAGTGTGTCAAGTGGGTGTAAAGCGGCATAAACACAGCCGTGAAAAGCAGCTAAACCCCATTATAAAAATAAATTACTTTTAAAAACCCATGAAACAAAGACAGGGAAAGAGAGAGAAATTCTTACACAATTCGTTCAGGGGCTGTGATGCAACCTGGATTGACCATATCTAGACCCACAGCTGGATGAGACATAAGGGTGGACACTCTTGGGGCTGAGAGGTTTGGTGAGGTTGGGTGAGCAAACGCAGAACCTTTAAAGTAATACTGCGTGCTACCCATCGCATGGGTCCCAAATCTCCAGGTTCAAGGGCATCTTCCTACATCGAAAACATGCATGAGAAACCCAGAAGATGGTACACCGTGTGATGGGGAAAGGTTTCTAAAACGCACCTCATTTCTCATCTCCTTGTGCTCGGGTTCGCCATTCCAGCCACTTTACCAGCAATCTCCCTACTTGGGGCATCAGCACCTTTAACCTCCTGTTCCGTACAGGTTGCAATTTGTCCTGAGGATGAACGGGAAGACGGGGAACCAATGAGAGACTAGCTCTTGGTGTTGGGACAGGCACAGGTCACTCTATTTTCCCATCAGGATGAAGAATTAACCACAGGCTCAGCCTGCCCCCCGGAACCAGAACAGGGCCTGAAGCCACCTGCGCTTTTGCGGCCAGCTCCCAAAAAAGCGACTTGTAAAATGGAGCTTCAGGGCACTGCAATTCACAAACCTGCAGAGTTATAAATGATAACTCTCGTCCACAAATATATTGAGGGAAGGCAAAGAAGAGGATTTGAAATCAAGGCAGAATTGCAGGAAACAGATTTCAGGAGGTAGATTCGAATCGCCTTTAAAGCACATGAAAAGCGGCAAAACGTTGACAATGATGCCCTTGGCCAAAAAGGGCGTATGCGTTTTTTCCTGAATATATTCAGGAAAAAACGCATACGCCCTTTTTGGCCAACCAAGCAACCTGGAAAGGCAAATCAGCGCTACAAAGAAGTCTCGCTTCCCATCGGTCAAAAGGGCCATGCTGAAAAAAGTGTCAAAACCAGAAATGCAGGACAGGCCATGGAGAAATGGGAGCCTTGCTACACTGATGGGCGGGATGTAAATTGCCAACAGCCACTCTGGAGAAGTGTACGGTGTGTCCTGAAACATCTAAAAAACACAGCTTAGAGAGCATAGGGCACTTCCACGCATGGGGGGATAAAGTGGGAAAATTGAAAATCAGCAAGACACAAGCACCCCATAGTTTAGGGCTGCTCTGTTGACAAGGACCTCCACTTCATTCCACCTTAAATATCCCAGGAAAGCGAAAAATGGATAAAAAAGTTGTGGTCCTTTTGTACAATGGAATATCACTCAGCCATGAAATCAATGTCATAAGGCTAGTAGCAGCATGATGAGTGGATTTAGGTAAGACGGTTCTAAGTGAAATAAGTCACACAGAAAAGGACACTTCTCATAAGGTGTCACTTATAGAGGGAATGTAAAAACCGTTACACTTGAACTGAATTACAAAACAGAACAGAGTCACACATGCAGAAAACACACTATGGCTGCTTAACGGGAAAGGTGAGGTGGGGTGATACATAAAACAAGACTTTCAAATTAGCTCAGATACCGTTCCATAAACCCAATATGTAATAGACAAGACCTACTCCTTGCTCAGAGAACTGGACTCAACACGCCCGATTCACCGCACAAGAATATATCTGACTAGTAATAATCTTAAAATCTATGTATTGATATCTCTCTGTTAGTGTGTCAAGTGGGTGTAAAGCGGCATAAAAACAGCCGTGAAAAGCAGCTAAACCCCATTATAAAAATAAATTACTTTTAAAAACCCATGAAACAAAGACAGGGAAAGAGAGAGAAATTCTTACACAATTCGTTCAGGGGCTGTGATGCAACCTGGATTGACCATATCTAGACCCACAGCTGGATGAGACATAAGGGTGGACACTCTTGGGGCTGAGAGGTTTGGTGAGGTTGGGTGAGCAAACGCAGACCCTTTAAAGTAATACTGCGTGCTACCCATCGCATGGGTCCCAAATCTCCAGGTTCAAGGGCATCTTCCTACATCGAAAACATGCATGAGAAACCCAGAAGATGGTACACCGTGTGATGGGGAAAAGTTTCTAAAACGCACCTCATTTCTCATCTCCTTGTGCTCGGGTTCGCCATTCCAGCCACTTTACCAGCAATCTCCCTACTTGGGGCATCAGCACCTTTAACCTCCTGTTCCGTACAGGTTGCAATTTGTCCTGAGGATGAACGGGAAGACGGGGAACCAATGAGAGACTAGCTCTTGGTGTTGGGACAGGCACAGGTCACTCTATTTTCCCATCAGGATGAAGAATTAACCACAGGCTCAGCCTGCCCCCCGGAACCAGAACAGGGCCTGAAGCCATCCTGCGCTTTTGCGGCCAGCTCCCAAAAAAGCGACTTGTAAAATGGAGCTTCAGGGCACTGCAATTCACAAACCTGCAGAGTTATAAATGATAACTCTCGTCCACAAATATATTGAGGGAAGGCAAAGAAGAGGATTTGAAATCAAGGCAGAATTGCAGGAAACAGATTTCAGGAGGTAGATTCGAATCGCCTTTAAAGCACATGAAAAGCGGCAAAACATCGACAATGATGCCCTCGGCCAAAAAGGGCGTATGCGTTTTTTCCTGAATATATTCAGGAAAAAACGCATACGCCCTTTTTGGCCAACCAAGCAACCTGGAAAGGCAAATCAGCGCTACAAAGAAGTCTCGCTTCCCATCGGTCAAAAGGGCCATGCTGAAAAAAGTGTCAAAACCAGAAATGCAGGACAGGCCATGGAGAAATGGGAGCCTTGCTACACTGATGGGCGGGATGTAAATTGCCAACAGCCACTCTGGAGAAGGGTACGGTGTGTCCTGAAACATCTAAAAAACACAGCTTAGAGAGCATAGGGCACTTCCACGCATGGGGGGATAAAGTGGGAAAATTGAAAATCAGCAAGACACAAGCACCCCAAAGGTTAGGGCTGCTCTGTTGACAAGGACCTCCACTTCATTCCACCTTAAATATCCCAGGAAAGCGAAAAATGGATAAAAAAGTTGTGGTCCTTATGTACAATGGAATATCACTCAGCCATGAAATCAATGTCATACGGCTAGTAGCAGCATGTTGAGTGGATTTAGGTACGACGATTCTAAGTGAAATAAGTCACACAGAAAAGGGCACTTCTCATAAGGTGTCACTTATAGAGGGAATGTAAAATCCGTTACACTTGAACTGAATTACAAAACAGAACAGAGTCACACATGCAGAAAACACACTATGGCTGCTTAACGGGAAAGGTGAGGTGGGGTGATACATAAAACAAGACTTTCAAATTAGCTCAGATACCGTTCCATAAACCCAATATGTAATAGACAAGACCTACTCCTTGCTCAGAGAACTGGACTCAACACGCCCGATTCACCGCACAAGAATATATCTGACTAGTAATAATCTTAAAACCTATGTATTGATATCTCTCTGTTAGTGTGTCAAGTGGGTGTAAAGCGGCATAAACACAGCCGTGAAAAGCAGCTAAACCCCATTATAAAAATAAATTACTTTTAAAAACCCATGAAACAAAGACAGGGAAAGAGAGAGAAATTCTTACACAATTCGTTCAGGGGCTGTGATGCAACCTGGATTGACCATATCTAGACCCACAGCTGGATGAGACAGAAGGGTGGACACTCTTGGGGCTGAGAGGTTTGGTGAGGTTGGGTGAGCAAATGCAGACCCTTTAAAGTAATACTGCGTGCTACCCATCGCATGGGTCCCAAATCTCCAGGTTCAAGGGCATCTTCCTACATCGAAAACATGCATGAGAAACCCAGAAGATGGTACACCGTGTGATGGGGAAAGGTTTCTAAAACGCACCTCATTTCTCATCTCCTTGTGCTCGGCTTCGCCATTCCAGCCACTTTACTAGCAATCTCCCTACTTGGAGCCTCATCACCTTTAACATCCTGTTCCGTACAGGTTGCAATTTGTCCTGAGGATGAACGGGAAGACGGGGAACCAATGAGAGACTAGCTCTTGGTGTTGGGACAGGCACAGGTCACTCTATTTTCCCATCAGGAAGAAGAATTACCCACAGGCTCAGCCTGCCCCCCGGAACCAGAACAGGGCCTGAAGCCATCCTGCGCTTTTGCGGCCAGATCCCAAAAAAGCGACTTGTAAAATGGAGCTTCAGGGCACTGCAATTCACAAACCTGCACAGATATAAATGATAACTCTCGTCCACAAATATATTGAGGGAAGGCAAAGAAGAGGATTTGAAATCAAGGCAGAATTGCAGGCAACAGATTTCAGGAGGTAGATTCGAATCACCTTTAAAGCACATGAAAAGCGGCAAAACGTTGACAATGATGCCCTTCGCCAAAAAGGGCGTATGCGTTTTTTCCTGAATATATTCAGGAAAAAACGCATACGCCCTTTTTGGCCAACCAAGCAACCTGGAAAGGCAAATCAGCGCTACAAAGAAGTCTCGCTTCCCATCAGTCAAAAGGGCCATGCTGAAAAAAGTGTCAAAACCAGAAATGCAGGACAGGCCATGGAGAAATGGGAGCCTTGCTACACTGATGGGCGGGATGTAAATTGCCAACAGCCACTCTGGAGAAGGGTACGGTGTGTCCTGAAACATCTAAAAAACACAGCTTAGAGAGCAAAGGGCACTTCCACGCATGGGGGGATAACGTGGGAAAATTGAAAATCAGCAAGACACAAGCACCCCAAAGTTTAGGGCTGCTCTGTTGACAAGGACCTCCACTTCATTCCACCTTAAATATCCCAGGAAAGCGAAAAATGGATAAAAAAGTTGTGGTCCTTATGTACAATGGAATATCACTCAGCCATGAAATCAATGTCATAAGGCTAGTAGCAGCATGATGAGTAGATTTAGGTAAGACGATTCTAAGTGAAATAAGTCACACAGAAATGGACACTTCTCATAAGGTGTCACTTATAGAGGGAATGTAAAAAACGTTACACTTGAACTGAATTACAAAACAGAACAGAGTCACACATGCAGAAAACACACTATGGCTGCTTAACGGGAAAGGTGAGGTGGGGTGATACATAAAACAAGAGTTTCAAATTAGCTCAGATACCGTTCCATAAACCCAATATGTAATCGACAAGACCTACTCCTTGCTCAGAGAACTGGACTCAACACGCCCGATTCACCGCACAAGAATATATCTGACTAGTAATAATCTTAAAACCTATGTATTGATATCTCTCTGTTAGTGTTTCAAGTGGGTGTAAAGCGGCATAAACACAGCCGTGAAAAGCAGCTAAACCCCATTATAAAAATAAATTACTTTTAAAAACCCATGAAACAAAGACAGGGAAAGAGAGAGAAATTCTTACACAATTCGTTCAGGGGCTGTGATGCAACCTGGATTGACCATATCTAGACCCACAGCTGGATGAGACATAAGGGTGGACACTCTTGGGGCTGAGAGGTTTGGTGAGGTTGGGTGAGCAAACGCAGACCCTTTAAAGTAATACTGCGTGCTACCCATCGCATGGGTCCCAAATCTCCAGGTTCAAGGGCATCTTCCTACATCGAAAACATGCATGAGAAACCCAGAAGATGGTACACCGTGTGATGGGGAAAGGTTTCTAAAACGCACCTCATTTCTCATCTCCTTGTGCTCGGGTTCGCCATTGCAGCCACTTTACTAGCAATCTCCCTACTTGGAGCATCAGCACCTTTAACCTCCTGTTCCGTACAGGTTGCAATTTGTCCTGAGGATGAACGGGAAGACGGGGAACCAATGAGAGACTAGCTCTTGGTGTTGGGACAGGCACAGGTCACTCTATTTTCCCATCAGGAAGAAGAATTAACCACAGGCTCAGCCTGCCCCCCGGAACCAGAACAGGGCCTGAAGCCACCTGCGCTTTTGCGGCCAGCTCCCAAAAAAGCGACTTGTAAAATGGAGCTTCAGGGCACTGCAATTCACAAACCTGCAGAGTTATAAATGATAACTCTCGTCCACAAATATATTGAGGGAAGGCAAAGAAGAGGATTTGAAATCAAGGCAGAATTGCAGGAAACAGATTTCAGGAGGTAGATTCGAATCGCCTTTAAAGCACATGAAAAGCGGCAAAACGTTGACAATGATGCCCTTGGCCAAAAAGGGCGTATGCGTTTTTTCCTGAATATATTCAGGAAAAAACGCATACGCCCTTTTTGGCCAACCAAGCAACCTGGAAAGGCAAATCAGCGCTACAAAGAAGTCTCGCTTCCCATCGGTCAAAAGGGCCATGCTGAAAAAAGTGTCAAAACCAGAAATGCAGGACAGGCCATGGAGAAATGGGAGCCTTGCTACACTGATGGGCGGGATGTAAATTGCCAACAGCCACTCTGGAGAAGGGTACGGTGTGTCCTGAAACATCTAAAAAACACAGCTTAGAGAGCATAGGGCACTTCCACGCATGGGGGGATAAAGTGGGAAAATTGAAAATCAGCAAGACACAAGCACCCCAAAGGTTAGGGCTGCTCTGTTGACAAGGACCTCCACTTCATTCCACCTTAAATATCCCAGGAAAGCGAAAAATGGATAAAAAAGTTGTGGTCCTTATGTACAATGGAATATCACTCAGCCATGAAATCAATGTCATACGGCTAGTAGCAGCATGTTGAGTGGATTTAGGTACGACGATTCTAAGTGAAATAAGTCACACAGAAAAGGGCACTTCTCATAAGGTGTCACTTATAGAGGGAATGTAAAATCCGTTACACTTGAACTGAATTACAAAACAGAACAGAGTCACACATGCAGAAAACACACTATGGCTGCTTAACGGGAAAGGTGAGGTGGGGTGATACATAAAACAAGACTTTCAAATTAGCTCAGATACCGTTCCATAAACCCAATATGTAATAGACAAGACCTACTCCTTGCTCAGAGAACTGGACTCAACACGCCCGATTCACCGCACAAGAATATATCTGACTAGTAATAATCTTAAAACCTATGTATTGATATCTCTCTGTTAGTGTGTCAAGTGGGTGTAAAGCGGCATAAACACAGCCGTGAAAAGCAGCTAAACCCCATTATAAAAATAAATTACTTTTAAAAACCCATGAAACAAAGACAGGGAAAGAGAGAGAAATTCTTACACAATTCGTTCAGGGGCTGTGATGCAACCTGGATTGACCATATCTAGACCCACAGCTGGATGAGACAGAAGGGTGGACACTCTTGGGGCTGAGAGGTTTGGTGAGGTTGGGTGAGCAAATGCAGACCCTTTAAAGTAATACTGCGTGCTACCCATCGCATGGGTCCCAAATCTCCAGGTTCAAGGGCATCTTCCTACATCGAAAACATGCATGAGAAACCCAGAAGATGGTACACCGTGTGATGGGGAAAGGTTTCTAAAACGCACCTCATTTCTCATCTCCTTGTGCTCGGGTTCGCCATTCCAGCCACTTTACTAGCAATCTCCCTACTTGGAGCATCAGCACCTTTAACCTCCTGTTCCGTACAGGTTGCAATTTGTCCTGAGGATGAACGGGAAGACGGGGAACCAATGAGAGACTAGCTCTTGGTGTTGGGACAGGCACAGGTCACTCTATTTTCCCATCAGGAAGAAGAATTAACCACAGGCTCAGCCTGCCCCCCGGAACCAGAACAGGGCCTGAAGCCATCCTGCGCTTTTGCAGCCAGCTCCCAAAAAAGCGACTTGTAAAATGGAGCTTCAGGGCACTGCAATTCACAAACCTGCAGAGTTATAAATGATAACTCTCGTCCACAAATATATTGAGGGAAGGCAAAGAAGAGGATTTGAAATCAAGGCAGAATTGCAGGAAACAGATTTCAGGAGGTAGATTCGAATCACCTTTAAAGCACATGAAAAGCGGCAAAACGTTGACAATGATGCCCTTGGCCAAAAAGGGCGTATGCGTTTTTTCCTGAATATATTCAGGAAAAAACGCATACGCCCTTTTTGGCCAACCAAGCAACCTGGAAAGGCAAATCAGCGCTACAAAGAAGTCTCGCTTCCCATCGGTCAAAAGGGCCATGCTGAAAAAAGTGTCAAAACCAGAAATGCAGGACAGGCCATGGAGAAATGGGAGCCTTGCTACACTGATGGGCGGGATGTAAATTGCCAACAGCCACTCTGGAGAAGGGTACGGTGTGTCCTGAAACATCTAAAAAACACAGCTTAGAGAGCAAAGGGCACTTCCACGCATGGGGGGATAACGTGGGAAAATTGAAAATCAGCAAGACACAAGCACCCCAAAGTTTAGGGCTGCTCTGTTGACAAGGACCTCCACTTCATTCCACCTTAAATATCCCAGGAAAGCGAAAAATGGATAAAAAAGTTGTGGTCCTTATGTACAATGGAATATCACTCAGCCATGAAATCAATGTCATAAGGCTAGTAGCAGCATGATGAGTAGATTTAGGTAAGACGATTCTAAGTGAAATAAGTCACACAGAAATGGACACTTCTCATAAGGTGTCACTTATAGAGGGAATGTAAAAAACGTTACACTTGAACTGAATTACAAAACAGAACAGAGTCACACATGCAGAAAACACACTATGGCTGCTTAACGGGAAAGGTGAGGTGGGGTGATACATAAAACAAGAGTTTCAAATTAGCTCAGATACCGTTCCATAAACCCAATATGTAATAGACAAGACCTACTCCTTGCTCAGAGAACTGGACTCAACACGCCCGATTCACCGCACAAGAATATATCTGACTAGTAATAATCTTAAAACCTATGTATTGATATCTCTCTGTTAGTGTGTCAAGTGGGTGTAAAGCGGCATAAACACAGCCGTGAAAAGCAGCTAAACCCCATTATAAAAATAAATTACTTTTAAAAACCCATGAAACAAAGACAGGGAAAGAGAGAGAAATTCTTACACAATTCGTTCAGGGGCTGTGATGCAACCTGGATTGACCATATCTAGACCCACAGCTGGATGAGACATAAGGGTGGACACTCTTGGGGCTGAGAGGTTTGGTGAGGTTGGGTGAGCAAACGCAGACCCTTTAAAGTAATACTGCGTGCTACCCATCGCATGGGTCCCAAATCTCCAGGTTCAAGGGCATCTTCCTACATCGAAAACATGCATGAGAAACCCAGAAGATGGTACACCGTGTGATGGGGAAAGGTTTCTAAAACGCACCTCATTTCTCATCTCCTTGTGCTCGGGTTCGCCATTGCAGCCACTTTACTAGCAATCTCCCTACTTGGAGCATCAGCACCTTTAACCTCCTGTTCCGTACAGGTTGCAATTTGTCCTGAGGATGAACGGGAAGACGGGGAACCAATGAGAGACTAGCTCTTGGTGTTGGGACAGGCACAGGTCACTCTATTTTCCCATCAGGAAGAAGAATTAACCACAGGCTCAGCCTGCCCCCCGGAACCAGAACAGGGCCTGAAGCCACCTGCGCTTTTGCGGCCAGCTCCCAAAAAAGCGACTTGTAAAATGGAGCTTCAGGGCACTGCAATTCACAAACCTGCAGAGTTATAAATGATAACTCTCGTCCACAAATATATTGAGGGAAGGCAAAGAAGAGGATTTGAAATCAAGGCAGAATTGCAGGAAACAGATTTCAGGAGGTAGATTCGAATCGCCTTTAAAGCACATGAAAAGCGGCAAAACGTTGACAATGATGCCCTTGGCCAAAAAGGGCGTATGCGTTTTTTCCTGAATATATTCAGGAAAAAACGCATACGCCCTTTTTGGCCAACCAAGCAACCTGGAAAGGCAAATCAGCGCTACAAAGAAGTCTCGCTTCCCATCGGTCAAAAGGGCCATGCTGAAAAAAGTGTCAAAACCAGAAATGCAGGACAGGCCATGGAGAAATGGGAGCCTTGCTACACTGATGGGCGGGATGTAAATTGCCAACAGCCACTCTGGAGAAGGGTACGGTGTGTCCTGAAACATCTAAAAAACACAGCTTAGAGAGCATAGGGCACTTCCACGCATGGGGGGATAAAGTGGGAAAATTGAAAATCAGCAAGACACAAGCACCCCAAAGGTTAGGGCTGCTCTGTTGACAAGGACCTCCACTTCATTCCACCTTAAATATCCCAGGAAAGCGAAAAATGGATAAAAAAGTTGTGGTGCTTATGTACAATGGAATATCACTCAGCCATGAAATCAATGTCATACGGCTAGTAGCAGCATGTTGAGTGGATTTAGGTACGACGATTCTAAGTGAAATAAGTCACACAGAAAAGGGCACTTCTCATAAGGTGTCACTTATAGAGGGAATGTAAAATCCGTTACACTTGAACTGAATTACAAAACAGAACAGAGTCACACATGCAGAAAACACACTATGGCTGCTTAACGGGAAAGGTGAGGTGGGGTGATACATAAAACAAGACTTTCAAATTAGCTCAGATACCGTTCCATAAACCCAATATGTAATAGACAAGACCTACTCCTTGCTCAGAGAACTGGACTCAACACGCCCGATTCACCGCACAAGAATATATCTGACTAGTAATAATCTTAAAACCTATGTATTGATATCTCTCTGTTAGTGTGTCAAGTGGGTGTAAAGCGGCATAAACACAGCCGTGAAAAGCAGCTAAACCCCATTATAAAAATAAATTACTTTTAAAAACCCATGAAACAAAGACAGGGAAAGAGAGAGAAATTCTTACACAATTCGTTCAGGGGCTGTGATGCAACCTGGATTGACCATATCTAGACCCACAGCTGGATGAGACAGAAGGGTGGACACTCTTGGGGCTGAGAGGTTTGGTGAGGTTGGGTGAGCAAATGCAGACCCTTTAAAGTAATACTGCGTGCTACCCATCGCATGGGTCCCAAATCTCCAGGTTCAAGGGCATCTTCCTACATCGAAAACATGCATGAGAAACCCAGAAGATGGTACACCGTGTGATGGGGAAAGGTTTCTAAAACGCACCTCATTTCTCATCTCCTTGTGCTCGGCTTCGCCATTCCAGCCACTTTACTAGCAATCTCCCTACTTGGAGCCTCATCACCTTTAACATCCTGTTCCGTACAGGTTGCAATTTGTCCTGAGGATGAACGGGAAGACGGGGAACCAATGAGAGACTAGCTCTTGGTGTTGGGACAGGCACAGGTCACTCTATTTTCCCATCAGGAAGAAGAATTACCCACAGGCTCAGCCTGCCCCCCGGAACCAGAACAGGGCCTGAAGCCATCCTGCGCTTTTGCGGCCAGCTCCCAAAAAAGCGACTTGTAAAATGGAGCTTCAGGGCACTGCAATTCACAAACCTGCACAGATATAAATGATAACTCTCGTCCACAAATATATTGAGGGAAGGCAAAGAAGAGGATTTGAAATCAAGGCAGAATTGCAGGCAACAGATTTCAGGAGGTAGATTCGAATCACCTTTAAAGCACATGAAAAGCGGCAAAACGTTGACAATGATGCCCTTGGCCAAAAAGGGCGTATGCGTTTTTTCCTGAATATATTCAGGAAAAAACGCATACGCCCTTTTTGGCCAACCAAGCAACCTGGAAAGGCAAATCAGCGCTACAAAGAAGTCTCGCTTCCCATCGGTCAAAAGGGCCATGCTGAAAAATGTGTCAAAACCAGAAATGCAGGACAGGCCATGGAGAAATGGGAGCCTTGCTACACTGATGGGCGGGATGTAAATTGCCAACAGCCACTCTGGAGAAGGGTACGGTGTGTCCTGAAACATCTAAAAAACACAGCTTAGAGAGCATAGGGCACTTCCACGCATGGGGGGATAAAGTGGGAAAATTGAAAATCAGCAAGACACAAGCACCCCAAAGGTTAGGGCTGCTCTGTTGACAAGGACCTCCACTTCATTCCACCTTAAATATCCCAGGAAAGCGAAAAATGGATAAAAAAGTTGTGGTCCTTATGTACAATGGAATATCACTCAGCCATGAAATCAATGTCATACGGCTAGTAGCAGCATGTTGAGTGGATTTAGGTACGACGATTCTAAGTGAAATAAGTCACACAGAAAAGGGCACTTCTCATAAGGTGTCACTTATAGAGGGAATGTAAAATCCGTTACACTTGAACTGAATTACAAAACAGAACAGAGTCACACATGCAGAAAACACACTATGGCTGCTTAACGGGAAAGGTGAGGTGGGGTGATACATAAAACAAGACTTTCAAATTAGCTCAGATACCGTTCCATAAACCCAATATGTAATCGACAAGACCTACTCCTTGCTCAGAGAACTGGACTCAACACGCCCGATTCACCGCACAAGAATATATCTGACTAGTAATAATCTTAAAACCTATGTATTGATATCTCTCTGTTAGTGTGTCAAGTGGGTGTAAAGCGGCATAAACACAGCCGTGAAAAGCAGCTAAACCCCATTATAAAAATAAATTACTTTTAAAAACCCATGAAACAAAGACAGGGAAAGAGAGAGAAATTCTTACACAATTCGTTCAGGGGCTGTGATGCAACCTGGATTGACCATATCTAGACCCACAGCTGGATGAGACATAAGGGTGGACACTCTTGGGGCTGAGAGGTTTGGTGAGGTTGGGTGAGCAAACGCAGACCCTTTAAAGTAATACTGCGTGCTACCCATCGCATGGGTCCCAAATCTCCAGGTTCAAGGGCATCTTCCTACATCGAAAACATGCATGAGAAACCCAGAAGATGGTACACCGTGTGATGGGGAAAGGTTTCTAAAACGCACCTCATTTCTCATCTCCTTGTGCTCGGGTTCGCCATTCCAGCCACTTTACTAGCAATCTCCCTACTTGGAGCATCAGCACCTTTAACCTCCTGTTCCGTACAGGTTGCAATTTGTCCTGAGGATGAACGGGAAGACGGGGAACCAATGAGAGACTAGCTCTTGGTGTTGGGACAGGCACAGGTCACTCTATTTTCCCATCAGGAAGAAGAATTAACCACAGGCTCAGCCTGCCCCCCGGAACCAGAACAGGGCCTGAAGCCATCCTGCGCTTTTGCAGCCAGCTCCCAAAAAAGCGACTTGTAAAATGGAGCTTCAGGGCACTGCAATTCACAAACCTGCAGAGTTATAAATGATAACTCTCGTCCACAAATATATTGAGGGAAGGCAAAGAAGAGGATTTGAAATCAAGGCAGAATTGCAGGAAACAGATTTCAGGAGGTAGATTCGAATCGCCTTTAAAGCACATGAAAAGCGGCAAAACATCGACAATGATGCCCTCGGCCAAAAAGGGCGTATGCGTTTTTTCCTGAATATATTCAGGAAAAAACGCATACGCCCTTTTTGGCCAACCAAGCAACCTGGAAAGGCAAATCAGCGCTACAAAGAAGTCTCGCTTCCCATCGGTCAAAAGGGCCATGCTGAAAAAAGTGTCAAAACCAGAAATGCAGGACAGGCCATGGAGAAATGGGAGCCTTGCTACACTGATGGGCGGGATGTAAATTGCCAACAGCCACTCTGGAGAAGGGTACGGTGTGTCCTGAAACATCTAAAAAACACAGCTTAGAGAGCATAGGGCACTTCCACGCATGGGGGTATAAAGTGGGAAAATTGAAAATCAGCAAGACACAAGCACCCCAAAGTTTAGGGCTGCTCTGTTGACAAGGACCTCCACTTCATTCCACCTTAAATATCCCAGGAAAGCGAAAAATGGATAAAAAAGTTGTGGTCCTTATGTACAATGGAATATCACTCAGCCATGAAATCAATGTCATACGGCTAGTAGCAGCATGTTGAGTGGATTTAGGTACGACGATTCTAAGTGAAATAAGTCACACAGAAAAGGGCACTTCTCATAAGGTGTCACTTATAGAGGGAATGTAAAATCCGTTACACTTGAACTGAATTACAAAACAGAACAGAGTCACACATGCAGAAAACACACTATGGCTGCTTAACGGGAAAGGTGAGGTGGGGTGATACATAAAACAAGACTTTCAAATTAGCTCAGATACCGTTCCATAAACCCAATATGTAATAGACAAGACCTACTCCTTGCTCAGAGAACTGGACTCAACACGCCCGATTCACCGCACAAGAATATATCTGACTAGTAATAATCTTAAAACCTATGTATTGATATCTCTCTGTTAGTGTGTCAAGTGGGTGTAAAGCGGCATAAACACAGCCGTGAAAAGCAGCTAAACCCCATTATAAAAATAAATTACTTTTAAAAACCCATGAAACAAAGACAGGGAAAGAGAGAGAAATTCTTACACAATTCGTTCAGGGGCTGTGATGCAACCTGGATTGACCATATCTAGACCCACAGCTGGATGAGACAGAAGGGTGGACACTCTTGGGGCTGAGAGGTTTGGTGAGGTTGGGTGAGCAAACGCAGACCCTTTAAAGTAATACTGCGTGCTACCCATCGCATGGGTCCCAAATCTCCAGGTTCAAGGGCATCTTCCTACATCGAAAACATGCATGAGAAACCCAGAAGATGGTACACCGTGTGATGGGGAAAGGTTTCTAAAACGCACCTCATTTCTCATCTCCTTGTGCTCGGCTTCGCCATTCCAGCCACTTTACTAGCAATCTCCCTACTTGGAGCCTCATCACCTTTAACATCCTGTTCCGTACAGGTTGCAATTTGTCCTGAGGATGAACGGGAAGACGGGGAACCAATGAGAGACTAGCTCTTGGTGTTGGGACAGGCACAGGTCACTCTATTTTCCCATCAGGAAGAAGAATTACCCACAGGCTCAGCCTGCCCCCCGGAACCAGAACAGGGCCTGAAGCCATCCTGCGCTTTTGCGGCCAGCTCCCAAAAAAGCGACTTGTAAAATGGAGCTTCAGGGCACTGCAATTCACAAACCTGCACAGATATAAATGATAACTCTCGTCCACAAATATATTGAGGGAAGGCAAAGAAGAGGATTTGAAATCAAGGCAGAATTGCAGGCAACAGATTTCAGGAGGTAGATTCGAATCACCTTTAAAGCACATGAAAAGCGGCAAAACATCGACAATGATGCCCTTGGCCAAAAAGGGCGTATGCGTTTTTTCCTGAATATATTCAGGAAAAAACGCATACGCCCTTTTTGGCCAACCAAGCAACCTGGAAAGGCAAATCAGCGCTACAAAGAAGTCTCGCTTCCCATCGGTCAAAAGGGCCATGCTGAAAAAAGTGTCAAAACCAGAAATGCAGGACAGGCCATGAAGAAATGGGAGCCTTGCTACACTGATGGGCGGGATGTAAATTGCCAACAGCCACTCTGGAGAAGTGTACGGTGTGTCCTGAAACATCTAAAAAACACAGCTTAGAGAGCATAGGGCACTTCCACGCATGGGGGGATAAAGTGGGAAAATTGAACATCAGCAAGACACAAGCACCCCAAAGTTTAGGGCTGCTCTGTTGACAAGGACCTCCACTTCATTCCACCTTAAATATCCCAGGAAAGCGAAAAATGGATAAAAAAGTTGTGGTCCTTATGTACAATGGAATATCACTCAGCCATGAAATCAATGTCATAAGGCTAGTTGCAGCATGATGAATGGATTTAGGTAAGACGATTCTAAGTGAAATAAGTCACACAGAAAAGGACACTTCTCATAAGGTGTCACTTATAGAGGGAATGTAAAAACCGTTACACTTGAACTGAATTACAAAACAGAACAGAGTCACACATGCAGAAAACACACTATGGCTGCTTAACGGGAAAGGTGAGGTGGGGTGATACATAAAACAAGAGTTTCAAATTAGCTCAGATACCGTTCCATAAACCCAATATGTAATCGACAAGACCTACTCCTTGCTCAGAGAACTGGACTCAACACGCCCGATTCACCGCACAAGAATATATCTGACTAGTAATAATCTTAAAACCTATGTATTGATATCTCTCTGTTAGTGTGTCAAGTGGGTGTAAAGCGGCATAAACACAGCCGTGAAAAGCAGCTAAAAACCATTATAAAAATAAATTACTTTTAAAAACCCATGAAACAAAGACAGGGAAAGAGAGAGAAATTCTTACACAATTCGTTCAGGGGCTGTGATGCAACCTGGATTGACCATATCTAGACCCACAGCTGGATGAGACAGAAGGGTGGACACTCTTGGGGCTGAGAGGTTTGGTGAGGTTGGGTGAGCAAACGCAGACCCTTTAAAGTAATACTGCGTGCTACCCATCGCATGGGTCCCAAATCTCCAGGTTCAAGGGCATCTTCCTACATCGAAAACATGCATGAGAAACCCAGAAGATGGTACACCGTGTGATGGGGAAAGGTTTCTAAAACGCACCTCATTTCTCATCTCCTTGTGCTCGGCTTCGCCATTCCAGCCACTTTACTAGCAATCTCCCTACTTGGAGCCTCATCACCTTTAACATCCTGTTCCGTACAGGTTGCAATTTGTCCTGAGGATGAACGGGAAGACGGGGAACCAATGAGAGACTAGCTCTTGGTGTTGGGACAGGCACAGGTCACTCTATTTTCCCATCAGGAAGAAGAATTACCCACAGGCTCAGCCTGCCCCCCGGAACCAGAACAGGGCCTGAAGCCATCCTGCGCTTTTGCGGCCAGCTCCCAAAAAAGCGACTTGTAAAATGGAGCTTCAGGGCACTGCAATTCACAAACCTGCACAGATATAAATGATAACTCTCGTCCACAAATATATTGAGGGAAGGCAAAGAAGAGGATTTGAAATCAAGGCAGAATTGCAGGCAACAGATTTCAGGAGGTAGATTCGAATCACCTTTAAAGCACATGAAAAGCGGCAAAACATCAACAATGATGCCCTTGGCCAAAAAGGGCGTATGCGTTTTTTCCTGAATATATTCAGGAAAAAACGCATACGCCCTTTTTGGCCAACCAAGCAACCTGGAAAGGCAAATCAGCGCTACAAAGAAGTCTCGCTTCCCATCGGTCAAAAGGGCCATGCTGAAAAAAGTGTCAAAACCAGAAATGCAGGACAGGCCATGGAGAAATGGGAGCCTTGCTACACTGATGGGCGGGATGTAAATTGCCAACAGCCACTCTGGAGAAGTGTACGGTGTGTCCTGAAACATCTAAAAAACACAGCTTAGAGAGCATAGGGCACTTCCACGCATGGGGGGATAAAGTGGGAAAATTGAACATCAGCAAGACACAAGCACCCCAAAGTTTAGGGCTGCTCTGTTGACAAGGACCTCCACTTCATTCCACCTTAAATATCCCAGGAAAGCGAAAAATGGATAAAAAAGTTGTGGTCCTTATGTACAATGGAATATCACTCAGCCATGAAATCAATGTCATAAGGCTAGTTGCAGCATGATGAATGGATTTAGGTAAGACGATTCTAAGTGAAATAAGTCACACAGAAAAGGACACTTCTCATAAGGTGTCACTTATAGAGGGAATGTAAAAACCGTTACACTTGAACTGAATTACAAAACAGAACAGAGTCACACATGCAGAAAACACACTATGGCTGCTTAACGGGAAAGGTGAGGTGGGGTGATACATAAAACAAGAGTTTCAAATTAGCTCAGATACCGTTCCATAAACCCAATATGTAATCGACAAGACCTACTCCTTGCTCAGAGAACTGGACTCAACACGCCCGATTCACCGCACAAGAATATATCTGACTAGTAATAATCTTAAAACCTATGTATTGATATCTCTCTGTTAGTGTGTCAAGTGGGTGTAAAGCGGCATAAACACAGCCGTGAAAAGCAGCTAAACCCCATTATAAAAATAAATTACTTTTAAAAACCCATGAAACAAAGACAGGGAAAGAGAGAGAAATTCTTACACAATTCGTTCAGGGGCTGTGATGCAACCTGGATTGACCATATCTAGACCCACAGCTGGATGAGACATAAGGGTGGACACTCTTGGGGCTGAGAGGTTTGGTGAGGTTGGGTGAGCAAACGCAGACCCTTTAAAGTAATACTGCTTGCTACCCATCGCATGGGTCCCATATCTCCAGGTTCAAGGGCATCTTCCTACATCAAAAACATGCATGAGAAACCCAGAAGATGGTACACCGTGTGATGGGGAAAGGTTTCTAAAACGCACCTCATTTCTCATCTCCTTGTGCTCGGCTTCGCCATTCCAGCCACTTTACTAGCAATCTCCCTACTTGGAGCCTCAGCACCTTTAACCTCCTGTTCCGTACAGGTTGCAATTTGTCCTGAGGATGAACGGGAAGACGGGGAACCAATGAGAGACTAGCTCTTGGTGTTGGGACAGGCACAGGTCACTCTATTTTCCCATCAGGAAGAAGAATTAACCACAGGCTCAGACTGCCCCCCGGAACCAGAACAGGGCCTGAAGCCATCCTGCACTTTTGCGGCCAGCTCCCAAAAAAGCGACTTGTAAAATGGAGCTTCAGGGCACTGCAATTCACAAACCTGCAGAGTTATAAATGATAACTCTCGTCCACAAATATATTGAGGGAAGGCAAAGAAGAGGATTTGAAATCAAGGCAGAATTGCAGGAAACAGATTTCAGGAGGTAGATTCGAATCGCCTTTAAAGCACATGAAAAGCGGCAAAACGTTGACAATGATGCCCTTGGCCAAAAAGGGCGTATGCGTTTTTTCCTGAATATATTCAGGAAAAAACGCATACGCCCTTCTTGGCCAACCAAGCAACCTGGAAAGGCAAATCAGCGCTACAAAGAAGTCTCGCTTCCCATCGGTCAAAAGGGCCATGCTGAAAAAAGTGTCAAAACCAGAAATGCAGGACAGGCCATGGAGAAATGGGAGCCTTGCTACACTTATGGGCGGGATGTAAATTGCCAACAACCACTCTGGAGAAGTGTACGGTGTGTCCTGAAACATCTAAAAAACACAGCTTAGAGAGCATAGGGCACTTCCACGCATGGGGGGATAAAGTGGGAAAATTGAAAATCAGCAAGACACAAGCACCCCAAAGTTTAGGGCTGCTCTGTTGACAAGGACCTCCACTTCATTCCACCTTAAATATCCCAGGAAAGCGAAAAATGGATAAAAAAGTTGTGGTCCTTATGTACAATGGAATATCACTCAGCCATGAAATCAATGTCATAAGGCTAGTAGCAGCATGATGAATGGATTTAGGTAAGACGATTCTAAGTGAAATAAGTCACACAGAAAAGGACACTTCTCATAAGGTGTCACTTATAGAGGGAATGTAAAAACCGTTACACTTGAACTGAATTACAAAACAGAACAGAGTCACACATGCAGAAAACACACTATGGCTGCTTAACGGGAAAGGTGAGGTGGGGTGATACATAAAACAAGAGTTTCCAATTAGCTCAGATACCGTTCCATAAACCCAATATGTAATAGACAAGACCTACTCCTTGCTCAGAGAACTGGACTCAACACGCCCGATTCACCGCACAAGAATATATCTGACTAGTAATAATCTTAAAACCTATGTATTGATATCTCTCTGTTAGTGTGTCAAGTGGGTGTAAAGCGGCATAAACACAGCCGTGAAAAGCAGCTAAACCCCATTATAAAAATAAATTACTTTTAAAAACCCATGAAACAAAGACAGGGAAAGAGAGAGAAATTCTTACACAATTCGTTCAGGGGCTGTGATGCAACCTGGACTGACCATATCTAGACCCACAGCTGGATGAGACATAAGGGTGGACACTCTTGGGGCTGAGAGGTTTGGTGAGGTTGGGTGAGCAAACGCAGACCCTTTAAAGTAATACTGCGTGCTACCCATCGCATGGGTCCCAAATCTCCAGGTTCAAGGGCATCTTCCTACATCGAAAACATGCATGAGAAACCCAGAAGATGGTACACCGTGTGATGGGGAAAGGTTTCTAAAACGCACCTCATTTCTCATCTCCTTGTGCTCGGCTTCGCCATTCCAGCCACTTTACTAGCAATCTCCCTACTTGGAGCCTCAGCACCTTTAACCTCCTGTTCCGTACAGGTTGCAATTTGTCCTGAGGATGAACGGGAAGACGGGGAACCAATGAGAGACTAGCTCTTGGTGTTGGGACAGGCACAGGTCACTCTATTTTCCCATCAGGAAGAAGAATTAACCACAGGCTCAGCCTGCCCCCCAGAACCAGAACAGGGCCTGAAGCCATCCTGCGCTTTTGCGGCCAGCTCCCAAAAAAGCGACTTGTAAAATGGAGCTTCAGGGCACTGCAATTCACAAACCTGCAGAGTTATAAATGATAACTCTCGTCCACAAATATATTGAGGGAAGGCAAAGAAGAGGATTTGAAATCAAGGCAGAATTGCAGGAAACAGATTTCAGGAGGTAGATTCGAATCGCCTTTAAAGCACATGAAAAGCGGCAAAACATCGACAATGATGCCCTTGGCCAAAAAGGGCGTATGCGTTTTTTCCTGAATATATTCAGGAAAAAACGCATACGCCCTTTTTGGCCAACCAAGCAACCTGGAAAGGCAAATCAGCGCTACAAAGAAGTCTCGCTTCCCATCGGTCAAAAGGGCCATGCTGAAAAAAGTGTCAAAACCAGAAATGCAGGACAGGCCATGGAGAAATGGGAGCCTTGCTACACTGATGGGCGGGATGTAAATTGCCAACAGCCACTCTGGAGAAGTGTACGGTGTGTCCTGAAACATCTAAAAAACACAGCTTAGAGAGCATAGGGCAATTCCACGCATGGGGGGATAAAGTGGGAAAATTGAAAATCAGCAAGACACAAGCACCCCATAGTTTAGGGCTGCTCTGTTGACAAGGACCTCCACTTCATTCCACCTTAAATATCCCAGGAAAGCGAAAAATGGATAAAAAAGTTGTGGTCCTTATGTACAATGGAATATCACTCAGCCATGAAATCAATGTCATAAGGCTAGTAGCAGCATGATGAGTGGATTTAGGTAAGACGATTCTAAGTGAAATAAGTCACACAGAAAAGGACACTTCTCATAAGGTGTCACTTATAGAGGGAATGTAAAAACCGTTACACTTGAACTGAATTACAAAACAGAACAGAGTCACACATGCAGAAAACACACTATGGCTGCTTAACGGGAAAGGTGAGGTGGGGTGATACATAAAACAAGAGTTTCAAATTAGCTCAGATACCGTTCCATAAACCCAGTATGTAATAGACAAGACCTACTCCTTGCTCAGAGAACTGGACTCAACACGCCCGATTCACCGCACAAGAATATATCTGACTAGTAATAATCTTAAAACCTATGTATTGATATCTCTCTGTTAGTGTGTCATGTGGGTGTAAAGCGGCATAAACACAGCCGTGAAAAGCAGCTAAACCCCATTATAAAAATAAATTACTTTTAAAAACCCATGAAACAAAGACAGGGAAAGAGAGAGAAATTCTTACACAATTCGTTCAGGGGCTGTGATGCAACCTGGATTGACCATATCTAGACCCACAGCTGGATGAGACATAAGGGTCGACACACTTGGGGCTGAGAGGTTTGGTGAGGTTGGGTGAGCAAACGCAGACCCTTTAAAGTAATACTGCGTGCTACCCATCGCATGGGTCCCAAATCTCCAGGTTCAAGGGCATCTTCCTACATCGAAAACATGCATGAGAAACCCAGAAGATGGTACACCGTGTGATGGGGAAAGGTTTCTAAAACGCACCTCATTTCTCATTTCCTTGTGCTCGGGTTCGCCATTCCAGCCACTTTATCAGCAATCTCCCTTCTTGGAGCATCAGCACCTTTAACCTCCTGTTCCGTACATGTTGCAATTTGTCCTGAGGATGAACGGGAAGACGGGGAACCAATGAGAGACTAGCTCTTGGTGTTGGGACAGGCACAGGTCACTCTATTTTCCCATCAGGAAGAATTAACCACAGGCTCAGCCTGCCCCCCGGAACCAGAACAGGGCCTGAAGCCATCCTGTGCTTTTGCGGCCAGCTCCCAAAAAAGCGACTTGTAAAATGGAGCTTCAGGGCACTGCAATTCACAAACCTGCAGAGTTATAAATGATAACTCTCGTCCACAAATATATTGAGGGAAGGCAAAGAAGAGGATTTGAAATCAAGGCAGAATTGCAGGAAACAGATTTCAGGAGGTAGATTCGAATCACCTTTAAAGCACATGAAAAGCGGCAAAACGTTGACAATGATGCCCTTGGCCAAAAAGGGCGTATGCGTTTTTTCCTGAATATATTCAGGAAAAAACGCATACGCCCTTTTTGGCCAACCAAGCAACCTGGAAATGCAAATCAGCGTTACAAAGAAGTCTCGCTTCCCATCAGTCAAAAGGGCCATGCTGAAAAAAGTGTCAAAACCAGAAATGCAGGACAGGCCATGGAGAAATGGGAGCCTTGCTACACTGATGGGCGGGATGTAAATTGCCAACAGCCACTCTGGAGAAGTGTACGGTGTGTCCTGAAACATCTAAAAAACACAGCTTAGAGAGCATAGGGCACTTCCACGCATGGGGGGATAAAGTGGGAAAATTGAAAATCAGCAAGAAACAAGCACCCCAAAGTTTAGGGCTGCTCTGTTGACAAGGACCTCCACTTCATTCCACCTTAAATATCCCAGGAAAGCGAAAAATGGATAAAAAAGTTGTGGTCCTTATGTACAATGGAATATCACTCAGCCATGAAATCAATGTCATAAGGCTAGTAGCAGCATGATGAGTGGATTTAGGTACGACAATTCTAAGTGAAATAAGTCACACAGAAAAGGACACTTCTCATAAGGTGTCACTTATAGAGGGAATGTAAAAACCGTTACACTTGAACTGAATTACAAAACAGAACAGAGTCACACATGCAGAAAACACACTATGGCTGCTTAACGGGAAAGGTGAGGTGGGGTGATACATAAAACAAGAGTTTCAAATTAGCTCAGATACCGTTCCATAAACCCAATATGTAATAGACAAGTCCTACTCCTTGCTCAGAGAACTGGACTCAACACGCCCGATTCACCGCACAAGAATATATCTGACTAGTAATAATCTTAAAACCTATGTATTGATATCTCTCTGTTAGTGTGTCAAGTGGGTGTAAAGCGGCATAAACACAGCCGTGAAAAGCAGCTAAACCCCATTATAAAAATAAATTACTTTTAAAAACCCATGAAACAAAGACAGGGAAAGAGAGAGAAATTCTTACACAATTCGTTCAGGGGCTGTGATGCAACCTGGATTGACCATATCTAGACCCACAGCTGGATGAGACATAAGGGTGGACACTCTTGGGGCTGAGAGGTTTAGTGAGGTTGGGTTAGCAAACGCAGACCCTTTAAAGTAATACTGCGTGCTACCCATCGCATGGGTCCCAAATCTCCAGGTTCAAGGGCATCTTCCTACATCGAAAACATGCATGAGAAACCCAGAAGATGGTACACCGTGTGATGGGGAAAGGTTTCTAAAACGCACCTCATTTCTCATCTCCTTGTGCTCGGCTTCGCCATTCCAGCCACTTTACTAGCAATCTCCCTACTTGGAGCCTCAGCACCTTTAACCTCCTGTTCCGTACAGGTTGCAATTTGTCCTGAGGATGAACGGGAAGACGGGGAACCAATGAGAGACTAGCTCTTGGTGTTGGGACAGGCACAGGCCACTCTATTTTCCCATCAGGAAAAAGAATTAACCACAGCCTCAGACTGCCCCCCGGAACCAGAACAGGGCCTGAAGCCATCCTGCGCTTTTGCGGCCAGCTCCCAAAAAAGCGACTTGTAAAATGGAGCTTCAGGGCACTGCAATTCACAAACCTGCAGAGTTATAAATGATAACTCTCGTCCACAAATATATTGAGGGAAGGCAAAGAAGATGATTTGAAATCAAGGCAGAATTGCAGGAAACAGATTTCAGGAGGTAGATTCGAATCGCCTTTAAAGCACATGAAAAGCGGCAAAACATCGACAATGATGCCCTTGGCCAAAAAGGGCGTATGCGTTTTTTCCTGAATATATTCAGGAAAAAACGCATACGCCCTTTTTGGCCAACCAAGCAACCTGGAAAGGCAAATCAGCGCTACAAAGAAGTCTCGCTTCCCATCGGTCAAAAGGGCCATGCTGAAAAAAGTGTCAAAACCAGAAATGCAGGACAGGCCATGGAGAAATGGGAGCCTTGCTACACTGATGGGCGGGATGTAAATTGCCAACAGCCACTCTGGAGAAGGGTACGGTGTGTCCTGAAACATCTAAAAAACACAGCTTAGAGAGCATAGGGCACTTCCACGCATGGGGGGATAAAGTGGGAAAATTGAAAATCAGCAAGAAACAAGGACCCCAAAGTTTAGGGCTGCTCTGTTGACAAGGACCTCCACTTCATTCCACCTTAAATATCCCAGGAAAGCGAAAAATGGATAAAAAAGTTGTGGTCCTTATGTACAATGGAATATCACTCAGCCATGAAATCAATGTCATAAGGCTAGTAGCAGCATGATGAGTGGATTTAGGTTCGACAATTCTAACTGAAATAAGTCACACAGAAAAGGACACTTCTCATAAGGTGTCACTTATAGAGGGAATGTAAAAACCGTTACACTTGAACTGAATTACAAAACAGAACAGAGTCACACATGCAGCAAACACACTTTGGCTGCTTAACGGGAAAGGTGAGGTGGGGTGATACATAAAACAAGAGTTTCAAATTAGCTCAGATACCGTTCCATAAACCCAATATGTAATAGACAAGACCTACTCCTTGCTCAGAGAACTGGACTCAACACGCCCGATTCACCGCAGAAGAATATATCTGACTAGTAATAATCTTAAAACCTATGTATTGATATCTCTCTGTTAGTGTGTCAAGTGGGTGTAAAGCGGCATAAACACAGCCGTGAAAAGCAGCTAAACCCCATTATAAAAATAAATTACTTTTAAAAACCCATGAAACAAAGACAGGGAAAGAGAGAGAAATTCTTACACAATTCGTTCAGGGGCTGTGATGCAACCTGGATTGACCATATCTAGACCCACAGCTGGATGAGACATAAGGGTGGACACTCTTGGGGCTGAGAGGTTTGGTGAGGTTGGGTGAGCAAACGCAGACCCTTTAAAGTAATACTGCGTGCTACCCATCGCATGGGTCCCAAATCTCCAGGTTCAAGGGCATCTTCCTACATCGAAAACATGCATGAGAAACCCAGAAGATGGTACACCGTGTGATGGGGAAAGGTTTCTAAAACGCACCTCATTTCTCATCTCCTTGTGCTCGGGTTCGCCATTCCAGCCACTTTACCAGCAATCTCCCTACTTGGGGCATCAGCACCTTTAACCTCCTGTTCCGTACAGGTTGCAATTTGTCCTGAGGATGAACGGGAAGACGGGGAACCAATGAGAGACTAGCTCTTGGTGTTGGGACAGGCACAGGTCACTCTATTTTCCCATCAGGATGAAGAATTAACCACAGGCTCAGCCTGCCCCCCGGAACCAGAACAGGGCCTGAAGCCATCCTGCGCTTTTGCGGCCAGCTCCCAAAAAAGCGACTTGTAAAATGGAGCTTCAGGGCACTGCAATTCACAAACCTGCAGAGTTATAAATGATAACTCTCGTCCACAAATATATTGAGGGAAGGCAAAGAAGAGGATTTGAAATCAAGGCAGAATTGCAGGAAACAGATTTCAGGAGGTAGATTCGAATCGCCTTTAAAGCACATGAAAAGCGGCAAAACGTTGACAATGATGCCCTCGGCCAAAAAGGGCGTATGCGTTTTTTCCTGAATATATTCAGGAAAAAACGCATACGCCCTTTTTGGCCAACCAAGCAACCTGGAAAGGCAAATCAGCGCTACAAAGAAGTCTCGCTTCCCATCGGTCAAAAGGGCCATGCTGAAAAAAGTGTCAAAACCAGAAATGCAGGACAGGCCATGGAGAAATGGGAGCCTTGCTACACTGATGGGCGGGATGTAAATTGCCAACAGCCACTCTGGAGAAGTGTACGGTGTGTCCTGAAACATCTAAAAAACACAGCTTAGGGAGCATAGGGCACTTCCACGCATGGGGGGATAAAGTGGGATAATTGAAAATCAGCAAGACACAAGCACCCCAAAGTTTAGGGCAGCTCTGTTGACAAGGACCTCCACTTCATTCCACCTTAAATATCCCAGGAAAGCGAAAAATGGATAAAAAAGTTGTGGTCCTTATGTACAATGGAATATCACTCAGCCATGAAATCAATGTCATAAGGCTAGTAGCAGCATGATGAGTGGATTTATGTAAGACGATTCTAAGTGAAATAAGTCACACAGAAAAGGACACTTCTCATAAGGTGTCACTTATAGAGGGAATGTAAAAACCGTTACACTTGAACTGAATTACAAAACAGAACAGAGTCACACATGCAGAAAACACACTATGGCTGCTTAACGGGAAAGGTGAGGTGGGGTGATACATAAAACAAGAGTTTCAAATTAGCTCAGATACCGTTCCATAAACCCAATATGTAATAGACAAGACCTACTCCTTGCTCACAGAACTGGACTCAACACGCCCGATTCACCGCACAAGAATATATCTGACTAGTAATAATCTTAAAACCTATATATTGATATCTCTCTGTTAGTGTGTCAAGTGGGTGTAAAGCGGCATAAACACAGCCGTGAAAAGCAGCTAAACCCCATTATAAAAATAAATTACTTTTAAAAACCCATGAAACAAAGACAGGGAAAGAGAGAGAAATTCTTACACAATTCGTTCATGGGCTGTGATGCAACCTGGATTGACCATATCTAGACCCACAGCTGGATGAGACATAAGGGTGGACACTCTTGGGGCTGAGAGGTTTGGTGAGGTTGGGTGAGCAAACGCAGACCCTTTAAAGTAATACTGCGTGCTACCCATCGCATGGGTCCCAAATCTCCAGGTTCAAGGGCAACTTCCTACATCGAAAACATGCATGAGAAACCCAGAAGATGGTACACCGTGTGATGGGGAAAGGTTTCTAAAACGCACCTCATTTCTCATCTCCTTGTGCTCGGTTTCGCCATTCCAGCCACTTTGCTAGCAATCTCCCTACTTGGAGCCTCAGCACCTTTAACCTCCTGTTCCGTACAGGTTGCAATTTGTCCTGAGGATGAACGGGAAGACGGGGAACCAATGAGAGACTAGCTCTTGGTGTTGGGACAGGCACAGGTCACTCTATTTTCCCATCAGGAAGAAGAATTAACCACAGGCTCAGCCTGCCCCCCGGAACCACAACAGGGCCTGAAGCCACCTGCGCTTTTGCGGCCAGCTCCCAAAAAAGCGACTTGTAAAATGGAGCTTCAGGGCACTGCAATTCACAAACCTGCAGAGTTATAAATGATAACTCTCTTCCACAAATATATTGAGGGAAGGCAAAGACGAAGAATTGAAATCAAGGCAGAATTGCAGGAAACAGATTTCAAGAGGTAGATTCGAATCGCCTTTAAAGCACGTGAAAAGTGGCAAAACGTTGACAATGATGCCCTTGGCCAAAAAGGGCGTATGCGTTTTTTCCTGAATATATTCAGGAAAAAACGCATACGCCCTTTTTGGCCAACCAAGCAACCTGGAAAGGCAAATCAGCGCTACAAAGAAGTCTCGCTTCCCATCGGTCAAAAGGGCCATGCTGAAAAAAGTGTCAAAACCAGAAATGCAGGACAGGCCATGGAGAAATGGGAGCCTTGCTACACTGATGGCCGGGATGTAAATTGCCAACAGCCACTCTGGAGAAGTGTACGGTGTGTCCTGAAACATCTAAAAAACACAGCTTAGAGAGCATAGGGCACTTCCACGCATGGGGGGATAAATTGGGAAAATTGAAAATCAGCAAGACACAAGCACCCCAAAGTTTAGGGCTGCTCTGTTGACAAGGACCTCCACTTCATTCCACCTTAAATATCCCAGGAAAGCGAAAAATGGATAAAAAAGTTGTGGTCCTTATGTACAATGGAATATCACTCAGCCATGAAATCAATGTCATAAGGCTAGTAGCAGCATGATGAGTGGATTTAGGTAAGACGATTCTAAGTGAAATAAGTCACACAGAAAAGGACACTTCTCATAAGGTGTCACTTATAGAGGGAATGTAAAAACCGTTACACTTGAACTGAATTACAAAACAGAACAGAGTCACACATGCAGAAAACACACTTTGGCTGCTTAACGGGAAAGGTGAGGTGGGGTGATACATAAAACAAGAGTTTCAAATTAGCTCAGATACCGTTCCATAAACCCAATATGTAATAGACAAGATCTACTCCTTGCTCAGAGAACTGGACTCAACACGCCCGATTCACCGCACAAGAATATATCTGACTAGTAATAATCTTAAAACCTATGTATTGATATCTCTCTGTTAGTGTGTCAAGTGGGTGTAAAGCGGCATAAACACAGCCGTGAAAAGCAGCTAAACCCCATTATAAATATAAATTACTTTTAAAAACCCATAAAACAAAGACAGGGAAAGAGAGTGAAATTCTTACACAATTCGTTCAGGGGCTGTGATGCAACCTGGATTGACCATATCTAGACCCACAGCTGGATGAGACATAAGGGTGGACACTCTTGGGGCTGAGAGGTTTGGTGAGGTTGGGTGAGCAAACGCAGACCCTTTAAAGTAATACTGCGTGCTACCCATCGCATGGGTCCCAAATCTCCAGGTTCAAGGACATCTCCCTACATCGAAAACATGCATGAGAAACCCAGAAGATGGTACACCGTGTGATGGGGAAAGGTTTCTAAAACGCACCTCATTTCTCATCTCCTTGTGCTCGGGTTCGCCATTCCAGCCACTTTACTAGCAATCTCCCTACTTGGAGCATCAGCACCTTTAACCTCCTGTTCCGTACAGGTTGCAATTTGTCCTGAGGATGAACGGGAAGACGGGGAACCAATGAGAGACTAGCTCTTGGTGTTGGGACAGGCACAGGTCACTCTATTTTCCCATCAGGAAGAAGAATTAACCACAGGCTCAGCCTGCCCCCCGGAACCAGAACAGGGCCTGAAGCCACCTGCGCTTTTGCGGCCAGCTCCCAAAAAAGCGACTTGTAAAATGGAGCTTCAGGGCACTGCAATTCACAAACCTGCAGAGTTATAAATGATAACTCTCGTCCACAAATATATTGAGGGAAGGTAAAGAAGAGGATTTGAAATCAAGGCAGAATTGCAGGAAACAGATTTCAGGAGGTAGATTCGAATCGCCTTTAAAGCACATGAAAAGCGGCAAAACGTTGACAATGATGCCCTTGGCCAAAAAGGGCGTATGAGTTTTTTCCTGAATATATTCAGGAAAAAACGCATACGCCCTTTTTGGCCAACCAAGCAACCTGGAAAGGCAAATCAGCGCTACAAAGAAGTCTCGCTTCCCATCGGTCAAAAGGGCCATGCTGAAAAAAGTGTCAAAATCAGAAATGCAGGACAGGCCATGGAGAAATGGGAGCCTTGCTACACTGATGGGCGGGATGTAAATTGCCAACAGCCACTCTGGAGAAGTGTACGGTGTGTCCTGAAACATCTAAAAAACACAGCTTAGAGAGCATAGGGCACTTCCACGCATGGGGGGATAAAGTGGGAAAATTGAAAATCAGCAAGACACAAGCACCCCATAGTTTAGGGCTGCTCTGTTGACAAGGACCTCCACTTCATTCCACCTTAAATATCCCAGGAAAGCGAAAAATGGATAAAAAAGTTGTGGTCCTTATGTACAATGGAATATCACTCAGCCATGAAATCAATGTCATAAGGCTAGTAGCAGCATGATGAGTGGATTTAGGTAAGACGATTCTAAGTGAAATAAGTCACACAGAAAAGGACACTTCTCATAAGGTGTCACTTATAGAGGGAATGTAAAAACCGTTACACTTGAACTGAATTACAAAACAGAACAGAGTCACACATGCAGAAAACACACTTTGGCTGCTTAACGGGAAAGGTGAGGTGGGGTGATACATAAAACAAGAGTTTCAAATTAGCTCAGATACCGTTCCATAAACCCAATATGTAATAGACAAGACCTACTCCTTGCTCAGAGAACTGGACTCAACACGCCCGATTCACCGCAGAAGAATATATCTGACTAGTAATAATCTTAAAACCTATGTATTGATATCTCTCTGTTAGTGTGTCAAGTGGGTGTAAAGCGGCATAAACACAGCCGTGAAAAGCAGCTAAACCCCATTATAAAAATAAATTACTTTTAAAAACCCATGAAACAAAGACAGGGAAAGAGAGAGAAATTCTTACACAATTCGTTCAGGGGCTGTGATGCAATCTGGATTGACCATATCTAGACCCACAGCTGGATGAGACATAAGGGTGGACACTCTTGGGGCTGAGAGGTTTGGTGAGGTTGGGTGAGCAAACGCAGACCCTTTAAAGTAATACTGCGTGCTACCCATCGCATGGGTCCCAAATCTCCAGGTTCAAGGGCATCTTCCTACATCGAAAACATGCATGAGAAACCCAGAAGATGGTACACCGTGTGATGGGGAAAGGTTTCTAAAACGCACCTCATTTCTCATCTCCTTGTGCTCGGGTTCGCCATTCCAGCCACTTTACCAGCAATCTCCCTACTTGGGGCATCAGCACCTTTAACCTCCTGTTCCGTACAGGTTGCAATTTGTCCTGAGGATGAACGGGAAGACGGGGAACCAATGAGAGACTAGCTCTTGGTGTTGGGACAGGCACAGGTCACTCTATTTTCCCATCAGGATGAAGAATTAACCACAGGCTCAGCCTGCCCCCCGGAACCAGAACAGGGCCTGAAGCCATCCTGCGCTTTTGCGGCCAGCTCCCAAAAAAGCGACTTGTAAAATGGAGCTTCAGGGCACTGCAATTCACAAACCTGCAGAGTTATAAATGATAACTCTCGTCCACAAATATATTGAGGGAAGGCAAAGAAGAGGATTTGAAATCAAGGCAGAATTGCAGGAAACAGATTTCAGGAGGTAGATTCGAATCGCCTTTAAAGCACATGAAAAGCGGCAAAACATCGACAGTGATGCCCTCGGCCAAAAAGGGCGTATGCGTTTTTTCCTGAATATATTCAGGAAAAAACGCATACGCCCTTTTTGGCCAACCAAGCAACCTGGAAAGGCAAATCAGCGCTACAAAGAAGTCTCGCTTCCCATCGGTCAAAAGGGCCATGCTGAAAAAAGTGTCAAAACCAGAAATGCAGGACAGGCCATGGAGAAATGGGAGCCTTGCTACACTGATGGGCGGGATGTAAATTGCCAACAGCCACTCTGGAGAAGGGTACGGTGTGTCCTGAAACATCTAAAAAACACAGCTTAGAGAGCATAGGGCACTTCCACGCATGGGGGGATAAAGTGGGAAAATTGAAAATCAGCAAGACACAAGCACCCCAAAGTTTAGAGCTGCTCTGTTGACAAGGACCTCCACTTCATTCCACCTTAAATATCCCAGGAAAGCGAAAAATGGATAAAAAAGTTGTGGTCCTTATGTACAATGGAATATCACTCAGCCATGAAATCAATGTCATAAGGCTAGTAGCAGCATGATGAGTGGATTTAGGTAAGACGATTCTAAGTGAAATAAGTCACACAGAAAAGGACACTTCTCATAAGGTGTCACTTATAGAGGGAATGTAAAAACCGTTACACTTGAACTGAATTACAAAACAGAACAGAGTCACACATGCAGAAAACACACTTTGGCTGCTTAACGGGAAAGGTGAGGTGGGGTGATACATAAAACAAGAGTTTCAAATTAGCTCAGATACCGTTCCATAAACCCAATATGTAATAGACAAGACCTACTCCTTGCTCAGAGAACTGGACTCAACACGCCCGATTCACCGCAGAAGAATATATCTGACTAGTAATAATCTTAAAACCTATGTATTGATATCTCTCTGTTAGTGTGTCAAGTGGGTGTAAAGCGGCATAAACACAGCCGTGAAAAGCAGCTAAACCCCATTATAAAAATAAATTACTTTTAAAAACCCATGAAACAAAGACAGGGAAAGAGAGAGAAATTCTTACACAATTCGTTCAGGGGCTGTGATGCAACCTGGATTGACCATATCTAGACCCACAGCTGGATGAGACATAAGGGTGGACACTCTTGTGGCTGAGAGGTTTGGTGAGGTTGGGTGAGCAAACGCAGACCCTTTAAAGTAATACTGCGTGCTACCCATCGCATGGGTCCCAAATCTCCAGGTTCAAGGGCATCTCCCTACATCGAAAACATGCATGAGAAACCCAGAAGATGGTACACCGTGTGATGGGGAAAGGTTTCTAAAACGCACCTCATTTCTCATCTCCTTGTGCTCGGGTTCGCCATTGCAGCCACTTTACTAGCAATCTCCCTACTTGGAGCATCAGCACCTTTAACCTCCTGTACCGTACAGGTTGCAATTTGTCCTGAGGATGAACGGGAAGACGGGGAACCAATGAGAGACTAGCTCTTGGTGTTGGGACAGGCACAGGTCACTCTATTTTCCCATCAGGAAGAAGAATTAGCCACAGGCTCAGCCTGCCCCCCGGAACCAGAACAGGGCCTGAAGCCACCTGCGCTTTTGCGGCCAGCTCCCAAAAAAGCGACTTGTAAAATGGAGCTTCAGGGCACTGCAATTCACAAACCTGCAGAGTTATAAATGATAACTCTCGTCCACAAATATATTGAGGGAAGGCAAAGAAGAGGATTTGAAATCAAGGCAGAATTGCAGGAAACAGATTTCAGGAGGTAGATTCGAATCGCCTTTAAAGCACATGAAAAGCGGCAAAACGTTGACAATGATGCCCTTGGCCAAAAAGGGCGTATGCGTTTTTTCCTGAATATATTCAGGAAAAAACGCATACGCCCTTTTTGGCCAACCAAGCAACCTGGAAAGGCAAATCAGCGCTACAAAGAAGTCTCGCTTCCCATCGGTCAAAAGGGCCATGCTGAAAAAAGTGTCAAAACCAGAAATGCAGGACAGGCCATGGAGAAATGGGAGCCTTGCTACACTGATGGGCGGGATGTAAATTGCCAACAGCCACTCTGGAGAAGTGTACGGTGTGTCCTGAAACATCTAAAAAACACAGCTTAGAGAGCATAGGGCACTTCCACGCATGGGGGGATAAAGTGGGAAAATTGAAAATCAGCAAGACAGAAGCACCCCATAGTTTAGGGCTGCTCTGTTGACAAGGACCTCCACTTCATTCCACCTTAAATATCCCAGGAAAGCGAAAAATGGATAAAAAAGTTGTGGTCCTTAAGTACAATGGAATATCACTCAGCCATGAAATCAATGTCATAAGGCTAGTAGCAGCATGATGAGTGGATTTAGGTAAGACGATTCTAAGTGAAATAAGTCACACAGAAAAGGACACTTCTCATAAGGTGTCACTTATAGAGGGAATGTAAAAACCGTTACACTTGAACTGAATTACAAAACAGAACAGAGTCACACATGCAGAAAACACACTATGGCTGCTTAACGGGAAAGGTGAGGTGGGGTGATACATAAAACAAGAGTTTCAAATTAGCTCAGATACCGTTCCATAAACCCAATATGTAATAGACAAGACCTACTCCTTGCTCAGAGAACTGGACTCAACACGCCCGATTCACCGCAGAAGAATATATCTGACTAGTAATAATCTTAAAATCTATGTATTGATATCTCTCTGTTAGTGTGTCAAGTGGGTGTAAAGCGGCATAATCACAGCCGTGAAAAGCAGCTAAACCCCATTATAAAAATAAATTACTTTTAAAAACCCATGAAACAAAGACAGGGAAAGAGAGAGAAATTCTTACACAATTCGTTCAGGGGCTGTGATGCAACCTGGATTGACCATATCTAGACCCACAGCTGGATGAGACATAAGGGTGGACACTCTTGGGGCTGAGAGGTTTGGTGAGGTTGGGTGAGCAAACGCAGACCCTTTAAAGTAATACTGCGTGCTACCCATCGCATGGGTCCCAAATCTCCAGGTTCAAGGGCATCTTCCTACATCGAAAACATGCATGAGAAACCCAGAAGATGGTACACCGTGTGATGGGGAAAGGTTTCTAAAACGCACCTCATTTCTCATCTCCTTGTGCTCGGGTTCGCCATTCCAGCCACTTTACCAGCAATCTCCCTACTTGGGGCATCAGCACCTTTAACCTCCTGTTCCGTACAGGTTGCAATTTGTCCTGAGGATGAACGGGAAGACGGGGAACCAATGAGAGACTAGCTCTTGGTGTTGGGACAGGCACAGGTCACTCTATTTTCCCATCAGGATGAAGAATTAACCACAGGCTCAGCCTGCCCCCCGGAACCAGAACAGGGCCTGAAGCCATCCTGCGCTTTTGCGGCCAGCTCCCAAAAAAGCGACTTGTAAAATGGAGCTTCAGGGCACTGCAATTCACAAACCTGCAGAGTTATAAATGATAACTCTCGTCCACAAATATATTGAGGGAAGGCAAAGAAGAGGATTTGAAATCAAGGCAGAATTGCAGGAAACAGATTTCAGGAGGTAGATTCGAATCGCCTTTAAAGCACATGAAAAGCGGCAAAACATCGACAATGATGCCCTCGGCCAAAAAGGGCGTATGCGTTTTTTCCTGAATATATTCAGGAAAAAACGCATACGCCCTTTTTGGCCAACCAAGCAACCTGGAAAGGCAAATCAGCGCTACAAAGAAGTCTCGCTTCCCATCGGTCAAAAGGGCCATGCTGAAAAAAGTGTCAAAACCAGAAATGCAGGACAGGCCATGGAGAAATGGGAGCCTTGCTACACTGATGGGCGGGATGTAAATTGCCAACAGCCACTCTGGAGAAGGGTACGGTGTGTCCTGAAACATCTAAAAAACACAGCTTAGAGAGCATAGGGCACTTCCACGCATGGGGGGATAAAGTGGGAAAATTGAAAATCAGCAAGACACAAGCACCCCAAAGTTTAGGGCTGCTCTGTTGACAAGGACCTCCACTTCATTCCACCTTAAATATCCCAGGAAAGCGAAAAATGGATAAAAAAGTTGTGGTCCTTATGTACAATGGAATATCACTCAGCCATGAAATCAATGTCATACGGCTAGTAGCAGCATGTTGAGTGGATTTAGGTACGACGATTCTAAGTGAAATAAGTCACACAGAAAAGGGCACTTCTCATAAGGTGTCACTTATAGAGGGAATGTAAAATCCGTTACACTTGAACTGAATTACAAAACAGAACAGAGTCACACATGCAGAAAACACACTATGGCTGCTTAACGGGAAAGGTGAGGTGGGGTGATACATAAAACAAGAGTTTCAAATTAGCTCAGATACCGTTCCATAAACCCAATATGTAATAGACAAGACCTACTCCTTGCTCAGAGAACTGGACTCAACACGCCCGATTCACCGCAGAAGAATATATCTGACTAGTAATAATCTTAAAACCTATGTATTGATATCTCTCTGTTAGTGTGTCAAGTGGGTGTAAAGCGGCATAAACACAGCCGTGAAAAGCAGCTAAACCCCATTATAAAAATAAATTACTTTTAAAAACCCATGAAACAAAGACAGGGAAAGAGAGAGAAATTCTTACACAATTCGTTCAGGGGCTGTGATGCAACCTGGATTGACCATATCTAGACCCACAGCTGGATGAGACATAAGGGTGGACACTCTTGGGGCTGAGAGGTTTGGTGAGGTTGGGTGAGCAAACGCAGACCCTTTAAAGTAATACTGCGTGCTACCCATCGCATGGGTCCCAAATCTCCAGGTTCAAGGGCATCTTCCTACATCGAAAACATGCATGAGAAACCCAGAAGATGGTACACCGTGTGATGGGGAAAGGTTTCTAAAACGCACCTCATTTCTCATCTCCTTGTGCTCGGGTTCGCCATTCCAGCCACTTTACCAGCAATCTCCCTACTTGGGGCATCAGCACCTTTAACCTCCTGTTCCGTACAGGTTGCAATTTGTCCTGAGGATGAACGGGAAGACGGGGAACCAATGAGAGACTAGCTCTTGGTGTTGGGACAGGCACAGGTCACTCTATTTTCCCATCAGGATGAAGAATTAACCACAGGCTCAGCCTGCCCCCCGGAACCAGAACAGGGCCTGAAGCCATCCTGCGCTTTTGCGGCCAGCTCCCAAAAAAGCGACTTGTAAAATGGAGCTTCAGGGCACTGCAATTCACAAACCTGCAGAGTTATAAATGATAACTCTCGTCCACAAATATATTGAGGGAAGGCAAAGAAGAGGATTTGAAATCAAGGCAGAATTGCAGGAAACAGATTTCAGGAGGTAGATTCGAATCGCCTTTAAAGCACATGAAAAGCGGCAAAACATCGACAATGATGCCCTCGGCCAAAAAGGGCGTATGCGTTTTTTCCTGAATATATTCAGGAAAAAACGCATACGCCCTTTTTGGCCAACCAAGCAACCTGGAAAGGCAAATCAGCGCTACAAAGAAGTCTCGCTTCCCATCGGTCAAAAGGGCCATGCTGAAAAAAGTGTCAAAACCAGAAATGCAGGACAGGCCATGGAGAAATGGGAGCCTTGCTACACTGATGGGCGGGATGTAAATTGCCAACAGCCACTCTGGAGAAGGGTACGGTGTGTCCTGAAACATCTAAAAAACACAGCTTAGAGAGCATAGGGCACTTCCACGCATGGGGGGATAAAGTGGGAAAATTGAAAATCAGCAAGACACAAGCACCCCAAAGTTTAGGGCTGCTCTGTTGACAAGGACCTCCACTTCATTCCACCTTAAATATCCCAGGAAAGCGAAAAATGGATAAAAAAGTTGTGGTCCTTATGTACAATGGAATATCACTCAGCCATGAAATCAATGTCATAAGGCTAGTAGCAGCATGATGAGTGGATTTAGGTAAGACGATTCTAAGTGAAATAAGTCACACAGAAAAGGACACTTCTCATAAGGTGTCACTTATAGAGGGAATGTAAAAACCGTTACACTTGAACTGAATTACAAAACAGAACAGAGTCACACATGCAGAAAACACACTTTGGCTGCTTAACGGGAAAGGTGAGGTGGGGTGATACATAAAACAAGAGTTTCAAATTAGCTCAGATACCGTTCCATAAACCCAATATGTAATAGACAAGACCTACTCCTTGCTCAGAGAACTGGACTCAACACGCCCGATTCACCGCAGAAGAATATATCTGACTAGTAATAATCTTAAAACCTATGTATTGATATCTCTCTGTTAGTGTGTCAAGTGGGTGTAAAGCGGCATAAACACAGCCGTGAAAAGCAGCTAAACCCCATTATAAAAATAAATTACTTTTAAAAACCCATGAAACAAAGACAGGGAAAGAGAGAGAAATTCTTACACAATTCGTTCAGGGGCTGTGATGCAACCTGGATTGACCATATCTAGACCCACAGCTGGATGAGACATAAGGGTGGACACTCTTGGGGCTGAGAGGTTTGGTGAGGTTGGGTGAGCAAACGCAGACCCTTTAAAGTAATACTGCGTGCTACCCATCGCATGGGTCCCAAATCTCCAGGTTCAAGGGCATCTCCCTACATCGAAAACATGCATGAGAAACCCAGAAGATGGTACACCGTGTGATGGGGAAAGGTTTCTAAAACGCACCTCATTTCTCATCTCCTTGTGCTCGGGTTCGCCATTGCAGCCACTTTACTAGCAATCTCCCTACTTGGAGCATCAGCACCTTTAACCTCCTGTTCCGTACAGGTTGCAATTTGTCCTGAGGATGAACGGGAAGACGGGGAACCAATGAGAGACTAGCTCTTGGTGTTGGGACAGGCACAGGTCACTCTATTTTCCCATCAGGAAGAAGAATTAACCACAGGCTCAGCCTGCCCCCCGGAACCAGAACAGGGCCTGAAGCCACCTGCGCTTTTGCGGCCAGCTCCCAAAAAAGCGACTTGTAAAATGGAGCTTCAGGGCACTGCAATTCACAAACCTGCAGAGTTATAAATGATAACTCTCGTCCACAAATATATTGAGGGAAGGCAAAGAAGAGGATTTGAAATCAAGGCAGAATTGCAGGAAACAGATTTCAGGAGGTAGATTCGAATCGCCTTTAAAGCACATGAAAAGCGGCAAAACGTTGACAATGATGCCCTTGGCCAAAAAGGGCGTATGCGTTTTTTCCTGAATATATTCAGGAAAAAACGCATACGCCCTTTTTGGCCAACCAAGCAACCTGGAAAGGCAAATCAGCGCTACAAAGAAGTCTCGCTTCCCATCGGTCAAAAGGGCCATGCTGAAAAAAGTGTCAAAACCAGAAATGCAGGACAGGCCATGGAGAAATGGGAGCCTTGCTACACTGATGGGCGGGATGTAAATTGCCAACAGCCACTCTGGAGAAGTGTACGGTGTGTCCTGAAACATCTAAAAAACACAGCTTAGAGAGCATAGGGCACTTCCACGCATGGGGGGATAAAGTGGGAAAATTGAAAATCAGCAAGACAGAAGCACCCCATAGTTTAGGGCTGCTCTGTTGACAAGGACCTCCACTTCATTCCACCTTAAATATCCCAGGAAAGCGAAAAATGGATAAAAAAGTTGTGGTCCTTATGTACAATGGAATATCACTCAGCCATGAAATCAATGTCATAAGGCTAGTAGCAGCATGATGAGTGGATTTAGGTAAGACGATTCTAAGTGAAATAAGTCACACAGAAAAGGACACTTCTCATAAGGTGTCACTTATAGAGGGAATGTAAAAACCGTTACACTTGAACTGAATTACAAAACAGAACAGAGTCACACATGCAGAAAACACACTATGGCTGCTTAACGGGAAAGGTGAGGTGGGGTGATACATAAAACAAGAGTTTCAAATTAGCTCAGATACCGTTCCATAAACCCAATATGTAATAGACAAGACCTACTCCTTGCTCAGAGAACTGGACTCAACACGCCCGATTCACCGCACAAGAATATATCTGACTAGTAATAATCTTAAAATCTATGTATTGATATCTCTCTGTTAGTGTGTCAAGTGGGTGTAAAGCGGCATAAACACAGCCGTGAAAAGCAGCTAAACCCCATTATAAAAATAAATTACTTTTAAAAACCCATGAAACAAAGACAGGGAAAGAGAGAGAAATTCTTACACAATTCGTTCAGGGGCTGTGATGCAACCTGGATTGACCATATCTAGACCCACAGCTGGATGAGACATAAGGGTGGACACTCTTGGGGCTGAGAGGTTTGGTGAGGTTGGGTGAGCAAACGCAGACCCTTTAAAGTAATACTGCGTGCTACCCATCGCATGGGTCCCAAATCTCCAGGTTCAAGGGCATCTTCCTACATCGAAAACATGCATGAGAAACCCAGAAGATGGTACACCGTGTGATGGGGAAAGGTTTCTAAAACGCACCTCATTTCTCATCTCCTTGTGCTCGGGTTCGCCATTCCAGCCACTTTACCAGCAATCTCCCTACTTGGGGCATCAGCACCTTTAACCTCCTGTTCCATACAGGTTGCAATTTGTCCTGAGGATGAACGGGAAGACGGGGAACCAATGAGAGACTAGCTCTTGGTGTTGGGACAGGCACAGGTCACTCTATTTTCCCATCAGGATGAAGAATTAACCACAGGCTCAGCCTGCCCCCCGGAACCAGAACAGGGCCTGAAGCCACCTGCGCTTTTGCGGCCAGCTCCCAAAAAAGCGACTTGTAAAATGGAGCTTCAGGGCACTGCAATTCACAAACCTGCAGAGTTATAAATGATAACTCTCGTCCACAAATATATTGAGGGAAGGCAAAGAAGAGGATTTGAAATCAAGGCAGAATTGCAGGAAACAGATTTCAGGAGGTAGATTCGAATCGCCTTTAAAGCACATGAAAAGCGGCAAAACGTTGACAATGATGCCCTTGGCCAAAAAGGGCGTATGCGTTTTTTCCTGAATATATTCAGGAAAAAACGCATACGCCCTTTTTGGCCAACCAAGCAACCTGGAAAGGCAAATCAGCGCTACAAAGAAGTCTCGCTTCCCATCGGTCAAAAGGGCCATGCTGAAAAAAGTGTCAAAACCAGAAATGCAGGACAGGCCATGGAGAAATGGGAGCCTTGCTACACTGATGGGCGGGATGTAAATTGCCAACAGCCACTCTGGAGAAGTGTACGGTGTGTCCTGAAACATCTAAAAAACACAGCTTAGAGAGCATAGGGCACTTCCACGCATGGGGGGATAAAGTGGGAAAATTGAAAATCAGCAAGACACAAGCACCCCATAGTTTAGGGCTGCTCTGTTGACAAGGACCTCCACTTCATTCCACCTTAAATATCCCAGGAAAGCGAAAAATGGATAAAAAAGTTGTGGTCCTTTTGTACAATGGAATATCACTCAGCCATGAAATCAATGTCATAAGGCTAGTAGCAGCATGATGAGTGGATTTAGGTAAGACGATTCTAAGTGAAATAAGTCACACAGAAAATGACACTTCTCATAAGGTGTCACTTATAGAGGGAATGTAAAAACCGTTACACTTGAACTGAATTACAAAACAGAACAGAGTCACACATGCAGAAAACACACTATGGCTGCTTAACGGGAAAGGTGAGGTGGGGTGATACATAAAACAAGACTTTCAAATTAGCTCAGATACCGTTCCATAAACCCAATATGTAATAGACAAGACCTACTCCTTGCTCAGAGAACTGGACTCAACACGCCCGATTCACCGCACAAGAATATATCTGACTAGTAATAATCTTAAAATCTATGTATTGATATCTCTCTGTTAGTGTGTCAAGTGGGTGTAAAGCGGCATAAACACAGCCGTGAAAAGCAGCTAAACCCCATTATAAAAATAAATTACTTTTAAAAACCCATGAAACAAAGACAGGGAAAGAGAGAGAAATTCTTACACAATTCGTTCAGGGGCTGTGATGCAACCTGGATTGACCATATCTAGACCCACAGCTGGATGAGACATAAGGGTGGACACTCTTGGGGCTGAGAGGTTTGGTGAGGTTGGGTGAGCAAACGCAGACCCTTTAAAGTAATACTGCGTGCTACCCATCGCATGGGTCCCAAATCTCCAGGTTCAAGGGCATCTTCCTACATCGAAAACATGCATGAGAAACCCAGAAGATGGTACACCGTGTGATGGGGAAAAGTTTCTAAAACGCACCTCATTTCTCATCTCCTTGTGCTCGGGTTCGCCATTCCAGCCACTTTACCAGCAATCTCCCTACTTGGGGCATCAGCACCTTTAACCTCCTGTTCCGTACAGGTTGCAATTTGTCCTGAGGATGAAAGGGAAGACGGGGAACCAATGAGAGACTAGCTCTTGGTGTTGGGACAGGCACAGGTCACTCTATTTTCCCATCAGGATGAAGAATTAACCACAGGCTCAGCCTGCCCCCCGGAACCAGAACAGGGCCTGAAGCCATCCTGCGCTTTTGCGGCCAGCTCCCAAAAAAGCGACTTGTAAAATGGAGCTTCAGGGCACTGCAATTCACAAACCTGCAGAGTTATAAATGATAACTCTCGTCCACAAATATATTGAGGGAAGGCAAAGAAGAGGATTTGAAATCAAGGCAGAATTGCAGGAAACAGATTTCAGGAGGTAGATTCGAATCGCCTTTAAAGCACATGAAAAGCGGCAAAACATCGACAATGATGCCCTCGGCCAAAAAGGGCGTATGCGTTTTTTCCTGAATATATTCAGGAAAAAACGCATACGCCCTTTTTGGCCAACCAAGCAACCTGGAAAGGCAAATCAGCGCTACAAAGAAGTCTCGCTTCCCATCGGTCAAAAGGGCCATGCTGAAAAAAGTGTCAAAACCAGAAATGCAGGACAGGCCATGGAGAAATGGGAGCCTTGCTACACTGATGGGCGGGATGTAAATTGCCAACAGCCACTCTGGAGAAGGGTACGGTGTGTCCTGAAACATCTAAAAAACACAGCTTAGAGAGCATAGGGCACTTCCACGCATGGGGGGATAAAGTGGGAAAATTGAAAATCAGCAAGACACAAGCACCCCAAAGTTTAGGGCTGCTCTGTTGACAAGGACCTCCACTTCATTCCACCTTAAATATCCCAGGAAAGCGAAAAATGGATAAAAAAGTTGTGGTCCTTATGTACAATGGAATATCACTCAGCCATGAAATCAATGTCATACGGCTAGTAGCAGCATGTTGAGTGGATTTAGGTACGACGATTCTAAGTGAAATAAGTCACACAGAAAAGGGCACTTCTCATAAGGTGTCACTTATAGAGGGAATGTAAAATCCGTTACACTTGAACTGAATTACAAAACAGAACAGAGTCACACATGCAGAAAACACACTATGGCTGCTTAACGGGAAAGGTGAGGTGGGGTGATACATAAAACAAGACTTTCAAATTAGCTCAGATACCGTTCCATAAACCCAATATGTAATAGACAAGACCTACTCCTTGCTCAGAGAACTGGACTCAACACGCCCGATTCACCGCACAAGAATATATCTGACTAGTAATAATCTTAAAACCTATGTATTGATATCTCTCTGTTAGTGTGTCAAGTGGGTGTAAAGCGGCATAAACACAGCCGTGAAAAGCAGCTAAACCCCATTATAAAAATAAATTACTTTTAAAAACCCATGAAACAAAGACAGGGAAAGAGAGAGAAATTCTTACACAATTCGTTCAGGGGCTGTGATGCAACCTGGATTGACCATATCTAGACCCACAGCTGGATGAGACAGAAGGGTGGACACTCTTGGGGCTGAGAGGTTTGGTGAGGTTGGGTGAGCAAATGCAGACCCTTTAAAGTAATACTGCGTGCTACCCATCGCATGGGTCCCAAATCTCCAGGTTCAAGGGCATCTTCCTACATCGAAAACATGCATGAGAAACCCAGAAGATGGTACACCGTGTGATGGGGAAAGGTTTCTAAAACGCACCTCATTTCTCATCTCCTTGTGCTCGGCTTCGCCATTCCAGCCACTTTACTAGCAATCTCCCTACTTGGAGCCTCATCACCTTTAACATCCTGTTCCGTACAGGTTGCAATTTGTCCTGAGGATGAACGGGAAGACGGGGAACCAATGAGAGACTAGCTCTTGGTGTTGGGAAAGGCACAGGTCACTCTATTTTCCCATCAGGAAGAAGAATTACCCACAGGCTCAGCCTGCCCCCCGGAACCAGAACAGGGCCTGAAGCCATCCTGCGCTTTTGCGGCCAGATCCCAAAAAAGCGACTTGTAAAATGGAGCTTCAGGGCACTGCAATTCACAAACCTGCACAGATATAAATGATAACTCTCGTCCACAAATATATTGAGGGAAGGCAAAGAAGAGGATTTGAAATCAAGGCAGAATTGCAGGCAACAGATTTCAGGAGGTAGATTCGAATCACCTTTAAAGCAAATGAAAAGCGGCAAAACGTTGACAATGATGCCCTTCGCCAAAAAGGGCGTATGCGTTTTTTCCTGAATATATTCAGGAAAAAACGCATACGCCCTTTTTGGCCAACCAAGCAACCTGGAAAGGCAAATCAGCGCTACAAAGAAGTCTCGCTTCCCATCAGTCAAAAGGGCCATGCTGAAAAAAGTGTCAAAACCAGAAATGCAGGACAGGCCATGGAGAAATGGGAGCCTTGCTACACTGATGGGCGGGATGTAAATTGCCAACAGCCACTCTGGAGAAGGGTACGGTGTGTCCTGAAACATCTAAAAAACACAGCTTAGAGAGCAAAGGGCACTTCCACGCATGGGGGGATAACGTGGGAAAATTGAAAATCAGCAAGACACAAGCACCCCAAAGTTTAGGGCTGCTCTGTTGACAAGGACCTCCACTTCATTCCACCTTAAATATCCCAGGAAAGCGAAAAATCGATAAAAAAGTTGTGGTCCTTATGTACAATGGAATATCACTCAGCCATGAAATCAATGTCATAAGGCTAGTAGCAGCATGATGAGTAGATTTAGGTAAGACGATTCTAAGTGAAATAAGTCACACAGAAATGGACACTTCTCATAAGGTGTCACTTATAGAGGGAATGTAAAAAACGTTACACTTGAACTGAATTACAAAACAGAACAGAGTCACACATGCAGAAAACACACTATGGCTGCTTAACGGGAAAGGTGAGGTGGGGTGATACATAAAACAAGAGTTTCAAATTAGCTCAGATACCGTTCCATAAACCCAATATGTAATCGACAAGACCTACTCCTTGCTCAGAGAACTGGACTCAACACGCCCGATTCACCGCACAAGAATATATCTGACTAGTAATAATCTTAAAACCTATGTATTGATATCTCTCTGTTAGTGTGTCAAGTGGGTGTAAAGCGGCATAAACACAGCCGTGAAAAGCAGCTAAACCCCATTATAAAAATAAATTACTTTTAAAAACCCATGAAACAAAGACAGGGAAAGAGAGAGAAATTCTTACACAATTCGTTCAGGGGCTGTGATGCAACCTGGATTGACCATATCTAGACCCACAGCTGGATGAGACATAAGGGTGGACACTCTTGGGGCTGAGAGGTTTGGTGAGGTTGGGTGAGCAAACGCAGACCCTTTAAAGTAATACTGCGTGCTACCCATCGCATGGGTCCCAAATCTCCAGGTTCAAGGGCATCTTCCTACATCGAAAACATGCATGAGAAACCCAGAAGATGGTACACCGTGTGATGGGGAAAGGTTTCTAAAACGCACCTCATTTCTCATCTCCTTGTGCTCGGGTTCGCCATTGCAGCCACTTTACTAGCAATCTCCCTACTTGGAGCATCAGCACCTTTAACCTCCTGTTCCGTACAGGTTGCAATTTGTCCTGAGGATGAACGGGAAGACGGGGAACCAATGAGAGACTAGCTCTTGGTGTTGGGACAGGCACAGGTCACTCTATTTTCCCATCAGGAAGAAGAATTAACCACAGGCTCAGCCTGCCCCCCGGAACCAGAACAGGGCCTGAAGCCACCTGCGCTTTTGCGGCCAGCTCCCAAAAAAGCGACTTGTAAAATGGAGCTTCAGGGCACTGCAATTCACAAACCTGCAGAGTTATAAATGATAACTCTCGTCCACAAATATATTGAGGGAAGGCAAAGAAGAGGATTTGAAATCAAGGCAGAATTGCAGGAAACAGATTTCAGGAGGTAGATTCGAATCGCCTTTAAAGCACATGAAAAGCGGCAAAACGTTGACAATGATGCCCTTGGCCAAAAAGGGCGTATGCGTTTTTTCCTGAATATATTCAGGAAAAAACGCATACGCCCTTTTTGGCCAACCAAGCAACCTGGAAAGGCAAATCAGCGCTACAAAGAAGTCTCGCTTCCCATCGGTCAAAAGGGCCATGCTGAAAAAAGTGTCAAAACCAGAAATGCAGGACAGGCCATGGAGAAATGGGAGCCTTGCTACACTGATGGGCGGGATGTAAATTGCCAACAGCCACTCTGGAGAAGGGTACGGTGTGTCCTGAAACATCTAAAAAACACAGCTTAGAGAGCATAGGGCACTTCCACGCATGGGGGGATAAAGTGGGAAAATTGAAAATCAGCAAGACACAAGCACCCCAAAGGTTAGGGCTGCTCTGTTGACAAGGACCTCCACTTCATTCCACCTTAAATATCCCAGGAAAGCGAAAAATGGATAAAAAAGTTGTGGTCCTTATGTACAATGGAATATCACTCAGCCATGAAATCAATGTCATACGGCTAGTAGCAGCATGTTGAGTGGATTTAGGTACGACGATTCTAAGTGAAATAAGTCACACAGAAAAGGGCACTTCTCATAAGGTGTCACTTATAGAGGGAATGTAAAATCCGTTACACTTGAACTGAATTACAAAACAGAACAGAGTCACACATGCAGAAAACACACTATGGCTGCTTAACGGGAAAGGTGAGGTGGGGTGATACATAAAACAAGACTTTCAAATTAGCTCAGATACCGTTCCATAAACCCAATATGTAATAGACAAGACCTACTCCTTGCTCAGAGAACTGGACTCAACACGCCCGATTCACCGCACAAGAATATATCTGACTAGTAATAATCTTAAAACCTATGTATTGATATCTCTCTGTTAGTGTGTCAAGTGGGTGTAAAGCGGCATAAACACAGCCGTGAAAAGCAGCTAAACCCCATTATAAAAATAAATTACTTTTAAAAACCCATGAAACAAAGACAGGGAAAGAGAGAGAAATTCTTACACAATTCGTTCAGGGGCTGTGATGCAACCTGGATTGACCATATCTAGACCCACAGCTGGATGAGACAGAAGGGTGGACACTCTTGGGGCTGAGAGGTTTGGTGAGGTTGGGTGAGCAAATGCAGACCCTTTAAAGTAATACTGCGTGCTACCCATCGCATGGGTCCCAAATCTCCAGGTTCAAGGGCATCTTCCTACATCGAAAACATGCATGAGAAACCCAGAAGATGGTACACCGTGTGATGGGGAAAGGTTTCTAAAACGCACCTCATTTCTCATCTCCTTGTGCTCGGGTTCGCCATTCCAGCCACTTTACTAGCAATCTCCCTACTTGGAGCATCAGCACCTTTAACCTCCTGTTCCGTATAGGTTGCAATTTGTCCTGAGGATGAACGGGAAGACGGGGAACCAATGAGAGACTAGCTCTTGGTGTTGGGACAGGCACAGGTCACTCTATTTTCCCATCAGGAAGAAGAATTAACCACAGGCTCAGCCTGCCCCCCGGAACCAGAACAGGGCCTGAAGCCATCCTGCGCTTTTGCAGCCAGCTCCCAAAAAAGCGACTTGTAAAATGGAGCTTCAGGGCACTGCAATTCACAAACCTGCAGAGTTATAAATGATAACTCTCGTCCACAAATATATTGAGGGAAGGCAAAGAAGAGGATTTGAAATCAAGGCAGAATTGCAGGAAACAGATTTCAGGAGGTAGATTCGAATCACCTTTAAAGCACATGAAAAGCGGCAAAACGTTGACAGTGATGCCCTTGGCCAAAAAGGGCGTATGCGTTTTTTCCTGAATATATTCAGGAAAAAACGCATACGCCCTTTTTGGCCAACCAAGCAACCTGGAAAGGCAAATCAGCGCTACAAAGAAGTCTCGCTTCCCATCGGTCAAAAGGGCCATGCTGAAAAAAGTGTCAAAACCAGAAATGCAGGACAGGCCATGGAGAAATGGGAGCCTTGCTACACTGATGGGCGGGATGTAAATTGCCAACAGCCACTCTGGAGAAGGGTACGGTGTGTCCTGAAACATCTAAAAAACACAGCTTAGAGAGCAAAGGGCACTTCCACGCATGGGGGGATAACGTGGGAAAATTGAAAATCAGCAAGACACAAGCACCCCAAAGTTTAGGGCTGCTCTGTTGACAAGGACCTCCACTTCATTCCACCTTAAATATCCCAGGAAAGCGAAAAATGGATAAAAAAGTTGTGGTCCTTATGTACAATGGAATATCACTCAGCCATGAAATCAATGTCATAAGGCTAGTAGCAGCATGATGAGTAGATTTAGGTAAGACGATTCTAAGTGAAATAAGTCACACAGAAATGGACACTTCTCATAAGGTGTCACTTATAGAGGGAATGTAAAAAACGTTACACTTGAACTGAATTACAAAACAGAACAGAGTCACACATGCAGAAAACACACTATGGCTGCTTAACGGGAAAGGTGAGGTGGGGTGATACATAAAACAAGAGTTTCAAATTAGCTCAGATACCGTTCCATAAACCCAATATGTAATAGACAAGACCTACTCCTTGCTCAGAGAACTGGACTCAACACGCCCGATTCACCGCACAAGAATATATCTGACTAGTAATAATCTTAAAACCTATGTATTGATATCTCTCTGTTAGTGTGTCAAGTGGGTGTAAAGCGGCATAAACACAGCCGTGAAAAGCAGCTAAACCCCATTATAAAAATAAATTACTTTTAAAAACCCATGAAACAAAGACAGGGAAAGAGAGAGAAATTCTTACACAATTCGTTCAGGGGCTGTGATGCAACCTGGATTGACCATATCTAGACCCACAGCTGGATGAGACATAAGGGTGGACACTCTTGGGGCTGAGAGGTTTGGTGAGGTTGGGTGAGCAAACGCAGACCCTTTAAAGTAATACTGCGTGCTACCCATCGCATGGGTCCCAAATCTCCAGGTTCAAGGGCATCTTCCTACATCGAAAACATGCATGAGAAACCCAGAAGATGGTACACCGTGTGATGGGGAAAGGTTTCTAAAACGCACCTCATTTCTCATCTCCTTGTGCTCGGGTTCGCCATTGCAGCCACTTTACTAGCAATCTCCCTACTTGGAGCATCAGCACCTTTAACCTCCTGTTCCATACAGGTTGCAATTTGTCCTGAGGATGAACGGGAAGACGGGGAACCAATGAGAGACTAGCTCTTGGTGTTGGGACAGGCACAGGTCACTCTATTTTCCCATCAGGAAGAAGAATTAACCACAGGCTCAGCCTGCCCCCCGGAACCAGAACAGGGCCTGAAGCCACCTGCGCTTTTGCGGCCAGCTCCCAAAAAAGCGACTTGTAAAATGGAGCTTCAGGGCACTGCAATTCACAAACCTGCAGAGTTATAAATGATAACTCTCGTCCACAAATATATTGAGGGAAGGCAAAGAAGAGGATTTGAAATCAAGGCAGAATTGCAGGAAACAGATTTCAGGAGGTAGATTCGAATCGCCTTTAAAGCACATGAAAAGCGGCAAAACGTTGACAATGATGCCCTTGGCCAAAAAGGGCGTATGCGTTTTTTCCTGAATATATTCAGGAAAAAACGCATACGCCCTTTTTGGCCAACCAAGCAACCTGGAAAGGCAAATCAGCGCTACAAAGAAGTCTCGCTTCCCATCGGTCAAAAGGGCCATGCTGAAAAAAGTGTCAAAACCAGAAATGCAGGACAGGCCATGGAGAAATGGGAGCCTTGCTACACTGATGGGCGGGATGTAAATTGCCAACAGCCACTCTGGAGAAGGGTACGGTGTGTCCTGAAACATCTAAAAAACACAGCTTAGAGAGCATAGGGCACTTCCACGCATGGGGGGATAAAGTGGGAAAATTGAAAATCAGCAAGACACAAGCACCCCAAAGGTTAGGGCTGCTCTGTTGACAAGGACCTCCACTTCATTCCACCTTAAATATCCCAGGAAAGCGAAAAATGGATAAAAAAGTTGTGGTCCTTATGTACAATGGAATATCACTCAGCCATGAAATCAATGTCATACGGCTAGTAGCAGCATGTTGAGTGGATTTAGGTACGACGATTCTAAGTGAAATAAGTCACACAGAAAAGGGCACTTCTCATAAGGTGTCACTTATAGAGGGAATGTAAAATCCGTTACACTTGAACTGAATTACAAAACAGAACAGAGTCACACATGCAGAAAACACACTATGGCTGCTTAACGGGAAAGGTGAGGTGGGGTGATACATAAAACAAGACTTTCAAATTAGCTCAGATACCGTTCCATAAACCCAATATGTAATAGACAAGACCTACTCCTTGCTCAGAGAACTGGACTCAACACGCCCGATTCACCGCACAAGAATATATCTGACTAGTAATAATCTTAAAACCTATGTATTGATATCTCTCTGTTAGTGTGTCAAGTGGGTGTAAAGCGGCATAAACACAGCCGTGAAAAGCAGCTAAACCCCATTATAAAAATAAATTACTTTTAAAAACCCATGAAACAAAGACAGGGAAAGAGAGAGAAATTCTTACACAATTCGTTCAGGGGCTGTGATGCAACCTGGATTGACCATATCTAGACCCACAGCTGGATGAGACAGAAGGGTGGACACTCTTGGGGCTGAGAGGTTTGGTGAGGTTGGGTGAGCAAATGCAGACCCTTTAAAGTAATACTGCGTGCTACCCATCGCATGGGTCCCAAATCTCCAGGTTCAAGGGCATCTTCCTACATCGAAAACATGCATGAGAAACCCAGAAGATGGTACACCGTGTGATGGGGAAAGGTTTCTAAAACGAACCTCATTTCTCATCTCCTTGTGCTCGGCTTCGCCATTCCAGCCACTTTACTAGCAATCTCCCTACTTGGAGCCTCATCACCTTTAACATCCTGTTCCGTACAGGTTGCAATTTGTCCTGAGGATGAACGGGAAGACGGGGAACCAATGAGAGACTAGCTCTTGGTGTTGGGACAGGCACAGGTCACTCTATTTTCCCATCAGGAAGAAGAATTAACCACAGGCTCAGCCTGCCCCCCGGAACCAGAACAGGGCCTGAAGCCATCCTGCGCTTTTGCAGCCAGCTCCCAAAAAAGCGACTTGTAAAATGGAGCTTCAGGGCACTGCAATTCACAAACCTGCAGAGTTATAAATGATAACTCTCGTCCACAAATATATTGAGGGAAGGCAAAGAAGAGGATTTGAAATCAAGGCAGAATTGCAGGAAACAGATTTCAGGAGGTAGATTCGAATCACCTTTAAAGCACATGAAAAGCGGCAAAACGTTGACAATGATGCCCTTGGCCAAAAAGGGCGTATGCGTTTTTTCCTGAATATATTCAGGAAAAAACGCATACGCCCTTTTTGGCCAACCAAGCAACCTGGAAAGGCAAATCAGCGCTACAAAGAAGTCTCGCTTCCCATCGGTCAAAAGGGCCATGCTGAAAAAAGTGTCAAAACCAGAAATGCAGGACAGGCCATGGAGAAATGGGAGCCTTGCTACACTGATGGGCGGGATGTAAATTGCCAACAGCCACTCTGGAGAAGTGTACGGTGTGTCCTGAAACATCTAAAAAACACAGCTTAGAGAGCATAGGGCACTTCCACGCATGGGGGGATAAAGTGGGAAAATTGAACATCAGCAAGACACAAGCACCCCAAAGTTTAGGGCTGCTCTGTTGACAAGGACCTCCACTTCATTCCACCTTAAATATCCCAGGAAAGCGAAAAATGGATAAAAAAGTTGTGGTCCTTATGTACAATGGAATATCACTCAGCCATGAAATCAATGTCATAAGGCTAGTAGCAGCATGATGAATGGATTTAGGTAAGACGATTCTAAGTGAAATAAGTCACACAGAAAAGGACACTTCTCATAAGGTGTCACTTATAGAGGGAATGTAAAAACCGTTACACTTGAACTGAATTACAAAACAGAACAGAGTCACACATGCAGAAAACACACTATGGCTGCTTAAAGGGAAAGGTGAGGTGGGGTGATACATAAAACAAGAGTTTCAAATTAGCTCAGATACCGTTCCATAAACCCAATATGTAATCGACAAGACCTACTCCTTGCTCAGAGAACTGGACTCAACACGCCCGATTCACCGCACAAGAATATATCTGACTAGTAATAATCTTAAAACCTATGTATTGATATCTCTCTGTTAGTGTGTCAAGTGGGTGTAAAGCGGCATAAACACAGCCGTGAAAAGCAGCTAAACCCCATTATAAAAATAAATTACTTTTAAAAACCCATGAAACAAAGACAGGGAAAGAGAGAGAAATTCTTACACAATTCGTTCAGGGGCTGTGATGCAACCTGGATTGACCATATCTAGACCCACAGCTGGATGAGACAGAAGGGTGGACACTCTTGGGGCTGAGAGGTTTGGTGAGGTTGGGTGAGCAAACGCAGACCCTTTAAAGTAATACTGCTTGCTACCCATCGCATGGGTCCCATATCTCCAGGTTCAAGGGCATCTTCCTACATCAAAAACATGCATGAGAAACCCAGAAGATGGTACACCGTGTGATGGGGAAAGGTTTCTAAAACGCACCTCATTTCTCATCTCCTTGTGCTCGGCTTCGCCATTCCAGCCACTTTACTAGCAATCTCCCTACTTGGAGCCTCAGCACCTTTAACCTCCTGTTCCGTACAGGTTGCAATTTGTCCTGAGGATGAACGGGAAGACGGGGAACCAATGAGAGACTAGCTCTTGGTGTTGGGACAGGCACAGGTCACTCTATTTTCCCATCAGGAAGAAGAATTAACCACAGGCTCAGCCTGCCCCCCGGAACCAGAACAGGGCCTGAAGCCATCCTGCACTTTTGCGGCCAGCTCCCAAAAAAGCGACTTGTAAAATGGAGCTTCAGGGCACTGCAATTCACAAACCTGCAGAGTTATAAATGATAACTCTCGTCCACAAATATATTGAGGGAAGGCAAAGAAGAGGATTTGAAATCAAGGCAGAATTGCAGGAAACAGATTTCAGGAGGTAGATTCGAATCGCCTTTAAAGCACATGAAAAGCGGCAAAACATCGACAATGATGCCCTCGGCCAAAAAGGGCGTATGCGTTTTTTCCTGAATATATTCAGGAAAAAACGCATACGCCCTTTTTGGCCAACCAAGCAACCTGGAAAGGCAAATCAGCGCTACAAAGAAGTCTCGCTTCCCATCGGTCAAAAGGGCCATGCTGAAAAAAGTGTCAAAACCAGAAATGCAGGACAGGCCATGGAGAAATGGGAGCCTTGCTACACTGATGGGCGGGATGTAAATTGCCAACAGCCACTCTGGAGAAGGGTACGGTGTGTCCTGAAACATCTAAAAAACACAGCTTAGAGAGCATAGGGCACTTCCACGCATGGGGGGATAAAGTGGGAAAATTGAAAATCAGCAAGACACAAGCACCCCAAAGTTTAGGGCTGCTCTGTTGACAAGGACCTCCACTTCATTCCACCTTAAATATCCCAGGAAAGCGAAAAATGGATAAAAAAGTTGTGGTCCTTATGTACAATGGAATATCACTCAGCCATGAAATCAATGTCATACGGCTAGTAGCAGCATGTTGAGTGGATTTAGGTACGACGATTCTAAGTGAAATAAGTCACACAGAAAAGGGCACTTCTCATAAGGTGTCACTTATAGAGGGAATGTAAAATCCGTTACACTTGAACTGAATTACAAAACAGAACAGAGTCACACATGCAGAAAACACACTATGGCTGCTTAACGGGAAAGGTGAGGTGGGGTGATACATAAAACAAGACTTTCAAATTAGCTCAGATACCGTTCCATAAACCCAATATGTAATAGACAAGACCTACTCCTTGCTCAGAGAACTGGACTCAACACGCCCGATTCACCGCACAAGAATATATCTGACTAGTAATAATCTTAAAACCTATGTATTGATATCTCTCTGTTAGTGTGTCAAGTGGGTGTAAAGCGGCATAAACACAGCCGTGAAAAGCAGCTAAACCCCATTATAAAAATAAATTACTTTTAAAAACCCATGAAACAAAGACAGGGAAAGAGAGAGAAATTCTTACACAATTCGTTCAGGGGCTGTGATGCAACCTGGACTGACCATATCTAGACCCACAGCTGGATGAGACAGAAGGGTGGACACTCTTGGGGCTGAGAGGTTTGGTGAGGTTGGGTGAGCAAACGCAGACCCTTTAAAGTAATACTGCGTGCTACCCATCGCATGGGTCCCAAATCTCCAGGTTCAAGGGCATCTTCCTACATCGAAAACATGCATGAGAAACCCAGAAGATGGTACACCGTGTGATGGGGAAAGGTTTCTAAAACGCACCTCATTTCTCATCTCCTTGTGCTCGGCTTCGCCATTCCAGCCACTTTACTAGCAATCTCCCTACTTGGAGCCTCATCACCTTTAACATCCTGTTCCGTACAGGTTGCAATTTGTCCTGAGGATGAACGGGAAGACGGGGAACCAATGAGAGACTAGCTCTTGGTGTTGGGACAGGCACAGGTCACTCTATTTTCCCATCAGGAAGAAGAATTACCCACAGGCTCAGCCTGCCCCCCGGAACCAGAACAGGGCCTGAAGCCATCCTGCGCTTTTGCGGCCAGCTCCCAAAAAAGCGACTTGTAAAATGGAGCTTCAGGGCACTGCAATTCACAAACCTGCACAGATATAAATGATAACTCTCGTCCACAAATATATTGAGGGAAGGCAAAGAAGAGGATTTGAAATCAAGGCAGAATTGCAGGCAACAGATTTCAGGAGGTAGATTCGAATCACCTTTAAAGCACATGAAAAGCGGCAAAACATCGACAATGATGCCCTTGGCCAAAAAGGGCGTATGCGTTTTTTCCTGAATATATTCAGGAAAAAACGCATACGCCCTTTTTGGCCAACCAAGCAACCTGGAAAGGCAAATCAGCGCTACAAAGAAGTCTCGCTTCCCATCGGTCAAAAGGGCCATGCTGAAAAAAGTGTCAAAACCAGAAATGCAGGACAGGCCATGGAGAAATGGGAGCCTTGCTACACTGATGGGCGGGATGTAAATTGCCAACAGCCACTCTGGAGAAGTGTACGGTGTGTCCTGAAACATCTAAAAAACACAGCTTAGAGAGCATAGGGCACTTCCACGCATGGGGGGATAAAGTGGGAAAATTGAACATCAACAAGACACAAGCACCCCAAAGTTTAGGGCTGCTCTGTTGACAAGGACCTCCACTTCATTCCACCTTAAATATCCCAGGAAAGCGAAAAATGGATAAAAAAGTTGTGGTCCTTATGTACAATGGAATATCACTCAGCCATGAAATCAATGTCATAAGGCTAGTTGCAGCATGATGAATGGATTTAGGTAAGACGATTCTAAGTGAAATAAGTCACACAGAAAAGGACACTTCTCATAAGGTGTCACTTATAGAGGGAATGTAAAAACCGTTACACTTGAACTGAATTACAAAACAGAACAGAGTCACACATGCAGAAAACACACTATGGCTGCTTAACGGGAAAGGTGAGGTGGGGTGATACATAAAACAAGAGTTTCAAATTAGCTCAGATACCGTTCCATAAACCCAATATGTAATCGACAAGACCTACTCCTTGCTCAGAGAACTGGACTCAACACGCCCGATTCACCGCACAAGAATATATCTGACTAGTAATAATCTTAAAACCTATGTATTGATATCTCTCTGTTAGTGTGTCAAGTGGGTGTAAAGCAGCATAAACACAGCCGTGAAAAGCAGCTAAACCCCATTATAAAAATAAATTACTTTTAAAAACCCATGAAACAAAGACAGGGAAAGAGAGAGAAATTCTTACACAATTCGTTCAGGGGCTGTGATGCAACCTGGATTGACCATATCTAGACCCACAGCTGGATGAGACATAAGGGTGGACACTCTTGGGGCTGAGAGGTTTGGTGAGGTTGGGTGAGCAAACGCAGACCCTTTAAAGTAATACTGCTTGCTACCCATCGCATGGGTCCCATATCTCCAGGTTCAAGGGCATCTTCCTACATCAAAAACATGCATGAGAAACCCAGAAGATGGTACACCGTGTGATGGGGAAAGGTTTCTAAAACGCACCTCATTTCTCATCTCCTTGTGCTCGGCTTCGCCATTCCAGCCACTTTACTAGCAATCTCCCTACTTGGAGCCTCAGCACCTTTAACCTCCTGTTCCGTACAGGTTGCAATTTGTCCTGAGGATGAACGGGAAGACGGGGAACCAATGAGAGACTAGCTCTTGGTGTTGGGACAGGCACAGGTCACTCTATTTTCCCATCAGGAAGAAGCATTAACCACAGGCTCAGACTGCCCCCCGGAACCAGAACAGGGCCTGAAGCCATCCTGCACTTTTGCGGCCAGCTCCCAAAAAAGCGACTTGTAAAATGGAGCTTCAGGGCACTGCAATTCACAAACCTGCAGAGTTATAAATGATAACTCTCGTCCACAAATATATTGAGGGAAGGCAAAGAAGAGGATTTGAAATCAAGGCAGAATTGCAGGAAACAGATTTCAGGAGGTAGATTCGAATCGCCTTTAAAGCACATGAAAAGCGGCAAAACGTTGACAATGATGCCCTTGGCCAAAAAGGGCGTATGCGTTTTTTCCTGAATATATTCAGGAAAAAACGCATACGCCCTTCTTGGCCAACCAAGCAACCTGGAAAGGCAAATCAGCGCTACAAAGAAGTCTCGCTTCCCATCGGTCAAAAGGGCCATGCTGAAAAAAGTCTCAAAACCAGAAATGCAGGACAGGCCATGGAGAAATGGGAGCCTTGCTACACTTATGGGCGGGATGTAAATTGCCAACAACCACTCTGGAGAAGTGTACGGTGTGTCCTGAAACATCTAAAAAACACAGCTTAGAGAGCATAGGGCACTTCCACGCATGGGGGGATAAAGTGGGAAAATTGAAAATCAGCAAGACACAAGCACCCCAAAGTTTAGGGCTGCTCTGTTGACAAGGACCTCCACTTCATTCCACCTTAAATATCCCAGGAAAGCGAAAAATGGATAAAAAAGTTGTGGTCCTTATGTACAATGGAATATCACTCAGCCATGAAATCAATGTCATAAGGCTAGTAGCAGCATGATGAATGGATTTAGGTAAGACGATTCTAAGTGAAATAAGTCACACAGAAAAGGACACTTCTCATAAGGTGTCACTTATAGAGGGAATGTAAAAACCGTTACACTTGAACTGAATTACAAAACAGAACAGAGTCACACATGCAGAAAACACACTATGGCTGCTTAACGGGAAAGGTGAGGTGGGGTGATACATAAAACAAGAGTTTCCAATTAGCTCAGATACCGTTCCATAAACCCAATATGTAATAGACAAGACCTACTCCTTGCTCAGAGAACTGGACTCAACACGCCCGATTCACCGCACAAGAATATATCTGACTAGTAATAATCTTAAAACCTATGTATTGATATCTCTCTGTTAGTGTGTCAAGTGGGTGTAAAGCGGCATAAACACAGCCGTGAAAAGCAGCTAAACCCCATTATAAAAATAAATTACTTTTAAAAACCCATGAAACAAAGACAGGGAAAGAGAGAGAAATTCTTACACAATTCGTTCAGGGGCTGTGATGCAACCTGGACTGACCATATCTAGACCCACAGCTGGATGAGACATAAGGGTGGACACTCTTGGGGCTGAGAGGTTTGGTGAGGTTGGGTGAGCAAACGCAGACCCTTTAAAGTAATACTGCGTGCTACCCATCGCATGGGTCCCAAATCTCCAGGTTCAAGGGCATCTTCCTACATCGAAAACATGCATGAGAAACCCAGAAGATGGTACACCGTGTGATGGGGAAAGGTTTCTAAAACGCACCTCATTTCTCATCTCCTTGTGCTCGGCTTCGCCATTCCAGCCACTTTACTAGCAATCTCCCTACTTGGAGCCTCAGCACCTTTAACCTCCTGTTCCGTACAGGTTGCAATTTGTCCTGAGGATGAACGGGAAGACGGGGAACCAATGAGAGACTAGCTCTTGGTGTTGGGACAGGCACAGGTCACTCTATTTTCCCATCAGGAAGAAGAATTAACCACAGGCTCAGCCTGCCCCCCGGAACCAGAACAGGGCCTGAAGCCATCCTGCGCTTTTGCGGCCAGCTCCCAAAAAAGCGACTTGTAAAATGGAGCTTCAGGGCACTGCAATTCACAAACCTGCAGAGTTATAAATGATAACTCTCGTCCACAAATATATTGAGGGAAGGCAAAGAAGAGGATTTGAAATCAAGGCAGAATTGCAGGAAACAGATTTCAGGAGGTAGATTCGAATCGCCTTTAAAGCACATGAAAAGCGGCAAAACATCGACAATGATGCCCTTGGCCAAAAAGGGCGTATGCGTTTTTTCCTGAATATATTCAGGAAAAAACGCATACGCCCTTTTTGGCCAACCAAGCAACCTGGAAAGGCAAATCAGCGCTACAAAGAAGTCTCGCTTCCCATCGGTCAAAAGGGCCATGCTGAAAAAAGTGTCAAAACCAGAAATGCAGGACAGGCCATGGAGAAATGGGAGCCTTGCTACACTGATGGGCGGGATGTAAATTGCCAACAGCCACTCTGGAGAAGTGTACGGTGTGTCCTGAAACATCTAAAAAACACAGCTTAGAGAGCATAGGGCACTTCCACGCATGGGGGGATAAAGTGGGAAAATTGAAAATCAGCAAGACACAAGCACCCCAAAGTTTAGGGCTGCTCTGTTGACAAGGACCTCCACTTCATTCCACCTTAAATATCCCAGGAAAGCGAAAAATGGATAAAAAAGTTGTGGTCCTTATGTACAATGGAATATCACTCAGCCATGAAATCAATGTCATAAGGCTAGTAGCAGCATGATGAGTGGATTTAGGTAAGACGATTCTAAGTGAAATAAGTCACACAGAAAAGGACACTTCTCATAAGGTGTCACTTATAGAGGGAATGTAAAAACCGTTACACTTGAACTGAATTACAAAACAGAACAGAGTCACACATGCAGAAAACACACTATGGCTGCTTAACGGGAAAGGTGAGGTGGGGTGATACATAAAACAAGAGTTTCAAATTAGCTCAGATACCGTTCCATAAACCCAGTATGTAATAGACAAGACCTACTCCTTGCTCAGAGAACTGGACTCAACACGCCCGATTCACCGCACAAGAATATATCTGACTAGTAATAATCTTAAAACCTATGTATTGATATCTCTCTGTTAGTGTGTCAAGTGGGTGTAAAGCGGCATAAACACAGCCGTGAAAAGCAGCTAAACCCCATTATAAAAATAAATTACTTTTAAAAACCCATGAAACAAAGACAGGGAAAGAGAGAGAAATTCTTACACAATTCGTTCAGGGGCTGTGATGCAACCTGGATTGACCATATCTAGACCCACAGCTGGATGAGACATAAGGGTCGACACACTTGGGGCTGAGAGGTTTGGTGAGGTTGGGTGAGCAAACGCAGACCCTTTAAAGTAATACTGCGTGCTACCCATCGCATGGGTCCCAAATCTCCAGGTTCAAGGGCATCTTCCTACATCGAAAACATGCATGAGAAACCCAGAAGATGGTACACCGTGTGATGGGGAAAGGTTTCTAAAACGCACCTCATTTCTCATTTCCTTGTGCTCGGGTTCGCCATTCCAGCCACTTTATCAGCAATCTCCCTTCTTGGAGCATCAGCACCTTTAACCTCCTGTTCCGTACATGTTGCAATTTGTCCTGAGGATGAACGGGAAGACGGGGAACCAATGAGAGACTAGCTCTTGGTGTTGGGACAGGCACAGGTCACTCTATTTTCCCATCAGGAAGAATTAACCACAGGCTCAGCCTGCCCCCCGGAACCAGAACAGGGCCTGAAGCCATCCTGTGCTTTTGCGGCCAGCTCCCAAAAAAGCGACTTGTAAAATGGAGCTTCAGGGCACTGCAATTCACAAACCTGCAGAGTTATAAATGATAACTCTCGTCCACAAATATATTGAGGGAAGGCAAAGAAGAGGATTTGAAATCAAGGCAGAATTGCAGGAAACAGATTTCAGGAGGTAGATTCGAATCACCTTTAAAGCACATGAAAAGCGGCAAAACGTTGACAATGATGCCCTTGGCCAAAAAGGGCGTATGCGTTTTTTCCTGAATATATTCAGGAAAAAACGCATACGCCCTTTTTGGCCAACCAAGCAACCTGGAAATGCAAATCAGCGTTACAAAGAAGTCTCGCTTCCCATCAGTCAAAAGGGCCATGCTGAAAAAAGTGTCAAAACCAGAAATGCAGGACAGGCCATGGAGAAATGGGAGCCTTGCTACACTGATGGGCGGGATGTAAATTGCCAACAGGCACTCTGGAGAAGTGTACGGTGTGTCCTGAAACATCTAAAAAACACAGCTTAGAGAGCATAGGGCACTTCCACGCATGGGGGGATAAAGTGGGAAAATTGAAAATCAGCAAGAAACAAGCACCCCAAAGTTTAGGGCTGCTCTGTTGACAAGGACCTCCACTTCATTCCACCTTAAATATCCCAGGAAAGCGAAAAATGGATAAAAAAGTTGTGGTCCTTATGTACAATGGAATATCACTCAGCCATGAAATCAATGTCATAAGGCTAGTAGCAGCATGATGAGTGGATTTAGGTACGACAATTCTAAGTGAAATAAGTCACACAGAAAAGGACACTTCTCATAAGGTGTCACTTATAGAGGGAATGTAAAAACCGTTACACTTGAACTGAATTACAAAACAGAACAGAGTCACACATGCAGAAAACACACTATGGCTGCTTAACGGGAAAGGTGAGGTGGGGTGATACATAAAACAAGAGTTTCAAATTAGCTCAGATACCGTTCCATAAACCCAATATGTAATAGACAAGTCCTACTCCTTGCTCAGAGAACTGGACTCAACACGCCCGATTCACCGCACAAGAATATATCTGACTAGTAATAATCTTAAAACCTATGTATTGATATCTCTCTGTTAGTGTGTCAAGTGGGTGTAAAGCGGCATAAACACAGCCGTGAAAAGCAGCTAAACCCCATTATAAAAATAAATTACTTTTAAAAACCCATGAAACAAAGACAGGGAAAGAGAGAGAAATTCTTACACAATTCGTTCAGGGGCTGTGATGCAACCTGGATTGACCATATCTAGACCCACAGCTGGATGAGACATAAGGGTGGACACTCTTGGGGCTGAGAGGTTTGGTGAGGTTGGGTTAGCAAACGCAGACCCTTTAAAGTAATACTGCGTGCTACCCATCGCATGGGTCCCAAATCTCCAGGTTCAAGGGCATCTTCGTACATCGAAAACATGCATGAGAAACCCAGAAGATGGTACACCGTGTGATGGGGAAAGGTTTCTAAAACGCACCTCATTTCTCATCTCCTTGTGCTCGGCTTCGCCATTCCAGCCACTTTACTAGCAATCTCCCTACTTGGAGCCTCAGCACCTTTAACCTCCTGTTCCGTACAGGTTGCAATTTGTCCTGAGGATGAACGGGAAGACGGGGAACCAATGAGAGACTAGCTCTTGGTGTTGGGACAGGCACAGGCCACTCTATTTTCCCATCAGGAAAAAGAATTAACCACAGGCTCAGACTGCCCCCCGGAACCAGAACAGGGCCTGAAGCCATCCTGCGCTTTTGCGGCCAGCTCCCAAAAAAGCGACTTGTAAAATGGAGCTTCAGGGCACTGCAATTCACAAACCTGCAGAGTTATAAATGATAACTCTCGTCCACAAATATATTGAGGGAAGGCAAAGAAGATGATTTGAAATCAAGGCAGAATTGCAGGAAACAGATTTCAGGAGGTAGATTCGAATCGCCTTTAAAGCACATGAAAAGCGGCAAAACATCGACAATGATGCCCTTGGCCAAAAAGGGCGTATGCGTTTTTTCCTGAATATATTCAGGAAAAAACGCATACGCCCTTTTTGGCCAACCAAGCAACCTGGAAAGGCAAATCAGCGCTACAAAGAAGTCTCGCTTCCCATCGGTCAAAAGGGCCATGCTGAAAAAAGTGTCAAAACCAGAAATGCAGGACAGGCCATGGAGAAATGGGAGCCTTGCTACACTGATGGGCGGGATGTAAATTGCCAACAGCCACTCTGGAGAAGGGTACGGTGTGTCCTGAAACATCTAAAAAACACAGCTTAGAGAGCATAGGGCACTTCCACGCATGGGGGGATAAAGTGGGAAAATTGAAAATCAGCAAGAAACAAGGACCCCAAAGTTTAGGGCTGCTCTGTTGACAAGGACCTCCACTTCATTCCACCTTAAATATCCCAGGAAAGCGAAAAATGGATAAAAAAGTTGTGGTCCTTATGTACAATGGAATATCACTCAGCCATGAAATCAATGTCATAAGGCTAGTAGCAGCATGATGAGTGGATTTAGGTTCGACAATTCTAACTGAAATAAGTCACACAGAAAAGGACACTTCTCATAAGGTGTCACTTATAGAGGGAATGTAAAAACCGTTACACTTGAACTGAATTACAAAACAGAACAGAGTCACACATGCAGAAAACACACTATGGCTGCTTAACGGGAAAGGTGAGGTGGGGTGATACATAAAACAAGAGTTTCAAATTAGCTCAGATACCGTTCCATAAACCCAATATGTAATAGACAAGACCTACTCCTTGCTCAGAGAACTGGACTCAACACGCCCGATTCACCGCACAAGAATATATCTGACTAGTAATAATCTTAAAACCTATGTATTGATATCTCTCTGTTAGTGTGTCAAGTGGGTGTAAAGCGGCATAAACACAGCCGTGAAAAGCAGCTAAACCCCATTATAAAAATAAATTACTTTTAAAAACCCATGAAACAAAGACAGGGAAAGAGAGAGAAATTCTTACACAATTCGTTCAGGGGCTGTGATGCAACCTGGATTGACCATATCTAGACCCACAGCTGGATGAGACATAAGGGTGGACACTCTTGGGGCTGAGAGGTTTGGTGAGGTTGGGTGAGCAAACGCAGACCCTTTAAAGTAATACTGCGTGCTACCCATCGCATGGGTCCCAAATCTCCAGGTTCAAGGGCATCTTCCTACATCGAAAACATGCATGAGAAACCCAGAAGATGGTACACCGTGTGATGGGGAAAGGTTTCTAAAACGCACCTCATTTCTCATCTCCTTGTGCTCGGGTTCGCCATTCCAGCCACTTTACCAGCAATCTCCCTACTTGGGGCATCAGCACCTTTAACCTCCTGTTCCGTACAGGTTGCAATTTGTCCTGAGGATGAACGGGAAGACGGGGAACCAATGAGAGACTAGCTCTTGGTGTTGGGACAGGCACAGGTCACTCTATTTTCCCATCAGGATGAAGAATTAACCACAGGCTCAGCCTGCCCCCCAGAACCAGAACAGGGCCTGAAGCCATCCTGCGCTTTTGCAGCCAGCTCCCAAAAAAGCGACTTGTATAATGGAGCTTCAGGGCACTGCAATTCACAAACCTGCACAGATATAAATGATAACTCTCATCCACAAATATATTGAGGGAAGGCAAAGAAGAGGATCTGAAATCAAGGCAGAATTGCAGGAAACAGATTTCAGGAGGTAGATTCGAATCACCTTTAAAGCACATGAAAAGCGGCAAAACGTTGACAATGATGCCCTTGGCCAAAAAGGGCGTATGCGTTTTTTCCTGAATATATTCAGGAAAAAACGCATACGCCCTTTTTGGCCAACCAAGCAACCTGGAAAGGCAAATCAGCGCTACAAAGAAGTCTCGCTTCCCATCAGTCAAAAGGGCCATGCTGAAAAAAGTGTCAAAACCAGAAATGCAGGACAGGCCATGGAGAAATGGGAGCCTTGCTACACTGATGGGCGGGATGTAAATTGCCAACAGCCACTCTGGAGAAGGGTACGGTGTGTCCTGAAACATCTAAAAAACACAGCTTAGAGAGCATAGGGCACTTCCACGCATGGGGGGATAAAGTGGGAAAATTGAAAATCAGCAAGACACAAGCACCCCAAAGTTTAGGGCTGCTCTGTTGACAAGGACCTCCACTTCATTCCACCTTAAATATCCCAGGAAAGCGAAAAATGGATAAAAAAGTTGTGGTCCTTATGTACAATGGAATATCACTCAGCCATGAAATCAATGTCATAAGGCTAGTAGCAGCATGTTGAGTGGATTTAGGTACGACGATTCTAAGTGAAATAAGTCACACAGAAAAGGGCACTTCTCATAAGGTGTCACTTATAGAGGGAATGTAAAATCCGTTACACTTGAACTGAATTACAAAACAGAACAGAGTCACACATGCAGAAAACACACTATGGCTGCTTAACGGGAAAGGTGAGGTGGGGTGATTCATAAAACAAGAGTTTCAAATTAGCTCAGATACCGTTCCATAAACCCAATATGTAATAGACAAGACCTACTCCTTGCTCAGAGAACTGGACTCAACACGCCCGATTCACCGCACAAGAATATATCTGACTAGTAATAACCTTAAAACCTATGTATTGATATCTCTCTGTTAGTGTGTCAAGTGGGTGTAAAGCGGCATAAACACAGCCGTGAAAAGCAGCTAAACCCCATTATAAAAATAAATTACTTTTAAAAACCCATGAAACAAAGACAGGGAAAGAGAGAGAAATTCTTACACAATTCGTTCAGGGGCTGTGATGCAACCTGGATTGACCATATCTAGACCCACAGCTGGATGAGAGATAAGGGTGGACACTCTTGGGGCTGAGAGGTTTGGTGAGGTTGGGTGAGCAAACGCAGACCCTTTAAAGTAATACTGCGTGCTACCCATCGCATGGGTCCCAAATCTCCAGGTTCAAGGGCATCTTCCTACATCGAAAACATGCATGAGAAACCCAGAAGATGGTACACCGTGTGATGGGGAAAGGTTTCTAAAACGCACCTCATTTCTCATCTCCTTGTGCTTGGGTTCGCCATTCCAGCCACTTTACTAGCAATCTCCCTACTTGGAGCATCAGCACCTTTAACCTCCTGTTCCGTACAGGTTGCAATTTGTCCTGAGGATGAACGGGAAGACGGGGAACCAATGAGAGATTAGCTCTTGGTGTTGGGACAGGCACAGGTCACTCTATTTTCCCATCAGGAAGAAGAATTAACCACAGGCTCAGCCTGCCCCCCGGAACCAGAACAGGGCCTGAAGCCATCCTGCGCTTTTGCGGCCAGCTCCCAAAAAAGCGACTTGTAAAATGGAGCTTCAGGGCACTGCAATTCACAAACCTGCACAGTTATAAATGATAACTCTCGTCCACAAATATATTGAGGGAAGGCAAGAAGAGGATTTGAAATCAAGGCAGAATTGCAGGAAACAGATTTCAGTAGGTAGATTCGAATCGCCTTTAAAGCACATGAAAAGCGGCAAAACATCGACAATGATGCCCTTGGCCAAAAAGGGCGTATGCGTTTTTTCCTGAATATATTCAGGAAAAAACGCATACGCCCTTTTTGGCCAACCAAGCAACCTGGAAAGGCAAATCAGCGCTACAAAGAAGTCTCGCTTCCCATCGGTCAAAAGGGCCATGCTGAAAAAAGTGTCAAAACCAGAAATGCAGGACAGGCCATGGAGAAATGGGAGCCTTGCTACACTGATGGGCGGGGTGTAAATTGCCAACAGCCACTCTGGAGAAGGGTACGGTGTGTCCTGAAACATCTAAAAAACACAGCTTAGAGAGCATTGGGCACTTCCACGCATGGGGGAATAAAGTGGGAAAATTGAAAATCAGCAAGACACAAGCACCCCAAAGTTTAGGACTGCTCTGTTGACAAGGACCTCCACTTCATTCCACCTTAAATATCCCAGGAAAGCGAAAAATGGATAAAAAAGTGGTGGTCCTTATGTACAATGGAATATCACTCAGCCATGAAATCAATGTCATAAGGCTAGTAGCAGCATGATGAGTGGATTTAGGTACGACGATTCTAAGTGAAATAAGTCACACAGAAAATGACACTTCTCATAAGGTGTCACTTATAGAGGGAATGTAAAAACCGTTACACTTGAACTGAATTACAAAACAGAACAGAGTCACACATGCAGAAAACACACTATGGCTGCTTAACGGGAAAGGTGAGGTGGGGTGATACATAAAACAAGAGTTTCCAATTAGCTCAGATACCGTTCCATAAACCCAATATGTAATAGACAAGACCTACTCCTTGCTCAGAGAACTGGACTCAACACGCCCGATTCAGCGCACAAGAATATATCTGACTAGTAATAATCTTAAAACCTATGTATTGATATCTCTCTGTTAGTGTGTCAAGTGGGTGTAAAGCGGCATAAACACAGCCGTGAAAAGCAGCTAAACCCCATTATAAAAATAAATTACTTTTAAAAACCCATGAAACAAAGACAGGGAAAGAGAGAGAAATTCTTACACAATTCGTTCAGGGGCTGTGATGCAACCTGGATTGACCATATCTAGACCCACAGCTGGATGAGACATAAGGGTGGACACTCTTGGGGCTGAGAGGTTTGGTGAGGTTGGGTGAGCAAACGCAGACCCTTTAAAGTAATACTGCGTGCTACCCATCACATGGGTCCCAAATCTCCAGGTTCAAGGGCATCTTCCTACATCGAAAACATGCATGAGAAACCCAGAAGATGGTACACCATGTGATGGGGAAAGGTTTCTAAAACGCACCTCATTTCTCATCTCCTTGTGCTCGGGTTCGCCATTCCAGCCACTTTACTAGCAATCTCCCTACTTGGAGCATCAGCACCTTTAACCTCCTGTTCCTTACAGGTTGCAATTTGTCCTGAGGATGAACGGGAAAACGGGGAACCAATGAGAGACTAGCTCTTGGTGTTGGGACAGGCGCAGGTCACTCTATTTTCCCATCAGGAAGAAGAATTAATCACAGGCTCAGCCTGCCCCCGGAACCAGAACAGGGCCTGAAGCCATCCTGCCCTTTTGCGGCCAGCTCCCAAAAAATCGACTTGTAAAATGGAGCTTCAGGGCACTGCAATTCACAAACCTGCAGAGTTATAAATGATAACTCTCGTCCACAAATATATTGAGGGAAGGCAAAGAAGAGGATTTGAAATCAAGGCAGAATTGCAGGAAACAGATTTCAGGAGGTAGATTCGAATCGCCTTTAAAGCACATGAAAAGCGGCAAAACGTTGACAATGATACCCTTGGCCAAAAAGGGCGTATGCGTTTTTTCCTGAATATATTCAGGAAAAAACGCATACGCCCTTTTTGGCCAACCAAGCAACCTGGAAAGGCAAATCAGCGCTACAAAGAAGTCTCGCTTCCCATCGGTCAAAAGGGCCATGCTGAAAAAAGTGTCAAAACCAGAAATGCAGGACAGGCCATGGAGAAATGGGAGCCTTGCTACACTGATGGGCGGGATGTAAATTGCCAACAGCCACTCTGGAGAAGTGTACGGTGTGTCCTGAAACATCTAAAAAACACAGCTTAGAGAGCATAGGGCACTTCCACGCATGGGGGAATAAAGTGGGAAAATTGAAAATCAGCAAGACACAAGCACCCCAAAGTTTAGGACTGCTCTGTTGACAAGGACCTCCACTTCATTCCACCTTAAATATCCCAGGAAAGCGAAAAATGGATAAAAAAGTGGTGGTCTTTATGTACAATGGAATATCACTCAGCCATGAAATCAATGTCATAAGGCTAGTAGCAGCATGATGAGTGGATTTAGGTACGACGATTCTAAGTGAAATAAGTCACACAGAAAAGGACACTTCTCATAAGGTGTCACTTATAGAGGGAATGTAAAAACCGTTACACTTGAACTGAATTACAAAACAGAACAGAGTCACACATGCAGAAAACACACTATGGCTGCTTAACGGGAAAGGTGAGGTGGGGTGATACATAAAACAAGAGTTTCAAATGAGCTCAGATACCGTTCCATAAACCCAATATGTAATAGACAAGACCTACTCCTTGCTCAGAGAACTGGACTCAACACGCCCGATTCACCGCACAAGAATATATCTGACTAGTAATAATCTTAAAACCTATGTATTGATATCTCTCTGTTAGTGTGTCAAGTGGGTGTAAAGCGGCATCAACACAGCCGTGAAAAGCAGCTAAACCCCATTATAAAAATAAATTACTTTTAAAAACCCATGAAACAAAACAGGGAAAGAGAGAGAAATTCTTACACAATTCGTTCAGGGGCTGTGATGCAACCTGGATTGACCATATCTAGACCCACAGCTGGATGAGACATAAGGGTCGACACACTTGGGGCTGAGAGGTTTGGTGAGGTTGGGTGAGCAAACGCAGACCCTTTAAAGTAATACTGCGTGCTACCCATCGCATGGGTCCCAAATCTCCAGGTTCAAGGGCATCTTCCTACATCGAAAACATGCATGAGAAACCCAGAAGATGGTACACCGTGTGATGGGGAAAGGTTTCTAAAACGCACCTCATTTCTCATTTCCTTGTGCTCGGGTTCGCCATTCCAGCCACTTTATCAGCAATCTATCTTCTTGGAGCATCAACACCTTTAACCTCCTGTTCCGTACAGGTTGCAATTTGTCCTGAGGATGAACGGGAAGACGGGGAACCAATGAGAGACTAGCTCTTGGTGTTGGGACAGGCACAGGTCACTCTATTTTCCCATCAGGAAGAATTAACCACAGGCTCAGCCTGCCCCCCGGAACCAGAACAGGGCCTGAAGCCATCCTGTGCTTTTGCGGCCAGCTCCCAAAAAAGCGACTTGTAAAATGGAGCTTCAGGGCACTGCAATTCACAAACCTGCAGAGTTATAAATGATAACTCTCGTCCACAAATATATTGAGGGAAGGCAAAGAAGAGGATTTGAAATCAAGGCAGAATTGCAGGAAACAGATTTCAGGAGGTAGATTCGAATCACCTTTAAAGCACATGAAAAGCGGCAAAACGTTGACAATGATGCCCTTGGCCAAAAAGGGCGTATGCGTTTTTTCCTGAATATATTCAGGAAAAAACGCATACGCCCTTTTTGGCCAACCAAGCAACCTGGAAAGGCAAATCAGCGTTACAAAGAAGTCTCGCTTCCCATCAGTCAAAAGGGCCATGCTGAAAAAAGTGTCAAAACCAGAAATGCAGGACAGGCCATGGAGAAATGGGAGCCTTGCTACACTGATGGGCGGGATGTAAATTGCCAAAAGCCACTCTGGAGAAGTGTACGGTGTGTCCTGAAACATCTAAAAAACACAGCTTAGAGAGCATAGGGCACTTCCACGCATGGGGGGATAAAGTGGGAAAATTGAAAATCAGCAAGAAACAAGGACCCCAAAGTTTAGGGCTGCTCTGTTGACAAGGACCTCCACTTCATTCCACCTTAAATATCCCAGGAAAGCGAAAAATGGATAAAAAAGTTGTGGTCCTTATGTACAATGGAATATCACTCAGCCATGAAATCAATGTCATAAGGCTAGTAGCAGCATGATGAGTGGATTTAGGTTCGACAATTCTAACTGAAATAAGTCACACAGAAAAGGACACTTCTCATAAGGTGTCACTTATAGAGGGAATGTAAAAACCGTTACACTTGAACTGAATTACAAAACAGAACAGAGTCACACATGCAGAAAACACACTATGGCTGCTTAACGGGAAAGGTGAGGTGGGGTGATACATAAAACAAGAGTTTCAAATTAGCTCAGATACCGTTCCATAAACCCAATATGTAATAGACAAGTCCTACTCCTTGCTCAGAGAACTGGACTCAACACGCCCGATTCACCGCACAAGAATATATCTGACTAGTAATAATCTTAAAACCTATGTATTGATATCTCTCTGTTAGTGTGTCAAGTGGGTGTAAAGCGGCATAAACACAGCCGTGAAAAGCAGCTAAACCCCATTATAAAAATAAATTACTTTTAAAAACCCATGAAACAAAGACAGGGAAAGAGAGAGAAATTCTTACACAATTCGTTCAGGGGCTGTGATGCAACCTGGATTGACCATATCTAGACCCACAGCTGGATGAGAGATAAGGGTGGACACTCTTGGGGCTGAGAGGTTTGGTGAGGTTGGGTTAGCAAACGCAGACCCTTTAAAGTAATACTGCGTGCTACCCATCGCATGGGTCCCAAATCTCCAGGTTCAAGGGCATCTTCGTACATCGAAAACATGCATGAGAAACCCAGAAGATGGTACACCGTGTGATGGGGAAAGGTTTCTAAAACGCACCTCATTTCTCATCTCCTTGTGCTCGGCTTCGCCATTCCAGCCACTTTACTAGCAATCTCCCTACTTGGAGCCTCAGCACCTTTAACCTCCTGTTCCGTACAGGTTGCAATTTGTCCTGAGGATGAACGGGAAGACGGGGAACCAATGAGAGACTAGCTCTTGGTGTTGGGACAGGCACAGGCCACTCTATTTTCCCATCAGGAAAAAGAATTAACCACAGGCTCAGACTGCCCCCCGGAACCAGAACAGGGCCTGAAGCCATCCTGCGCTTTTGCGGCCAGCTCCCAAAAAAGCGACTTGTAAAATGGAGCTTCAGGGCACTGCAATTCACAAACCTGCAGAGTTATAAATGATAACTCTCGTCCACAAATATATTGAGGGAAGGCAAAGAAGATGATTTGAAATCAAGGCAGAATTGCAGGAAACAGATTTCAGGAGGTAGATTCGAATCGCCTTTAAAGCACATGAAAAGCGGCAAAACATCGACAATGATGCCCTTGGCCAAAAAGGGCGTATGCGTTTTTTCCTGAATATATTCAGGAAAAAACGCATACGCCCTTTTTGGCCAACCAAGCAACCTGGAAAGGCAAATCAGCGCTACAAAGAAGTCTCGCTTCCCATCGGTCAAAAGGGCCATGCTGAAAAAAGTGTCAAAACCAGAAATGCAGGACAGGCCATGGAGAAATGGGAGCCTTGCTACACTGATGGGCGGGATGTAAATTGCCAACAGCCACTCTGGAGAAGGGTACGGTGTGTCCTGAAACATCTAAAAAACACAGCTTAGAGAGCATAGGGCACTTCCACGCATGGGGGGATAAAGTGGGAAAATTGAAAATCAGCAAGAAACAAGGACCCCAAAGTTTAGGGCTGCTCTGTTGACAAGGACCTCCACTTCATTCCACCTTAAATATCCCAGGAAAGCGAAAAATGGATAAAAAAGTTGTGGTCCTTATGTACAATGGAATATCACTCAGCCATGAAATCAATGTCATAAGGCTAGTAGCAGCATGATGAGTGGATTTAGGTTCGACAATTCTAACTGAAATAAGTCACACAGAAAAGGACACTTCTCATAAGGTGTCACTTATAGAGGGAATGTAAAAACCGTTACACTTGAACTGAATTACAAAACAGAACAGAGTCACACATGCAGAAAACACACTATGGCTGCTTAACGGGAAAGGTGAGGTGGGGTGATACATAAAACAAGAGTTTCAAATTAGCTCAGATACCGTTCCATAAACCCAATATGTAATAGACAAGACCTACTCCTTGCTCAGAGAACTGGACTCAACACGCCCGATTCACCGCACAAGAATATATCTGACTAGTAATAATCTTAAAACCTATGTATTGATATCTCTCTGTTAGTGTGTCAAGTGGGTGTAAAGCGGCATAAACACAGCCGTGAAAAGCAGCTAAACCCCATTATAAAAATAAATTACTTTTAAAAACCCATGAAACAAAGACAGGGAAAGAGAGAGAAATTCTTACACAATTCGTTCAGGGGCTGTGATGCAACCTGGATTGACCATATCTAGACCCACAGCTGGATGAGACATAAGGGTGGACACTCTTGGGGCTGAGAGGTTTGGTGAGGTTGGGTGAGCAAACGCAGACCCTTTAAAGTAATACTGCGTGCTACCCATCGCATGGGTCCCAAATCTCCAGGTTCAAGGGCATCTTCCTACATCGAAAACATGCATGAGAAACCCAGAAGATGGTACACCGTGTGATGGGGAAAGGTTTCTAAAACGCACCTCATTTCTCATCTCCTTGTGCTCGGGTTCGCCATTCCAGCCACTTTACCAGCAATCTCCCTACTTGGGGCATCAGCACCTTTAACCTCCTGTTCCGTACAGGTTGCAATTTGTCCTGAGGATGAACGGGAAGACGGGGAACCAATGAGAGACTAGCTCTTGGTGTTGGGACAGGCACAGGTCACTCTATTTTCCCATCAGGATGAAGAATTAACCACAGGCTCAGCCTGCCCCCCAGAACCAGAACAGGGCCTGAAGCCATCCTGCGCTTTTGCAGCCAGCTCCCAAAAAAGCGACTTGTATAATGGAGCTTCAGGACACTGCAATTCACAAACCTGCACAGATATAAATGATAACTCTCATCCACAAATATATTGAGGGAAGGCAAAGAAGAGGATCTGAAATCAAGGCAGAATTGCAGGAAACAGATTTCAGGAGGTAGATTCGAATCACCTTTAAAGCACATGAAAAGCGGCAAAACGTTGACAATGATGCCCTTGGCCAAAAAGGGCGTATGCGTTTTTTCCTGAATATATTCAGGAAAAAACGCATACGCCCTTTTTGGCCAACCAAGCAACCTGGAAAGGCAAATCAGCGCTACAAAGAAGTCTCGCTTCCCATCAGTCAAAAGGGCCATGCTGAAAAAAGTGTCAAAACCAGAAATGCAGGACAGGCCATGGAGAAATGGGAGCCTTGCTACACTGATGGGCGGGATGTAAATTGCCAACAGCCACTCTGGAGAAGGGTACGGTGTGTCCTGAAACATCTAAAAAACACAGCTTAGAGAGCATAGGGCACTTCCACGCATGGGGGGATAAAGTGGGAAAATTGAAAATCAGCAAGACACAAGCACCCCAAAGTTTAGGGCTGCTCTGTTGACAAGGACCTCCACTTCATTCCACCTTAAATATCCCAGGAAAGCGAAAAATGGATAAAAAAGTTGTGGTCCTTATGTACAATGGAATATCACTCAGCCATGAAATCAATGTCATAAGGCTAGTAGCAGCATGTTGAGTGGATTTAGGTACGACGATTCTAAGTGAAATAAGTCACACAGAAAAGGGCACTTCTCATAAGGTGTCACTTATAGAGGGAATGTAAAATCCGTTACACTTGAACTGAATTACAAAACAGAACAGAGTCACACATGCAGAAAACACACTATGGCTGCTTAACGGGAAAGGTGAGGTGGGGTGATTCATAAAACAAGAGTTTCAAATTAGCTCAGATACCGTTCCATAAACCCAATATGTAATAGACAAGACCTACTCCTTGCTCAGAGAACTGGACTCAACACTCCCGATTCACCGCACAAGAATATATCTGACTAGTAATAACCTTAAAACCTATGTATTGATATCTCTCTGTTAGTGTGTCAAGTGGGTGTAAAGCGGCATAAACACAGCCGTGAAAAGCAGCTAAACCCCATTATAAAAATAAATTACTTTTAAAAACCCATGAAACAAAGACAGGGAAAGAGAGAGAAATTCTTACACAATTCGTTCAGGGGCTGTGATGCAACCTGGATTGACCATATCTAGACCCACAGCTGGATGAGAGATAAGGGTGGACACTCTTGGGGCTGAGAGGTTTGGTGAGGTTGGGTGAGCAAACGCAGACCCTTTAAAGTAATACTGCGTGCTACCCATCGCATGGGTCCCAAATCTCCAGGTTCAAGGGCATCTTCCTACATCGAAAACATGCATGAGAAACCCAGAAGATGGTACACCGTGTGATGGGGAAAGGTTTCTAAAACGCACCTCATTTCTCATCTCCTTGTGCTTGGGTTCGCCATTCCAGCCACTTTACTAGCAATCTCCCTACTTGGAGCATCAGCACCTTTAACCTCCTGTTCCGTACAGGTTGCAATTTGTCCTGAGGATGAACGGGAAGACGGGGAACCAATGAGAGATTAGCTCTTGGTGTTGGGACAGGCACAGGTCACTCTATTTTCCCATCAGGAAGAAGAATTAACCACAGGCTCAGCCTGCCCCCCGGAACCAGAACAGGGCCTGAAGCCATCCTGCGCTTTTGCGGCCAGCTCCCAAAAAAGCGACTTGTAAAATGGAGCTTCAGGGCACTGCAATTCACAAACCTGCACAGTTATAAATGATAACTCTCGTCCACAAATATATTGAGGGAAGGCAAGAAGAGGATTTGAAATCAAGGCAGAATTGCAGGAAACAGATTTCAGTAGGTAGATTCGAATCGCCTTTAAAGCACATGAAAAGCGGCAAAACATCGACAATGATGCCCTTGGCCAAAAAGGGCGTATGCGTTTTTTCCTGAATATATTCAGGAAAAAACGCATACGCCCTTTTTGGCCAACCAAGCAACCTGGAAAGGCAAATCAGCGCTACAAAGAAGTCTCGCTTCCCATCGGTCAAAAGGGCCATGCTGAAAAAAGTGTCAAAACCAGAAATGCAGGACAGGCCATGGAGAAATGGGAGCCTTGCTACACTGATGGGCGGGGTGTAAATTGCCAACAGCCACTCTGGAGAAGGGTACGGTGTGTCCTGAAACATCTAAAAAACACAGCTTAGAGAGCATTGGGCACTTCCACGCATGGGGGAATAAAGTGGGAAAATTGAAAATCAGCAAGACACAAGCACCCCAAAGTTTAGGACTGCTCTGTTGACAAGGACCTCCACTTCATTCCACCTTAAATATCCCAGGAAAGCGAAAAATGGATAAAAAAGTGGTGGTCCTTATGTACAATGGAATATCACTCAGCCATGAAATCAATGTCATAAGGCTAGTAGCAGCATGATGAGTGGATTTAGGTACGACGATTCTAAGTGAAATAAGTCACACAGAAAATGACACTTCTCATAAGGTGTCACTTATAGAGGGAATGTAAAAACCGTTACACTTGAACTGAATTACAAAACAGAACAGAGTCACACATGCAGAAAACACACTATGGCTGCTTAACGGGAAAGGTGAGGTGGGGTGATACATAAAACAAGAGTTTCCAATTAGCTCAGATACCGTTCCATAAACCCAATATGTAATAGACAAGACCTACTCCTTGCTCAGAGAACTGGACTCAACACGCCCGATTCAGCGCACAAGAATATATCTGACTAGTAATAATCTTAAAACCTATGTATTGATATCTCTCTGTTAGTGTGTCAAGTGGGTGTAAAGCGGCATAAACACAGCCGTGAAAAGCAGCTAAACCCCATTATAAAAATAAATTACTTTTAAAAACCCATGAAACAAAGACAGGGAAAGAGAGAGAAATTCTTACACAATTCGTTCAGGGGCTGTGATGCAACCTGGATTGACCATATCTAGACCCACAGCTGGATGAGACATAAGGGTGGACACTCTTGGGGCTGAGAGGTTTGGTGAGGTTGGGTGAGCAAACGCAGACCCTTTAAAGTAATACTGCGTGCTACCCATCACATGGGTCCCAAATCTCCAGGTTCAAGGGCATCTTCCTACATCGAAAACATGCATGAGAAACCCAGAAGATGGTACACCATGTGATGGGGAAAGGTTTCTAAAACGCACCTCATTTCTCATCTCCTTGTGCTCGGGTTCGCCATTCCAGCCACTTTACTAGCAATCTCCCTACTTGGAGCATCAGCACCTTTAACCTCCTGTTCCTTACAGGTTGCAATTTGTCCTGAGGATGAACGGGAAAACGGGGAACCAATGAGAGACTAGCTCTTGGTGTTGGGACAGGCGCAGGTCACTCTATTTTCCCATCAGGAAGAAGAATTAATCACAGGCTCAGCCTGCCCCCGGAACCAGAACAGGGCCTGAAGCCATCCTGCCCTTTTGCGGCCAGCTCCCAAAAAATCGACTTGTAAAATGGAGCTTCAGGGCACTGCAATTCACAAACCTGCAGAGTTATAAATGATAACTCTCGTCCACAAATATATTGAGGGAAGGCAAAGAAGAGGATTTGAAATCAAGGCAGAATTGCAGGAAACAGATTTCAGGAGGTAGATTCGAATCGCCTTTAAAGCACATGAAAAGCGGCAAAACGTTGACAATGATACCCTTGGCCAAAAAGGGCGTATGCGTTTTTTCCTGAATATATTCAGGAAAAAACGCATACGCCCTTTTTGGCCAACCAAGCAACCTGGAAAGGCAAATCAGCGCTACAAAGAAGTCTCGCTTCCCATCGGTCAAAAGGGCCATGCTGAAAAAAGTGTCAAAACCAGAAATGCAGGACAGGCCATGGAGAAATGGGAGCCTTGCTACACTGATGGGCGGGATGTAAATTGCCAACAGCCACTCTGGAGAAGTGTACGGTGTGTCCTGAAACATCTAAAAAACACAGCTTAGAGAGCATAGGGCACTTCCACGCATGGGGGAATAAAGTGGGAAAATTGAAAATCAGCAAGACACAAGCACCCCAAAGTTTAGGACTGCTCTGTTGACAAGGACCTCCACTTCATTCCACCTTAAATATCCCAGGAAAGCGAAAAATGGATAAAAAAGTGGTGGTCTTTATGTACAATGGAATATCACTCAGCCATGAAATCAATGTCATAAGGCTAGTAGCAGCATGATGAGTGGATTTAGGTACGACGATTCTAAGTAAAATAAGTCACACAGAAAAGGACACTTCTCATAAGGTGTCACTTATAGAGGGAATGTAAAAACCGTTACACTTGAACTGAATTACAAAACAGAACAGAGTCACACATGCAGAAAACACACTATGGCTGCTTAACGGGAAAGGTGAGGTGGGGTGATACATAAAACAAGAGTTTCAAATGAGCTCAGATACCGTTCCATAAACCCAATATGTAATAGACAAGACCTACTCCTTGCTCAGAGAACTGGACTCAACACGCCCGATTCACCGCACAAGAATATATCTGACTAGTAATAATCTTAAAACCTATGTATTGATATCTCTCTGTTAGTGTGTCAAGTGGGTGTAAAGCGGCATCAACACAGCCGTGAAAAGCAGCTAAACCCCATTATAAAAATAAATTACTTTTAAAAACCCATGAAACAAAACAGGGAAAGAGAGAGAAATTCTTACACAATTCGTTCAGGGGCTGTGATGCAACCTGGATTGACCATATCTAGACCCACAGCTGGATGAGACATAAGGGTCGACACACTTGGGGCTGAGAGGTTTGGTGAGGTTGGGTGAGCAAACGCAGACCCTTTAAAGTAATACTGCGTGCTACCCATCGCATGGGTCCCAAATCTCCAGGTTCAAGGGCATCTTCCTACATCGAAAACATGCATGAGAAACCCAGAAGATGGTACACCGTGTGATGGGGAAAGGTTTCTAAAACGCACCTCATTTCTCATTTCCTTGTGCTCGGGTTCGCCATTCCAGCCACTTTATCAGCAATCTCCCTTCTTGGAGCATCAACACCTTTAACCTCCTGTTCCGTACAGGTTGCAATTTGTCCTGAGGATGAACGGGAAGACGGGGAACCAATGAGAGACTAGCTCTTGGTGTTGGGACAGGCACAGGTCACTCTATTTTCCCATCAGGAAGAATTAACCACAGGCTCAGCCTGCCCCCCGGAACCAGAACAGGGCCTGAAGCCATCCTGTGCTTTTGCGGCCAGCTCCCAAAAAAGCGACTTGTAAAATGGAGCTTCAGGGCACTGCAATTCACAAACCTGCAGAGTTATAAATGATAACTCTCGTCCACAAATATATTGAGGGAAGGCAAAGAAGAGGATTTGAAATCAAGGCAGAATTGCAGGAAACAGATTTCAGGAGGTAGATTCGAATCACCTTTAAAGCACATGAAAAGCGGCAAAACGTTGACAATGATGCCCTTGGCCAAAAAGGGCGTATGCGTTTTTTCCTGAATATATTCAGGAAAAAACGCATACGCCCTTTTTGGCCAACCAAGCAACCTGGAAAGGCAAATCAGCGTTACAAAGAAGTCTCGCTTCCCATCAGTCAAAAGGGCCATGCTGAAAAAAGTGTCAAAACCAGAAATGCAGGACAGGCCATGGAGAAATGGGAGCCTTGCTACACTGATGGGCGGGATGTAAATTGCCAAAAGCCACTCTGGAGAAGTGTACGGTGTGTCCTGAAACATCTAAAAAACACAGCTTAGAGAGCATAGGGCACTTCCACGCATGGGGGGATAAAGTGGGAAAATTGAAAATCAGCAAGAAACAAGGACCCCAAAGTTTAGGGCTGCTCTGTTGACAAGGACCTCCACTTCATTCCACCTTAAATATCCCAGGAAAGCGAAAAATGGATAAAAAAGTTGTGGTCCTTATGTACAATGGAATATCACTCAGCCATGAAATCAATGTCATAAGGCTAGTAGCAGCATGATGAGTGGATTTAGGTTCGACAATTCTAACTGAAATAAGTCACACAGAAAAGGACACTTCTCATAAGGTGTCACTTATAGAGGGAATGTAAAAACCGTTACACTTGAACTGAATTACAAAACAGAACAGAGTCACACATGCAGATAACACACTATGGCTGCTTAACGGGAAAGGTGAGGTGGGGTGATACATAAAACAAGAGTTTCAAATTAGCTCAGATACCGTTCCATAAACCCAATATGTAATAGACAAGACCTACTCCTTGCTCAGAGAACTGGACTCAACACGCCCGATTCACCGCACAAGAATATATCTGATTAGTAATAATCTTAAAACCTATGTATTGATATCTCTCTGTTAGTGTGTCAAGTGGGTGTAAAGCGGCATAAACACAGCCGTGAAAAGCAGCTAAACCCCATTATAAAAATAAATTACTTTTAAAAACCCATGAAACAAAGACAGGGAAAGAGAGAGAAATTCTTACACAATTCGTTCAGGGGCTGTGATGCAACCTGGATTGACCATATCTAGACCCACAGCTGGATGAGAGATAAGGGTGGACACTCTTGGGGCTGAGAGGTTTGGTGAGGTTGGGTGAGCAAACGCAGACCCTTTAAAGTAATACTGCGTGCTACCCATCGCATGGGTCCCAAATCTCCAGGTTCAAGGGCATCTTCCTACATCGAAAACATGCATGAGAAACCCAGAAGATGGTACACCGTGTGATGGGGAAAGGTTTCTAAAACGCACCTCATTTCTCATCTCCTTGTGCTTGGGTTCGCCATTCCAGCCACTTTACTAGCAATCTCCCTACTTGGAGCATCAGCACCTTTAACCTCCTGTTCCGTACAGGTTGCAATTTGTCCTGAGGATGAACGGGAAGACGGGGAACCAATGAGAGATTAGCTCTTGGTGTTGGGACAGGCACAGGTCACTCTATTTTCCCATCAGGAAGAAGAATTAACCACAGGCTCAGCCTGCCCCCCGGAACCAGAACAGGGCCTGAAGCCATCCTGCGCTTTTGCGGCCAGCTCCCAAAAAAGCGACTTGTAAAATGGAGCTTCAGGGCACTGCAATTCACAAACCTGCACAGTTATAAATGATAACTCTCGTCCACAAATATATTGAGGGAAGGCAAGAAGAGGATTTGAAATCAAGGCAGAATTGCAGGAAACAGATTTCAGTAGGTAGATTCGAATCGCCTTTAAAGCACATGAAAAGCGGCAAAACATCGACAATGATGCCCTTGGCCAAAAAGGGCGTATGCGTTTTTTCCTGAATATATTCAGGAAAAAACGCATACGCCCTTTTTGGCCAACCAAGCAACCTGGAAAGGCAAATCAGCGCTACAAAGAAGTCTCGCTTCCCATCGGTCAAAAGGGCCATGCTGAAAAAAGTGTCAAAACCAGAAATGCAGGACAGGCCATGGAGAAATGGGAGCCTTGCTACACTGATGGGCGGGGTGTAAATTGCCAACAGCCACTCTGGAGAAGGGTACGGTGTGTCCTGAAACATCTAAAAAACACAGCTTAGAGAGCATTGGGCACTTCCACGCATGGGGGAATAAAGTGGGAAAATTGAAAATCAGCAAGACACAAGCACCCCAAAGTTTAGGACTGCTCTGTTGACAAGGACCTCCACTTCATTCCACCTTAAATATCCCAGGAAAGCGAAAAATGGATAAAAAAGTGGTGGTCCTTATGTACAATGGAATATCACTCAGCCATGAAATCAATGTCATAAGGCTAGTAGCAGCATGATGAGTGGATTTAGGTACGACGATTCTAAGTGAAATAAGTCACACAGAAAATGACACTTCTCATAAGGTGTCACTTATAGAGGGAATGTAAAAACCGTTACACTTGAACTGAATTACAAAACAGAACAGAGTCACACATGCAGAAAACACACTATGGCTGCTTAACGGGAAAGGTGAGGTGGGGTGATACATAAAACAAGAGTTTCCAATTAGCTCAGATACCGTTCCATAAACCCAATATGTAATAGACAAGACCTACTCCTTGCTCAGAGAACTGGACTCAACACGCCCGATTCAGCGCACAAGAATATATCTGACTAGTAATAATCTTAAAACCTATGTATTGATATCTCTCTGTTAGTGTGTCAAGTGGGTGTAAAGCGGCATAAACACAGCCGTGAAAAGCAGCTAAACCCCATTATAAAAATAAATTACTTTTAAAAACCCATGAAACAAAGACAGGGAAAGAGAGAGAAATTCTTACACAATTCGTTCAGGGGCTGTGATGCAACCTGGATTGACCATATCTAGACCCACAGCTGGATGAGACATAAGGGTGGACACTCTTGGGGCTGAGAGGTTTGGTGAGGTTGGGTGAGCAAACGCAGACCCTTTAAAGTAATACTGCGTGCTACCCATCACATGGGTCCCAAATCTCCAGGTTCAAGGGCATCTTCCTACATCGAAAACATGCATGAGAAACCCAGAAGATGGTACACCATGTGATGGGGAAAGGTTTCTAAAACGCACCTCATTTCTCATCTCCTTGTGCTCGGGTTCGCCATTCCAGCCACTTTACTAGCAATCTCCCTACTTGGAGCATCAGCACCTTTAACCTCCTGTTCCTTACAGGTTGCAATTTGTCCTGAGGATGAACGGGAAAACGGGGAACCAATGAGAGACTAGCTCTTGGTGTTGGGACAGGCGCAGGTCACTCTATTTTCCCATCAGGAAGAAGAATTAATCACAGGCTCAGCCTGCCCCCGGAACCAGAACAGGGCCTGAAGCCATCCTGCCCTTTTGCGGCCAGCTCCCAAAAAATCGACTTGTAAAATGGAGCTTCAGGGCACTGCAATTCACAAACCTGCAGAGTTATAAATGATAACTCTCGTCCACAAATATATTGAGGGAAGGCAAAGAAGAGGATTTGAAATCAAGGCAGAATTGCAGGAAACAGATTTCAGGAGGTAGATTCGAATCGCCTTTAAAGCACATGAAAAGCGGCAAAACGTTGACAATGATACCCTTGGCCAAAAAGGGCGTATGCGTTTTTTCCTGAATATATTCAGGAAAAAACGCATACGCCCTTTTTGGCCAACCAAGCAACCTGGAAAGGCAAATCAGCGCTACAAAGAAGTCTCGCTTCCCATCGGTCAAAAGGGCCATGCTGAAAAAAGTGTCAAAACCAGAAATGCAGGACAGGCCATGGAGAAATGGGAGCCTTGCTACACTGATGGGCGGGATGTAAATTGCCAACAGCCACTCTGGAGAAGTGTACGGTGTGTCCTGAAACATCTAAAAAACACAGCTTAGAGAGCATAGGGCACTTCCACGCATGGGGGAATAAAGTGGGAAAATTGAAAATCAGCAAGACACAAGCACCCCAAAGTTTAGGACTGCTCTGTTGACAAGGACCTCCACTTCATTCCACCTTAAATATCCCAGGAAAGCGAAAAATGGATAAAAAAGTGGTGGTCTTTATGTACAATGGAATATCACTCAGCCATGAAATCAATGTCATAAGGCTAGTAGCAGCATGATGAGTGGATTTAGGTACGACGATTCTAAGTAAAATAAGTCACACAGAAAAGGACACTTCTCATAAGGTGTCACTTATAGAGGGAATGTAAAAACCGTTACACTTGAACTGAATTACAAAACAGAACAGAGTCACACATGCAGAAAACACACTATGGCTGCTTAACGGGAAAGGTGAGGTGGGGTGATACATAAAACAAGAGTTTCAAATGAGCTCAGATACCGTTCCATAAACCCAATATGTAATAGACAAGACCTACTCCTTGCTCAGAGAACTGGACTCAACACGCCCGATTCACCGCACAAGAATATATCTGACTAGTAATAATCTTAAAACCTATGTATTGATATCTCTCTGTTAGTGTGTCAAGTGGGTGTAAAGCGGCATCAACACAGCCGTGAAAAGCAGCTAAACCCCATTATAAAAATAAATTACTTTTAAAAACCCATGAAACAAAACAGGGAAAGAGAGAGAAATTCTTACACAATTCGTTCAGGGGCTGTGATGCAACCTGGATTGACCATATCTAGACCCACAGCTGGATGAGACATAAGGGTCGACACACTTGGGGCTGAGAGGTTTGGTGAGGTTGGGTGAGCAAACGCAGACCCTTTAAAGTAATACTGCGTGCTACCCATCGCATGGGTCCCAAATCTCCAGGTTCAAGGGCATCTTCCTACATCGAAAACATGCATGAGAAACCCAGAAGATGGTACACCGTGTGATGGGGAAAGGTTTCTAAAACGCACCTCATTTCTCATTTCCTTGTGCTCGGGTTCGCCATTCCAGCCACTTTATCAGCAATCTCCCTTCTTGGAGCATCAACACCTTTAACCTCCTGTTCCGTACAGGTTGCAATTTGTCCTGAGGATGAACGGGAAGACGGGGAACCAATGAGAGACTAGCTCTTGGTGTTGGGACAGGCACAGGTCACTCTATTTTCCCATCAGGAAGAATTAACCACAGGCTCAGCCTGCCCCCCGGAACCAGAACAGGGCCTGAAGCCATCCTGTGCTTTTGCGGCCAGCTCCCAAAAAAGCGACTTGTAAAATGGAGCTTCAGGGCACTGCAATTCACAAACCTGCAGAGTTATAAATGATAACTCTCGTCCACAAATATATTGAGGGAAGGCAAAGAAGAGGATTTGAAATCAAGGCAGAATTGCAGGAAACAGATTTCAGGAGGTAGATTCGAATCACCTTTAAAGCACATGAAAAGCGGCAAAACGTTGACAATGATGCCCTTGGCCAAAAAGGGCGTATGCGTTTTTTCCTGAATATATTCAGGAAAAAACGCATACGCCCTTTTTGGCCAACCAAGCAACCTGGAAAGGCAAATCAGCGTTACAAAGAAGTCTCGCTTCCCATCAGTCAAAAGGGCCATGCTGAAAAAAGTGTCAAAACCAGAAATGCAGGACAGGCCATGGAGAAATGGGAGCCTTGCTACACTGATGGGCGGGATGTAAATTGCCAAAAGCCACTCTGGAGAAGTGTACGGTGTGTCCTGAAACATCTAAAAAACACAGCTTAGAGAGCATAGGGCACTTCCACGCATGGGGGGATAAAGTGGGAAAATTGAAAATCAGCAAGAAACAAGGACCCCAAAGTTTAGGGCTGCTCTGTTGACAAGGACCTCCACTTCATTCCACCTTAAATATCCCAGGAAAGCGAAAAATGGATAAAAAAGTTGTGGTCCTTATGTACAATGGAATATCACTCAGCCATGAAATCAATGTCATAAGGCTAGTAGCAGCATGATGAGTGGATTTAGGTTCGACAATTCTAACTGAAATAAGTCACACAGAAAAGGACACTTCTCATAAGGTGTCACTTATAGAGGGAATGTAAAAACCGTTACACTTGAACTGAATTACAAAACAGAACAGAGTCACACATGCAGATAACACACTATGGCTGCTTAACGGGAAAGGTGAGGTGGGGTGATACATAAAACAAGAGTTTCAAATTAGCTCAGATACCGTTCCATAAACCCAATATGTAATAGACAAGACCTACTCCTTGCTCAGAGAACTGGACTCAACACGCCCGATTCACCGCACAAGAATATATCTGATTAGTAATAATCTTAAAACCTATGTATTGATATCTCTCTGTTAGTGTGTCAAGTGGGTGTAAAGCGGCATAAACACAGCCGTGAAAAGCAGCTAAACCCCATTATAAAAATAAATTACTTTTAAAAACCCATGAAACAAAGACAGGGAAAGAGAGAGAAATTCTTACACAATTCGTTCAGGGGCTGTGATGCAACCTGGATTGACCATATCTAGACCCACAGCTGGATGAGAGATAAGGGTGGACACTCTTGGGGCTGAGAGGTTTGGTGAGGTTGGGTGAGCAAACGCAGACCCTTTAAAGTAATACTGCGTGCTACCCATCGCATGGGTCCCAAATCTCCAGGTTCAAGGGCATCTTCCTACATCGAAAACATGCATGAGAAACCCAGAAGATGGTACACCGTGTGATGGGGAAAGGTTTCTAAAACGCACCTCATTTCTCATCTCCTTGTGCTTGGGTTCGCCATTCCAGCCACTTTACTAGCAATCTCCCTACTTGGAGCATCAGCACCTTTAACCTCCTGTTCCGTACAGGTTGCAATTTGTCCTGAGGATGAACGGGAAGACGGGGAACCAATGAGAGATTAGCTCTTGGTGTTGGGACAGGCACAGGTCACTCTATTTTCCCATCAGGAAGAAGAATTAACCACAGGCTCAGCCTGCCCCCCGGAACCAGAACAGGGCCTGAAGCCATCCTGCGCTTTTGCGGCCAGCTCCCAAAAAAGCGACTTGTAAAATGGAGCTTCAGGGCACTGCAATTCACAAACCTGCACAGTTATAAATGATAACTCTCGTCCACAAATATATTGAGGGAAGGCAAGAAGAGGATTTGAAATCAAGGCAGAATTGCAGGAAACAGATTTCAGTAGGTAGATTCGAATCGCCTTTAAAGCACATGAAAAGCGGCAAAACATCGACAATGATGCCCTTGGCCAAAAAGGGCGTATGCGTTTTTTCCTGAATATATTCAGGAAAAAACGCATACGCCCTTTTTGGCCAACCAAGCAACCTGGAAAGGCAAATCAGCGCTACAAAGAAGTCTCGCTTCCCATCGGTCAAAAGGGCCATGCTGAAAAAAGTGTCAAAACCAGAAATGCAGGACAGGCCATGGAGAAATGGGAGCCTTGCTACACTGATGGGCGGGGTGTAAATTGCCAACAGCCACTCTGGAGAAGGGTACGGTGTGTCCTGAAACATCTAAAAAACACAGCTTAGAGAGCATTGGGCACTTCCACGCATGGGGGAATAAAGTGGGAAAATTGAAAATCAGCAAGACACAAGCACCCCAAAGTTTAGGACTGCTCTGTTGACAAGGACCTCCACTTCATTCCACCTTAAATATCCCAGGAAAGCGAAAAATGGATAAAAAAGTGGTGGTCCTTATGTACAATGGAATATCACTCAGCCATGAAATCAATGTCATAAGGCTAGTAGCAGCATGATGAGTGGATTTAGGTACGACGATTCTAAGTGAAATAAGTCACACAGAAAATGACACTTCTCATAAGGTGTCACTTATAGAGGGAATGTAAAAACCGTTACACTTGAACTGAATTACAAAACAGAACAGAGTCACACATGCAGAAAACACACTATGGCTGCTTAACGGGAAAGGTGAGGTGGGGTGATACATAAAACAAGAGTTTCCAATTAGCTCAGATACCGTTCCATAAACCCAATATGTAATAGACAAGACCTACTCCTTGCTCAGAGAACTGGACTCAACACGCCCGATTCACCGCACAAGAATATATCTGACTAGTAATAATCTTAAAACCTATGTATTGATATCTCTCTGTTAGTGTGTCAAGTGGGTGTAAAGCGGCATAAACACAGCCGTGAAAAGCAGCTAAACCCCATTATAAAAATAAATTACTTTTAAAAACCCATGAAACAAAGACAGGGAAAGAGAGAGAAATTCTTACACAATTCGTTCAGGGGCTGTGATGCAACCTGGATTGACCAT